>NW_027264901.1:0-285167 GCF_036320965.1 Panulirus ornatus
TCGTCCGCTCTCTTTCCTGTCCTGCGACTCTCGTCCAATTCCCTCTCTTCTCCCTGCTCTCCTCCAAGCCCTCTTTCCTACCAGCCTGACTCTCGTCCCCTCTCTCCTCCCTCCCAATCTCGCCCAAGCCTCTCTTCTCTGCCTGACTCTCGTCCCAAGCTTCTCCTCCAGCCTGACTCTTCCCAAACTCTCTTCCCCTAAACCTCGTCAGCCTCTTTCCTGCCTCCGCCCAGCTATCCTACCACCTGACTCCTTAAACTCTCAAGCCCTTCTCCTTCTTCTTCTCTCTCCCAACCTCTCTCCCAGCCTAACTCTCTAACATCTGCCATCCTGTACTCTCTCCCCTCTCTCCTGTTCCTGCTGTCCAATCTCTCTTCCTGTCCTCTGATCCTGTACCCCCTTTTCGTCCATGTCTATCCATCCCTCTCCGTCCTTCCAGCCTCTCGTCAAAGCCTCTCTCGTCCACTAACTCTTCTCCAGCCCCTGCTCCGTCTCCAATCCCAAACTCCTCACTCCGCCTGGTCTCACCCAATCCTTCTCTGACCTGACGTGTCTCTCGTCCAAGCCTTCTCTCCTGTCTGCCTCTCTCGCCAGCTCTCTCCTGTCCTGCATTTCTCCCTATCCTCCCTCTCTGTCCTCCCTGATCTCGCCCAAGCCTCGCTCTCCTGTCCTGCCTGACCTGTCCCAGCCTCTCTTTCCTTCTGCCTGACTCTCGTCTAACTTCTCCTTCTGTCCCTGCCGTCCTAGTACCTCTTCTCCTCTCTGCCTTACTCCCGAAGCCTCTTTCTCCTTTCTTCCTGACTCTCGTCCAAGCTTCTCTCCAGCCTCCAACTTCTCATCCTCTCATTCCATCAGCTCTCCAACTTCTCCAGTCCCCCTCTGACTCTCGTCCCTCTCTCTCATGCCTCCTGCTTCTGCTCCAAGCCCTCTCCTCCCAGCCTGACTCTCGTCCCAACTCTCCTCCACTCTCCTACAAACTCTCGTCCAGCTCATCTTTCCCCATTGCTTGACTCTCGTCCAAGCCTCTCTCTTACCCATGCTGACTCTTCGTCCCAAACTCTCTCTCCACTCCTCCCTAAACTCTGTCCCATACTTCCATCTCTCCACCTGCCTGACTCTCGTCCCAAGCTCTCCTTCGTCTTGCCTGACTCTCTCCAAGCCTCTCTCTCCTCTCTGCCTGACTCTCGTCCATGACCTCTCTCTCTTCTCTGACTCTCGATCCCAGCCTCTCTTTCGCCTGCATTCCCCTCCCCTCCTTCTCTGCACGACTCTCGTCCAAGCTTCGCTCTCTCTGTCCTGCTACTTGTCCTCAGCCTCTCTCTCCTGTCCTGCCTGATCTCGCCAAACCTCTCTCTACTCTCCACCTAGTCTCATCCTCCTCCTCTCCACCCTCGCTCTCGTCCCAAGCCTCTCTCTCGTCTGCCTATCTCGTCCAAGCCTCTCTCTCCCTCCTGCTCTCGTCCCAGCCTCTCTCTGTCTCCCTGACTTCGCCAAGCCCGCTCTCCGTCCTGCTGACACTCGTCCAGCTCTATCTCTATCTCTGACTCTGTCCACTCTCTTCTGTCCTGCCTGATTTCCTAACTCTCTCTATTGCTGACTTCGTTCCAACCTTCTGTGTCTTGCTGCTCTCGTCCAAGCCTCTCTTCTGTCCTGCCTGACTTCGTCCCAAGTTCTCTCTCTCCTGCTGATCTCTCCAAGCCTCTTTCCACCGCTGACTCTCGTCCAACCTCTCTCTCCACTCCTCCCAACTCCGTCCCAGCCTCTCTTCTCATTGCTTGACTCTCGTCAAGCCCCTCCTCTGCCTACCGCCTCTCTCTTCCCAATTCTCTCTCTCTCCCTCACTCTCACAAGCCTCTTCCCTGCTGACTCTCGCCAAGCCTTCTCCTTCTACCTGACTCTCGTCCAACTCTTCGCCGTATTTCCGACTCTTCGTTCCCTACTTCTCTCTCCCCTTGCCTTCTCATCCTAGCTTTCTTCCTCCTTCTTCGTCAAAGCCTCTCTCTGTTCCTGACTCTCGTCCAAGCTCTCTCTCTGTCTCCTGACTCTAGCCCACCTCTCTTCTGCTGCATGACTCTGATAATCCTCTCTCCTGTCCTCCTGCTCTCGTCCAAAGCCTCTCTCTCCTTCCTCTGACTCTCGTCCAGCTCTCTTCCTGCTGATCCGCCAAGCTCCCTCTTCTCAGCCTGATCTCTCCAATCCTCTGTCTCGAGTCCCTGTATCTGTCCTTCTGTGTCCCAAGCCTTCTCTCCTGATCTGCCTTACTCTCGTCCAAGCCTCTTCTCCTGTCCTGCCTTGACTCTCGTCCATGCCTCTCTCTCCTGTCCTCCTGACTTTCGTCCCAAGCCTCCTCTCCTGTCCTGCCTGACTTCGTTCCCAGCCTTTCTCCTATTTTGCCTGACTCTCGTCCTAACCTTCATCGCTTCTGTCCTGCCTGACTCTTATCCTAAGCCTCTCTCTCCTGATCTGCCTGACTCTCGTCCAAGCCTCTCTCTTTGTCTTGCCTGACTCTTGTCCCAAGCCTCTCTCTCCCGTCCTGCCTGACTCTCGTCCCAAGCTTCTCTCTCATGCCCTGCCTGTCTCTCGTCCCAGGCACCTCCCTTCTGCCAAGCTTGACTCTCGTCCCAAATTCTCTCTCCACTCTTCCCAAACTCTCGCCCCAGCACTCTCTTTCCCACATTGCTTGACTCTCGTCACAAGCCTCTCTCTCCTGCCCAGCCTGACTCTCGTCCCAAGCCTCTCTCTCCAGTCTTGCCTAACTCTCGTCTCAATCCTCTCTCTACCACCCTGCCTGACCCTCGTCCCAAGCCTCTCTCTCCTGTCTTGCCTGAATCTCGTCCCAAGCCTCTCTCTCCTGTCCTGCCTGACTCTCGTCCAATGCCTCTCTCTCCTGTCCTACCTGACTCTCGACCGAAGCCTCTCTCTCCTGTCCTACCTGACTCTAGTCCCAGGCCTCTCTTTCCTGTCCTGCATGACTCTCGATCCAATCCTCCCTCTCCTGTCCTTCCTGACTCTCGTCCAAAGCCTCTCTCTCCTGTCCTGCCTGACTCTCGTCTCCATGCTTTCTCTCCTGTACTGCCTGAATCTCGCCCAAAGCCTCTCTCTACTCTCCTGCCTGACTCTCATCCCAAGCCTCTCTCCTATCCTGCCTGACTCTGCCCCAAGCCTGTCTCTTCTATTTTGCCTGAACCTCGTCCGAAGACTCTCTCTCCTCTCCTTCCTGGCTCTCGTCAGATGCCACTGTCTTCTTTCCCTTCTTTAAAACATCCGAAGCCTCTCTCTCCTCTCCTGCCTGACTCTCGTTCCATGCCCCTCTCTCCTGTTCTACCTGACTCTCGTCCCAAGGCTCTCTCTCCTGTCCTACTTGACTCTAGTCCCAGAATCTCTTTCCTGTTCTGCATGACTCTCGATCCAATCCTCCTTCTCCTGTCCTTCCTTACTCTCTTCCCAAGCCTCTCTCTCCTCTCCTGCCTGACTCTCTTCCCATGCCCCTCTCTCCTGTTCTACCTGACTCTCGTCCCAATGCCCTTTCTCCTGTCCTACCTGACTATAGTCCCAGACTCTCTTTCCTGTCCTGCATGACTCTCGATACAATCCTCTTTCTCCTGTCCTTCCTGACTCTCGTCCAAGGCCTCTTTCTCTGTCCTGCTTGACTACTCGTCTCCAGCCTCTGTCTCCTGTCCTGCCTGAATCTCGCCCAAAGCCTCTCTATACTCTCCAGCCTGAGTCTCATCCCAATACTCTCTCTCCCACCCTCACTGACTCTCGTCGCAAGCCTCTCTCTCCTGATCTGCCTGACTCTAGTCCCAAGCCTCTCTCTCCTGTCCTTCTTGACTCACGTCCCATGCCTCTCTCTCCTGTCCTCCCTGACTTTCGTCCGAAGACTCGCTCTCCTGTCCTGCCTGACACTCGTCCCAGGCCTCTATCTCCTATTCTGCCTGGCTCTCGTCCTAACCTTCTCGCTTCTGTCCTGCCTGAGTCTTATCCTAAGCCTCTCTCTCCTGATCTGCCTGACTCTCGTTCCAATCCTCTCTCTTGTGTCTTGCCTGACAATTGTCCAAAGCCTCTCTCTCCTGTCCTGCCTGACTCTCGTCCCAAGCTTCTCTCTCATGCCCTGCTTGTCTCTCGTCACAAGCCCCATTCTCCTACCAAGCCTGACTCTCGTCCCAAACTCTCTTTCCACTCTTCCCAAACTCTCGGCCCAGCCCTCTCTTTCCCACATTGTTTGACTCTCGTCCCAAGCCTCTCTCTCCAGCCCAGCCTGACTCTCGTCCCAAGCTTCTCTCTCCAGTCTTGCCTAACTCTCGTCCCAATCCACTCTCTCCCATCCTGCCTGACTCTCGTCCCAAGCCTCTCTCTCCTGTCTTGCCTGACTCTAGTCCCAAGCCTCTCTCTCCTGTCCTGCCTGACTCTCGTCCCATGCCTCTCTCCTGTCCTACCTGACTCTCGTCCCAAGAGTCTCTCTCCTGTCCTACCTGACTCTAGTCCCGGGAATCTCTTTCCTGTCCTGCATGACTCTCGATCCAATCCTCCATCTCCTGTCCTTCCTGACTCTCGTCCAAAGCCTCTCTCACTGTCCTGCCTGAATCTCGTCTCCAGCCTCTATCTCCTGTACTGCCTGAATCTCGCCCAAAGCCTCTCTCTACTCTCCTGCCTGACTCTCATCCCAAGCCACTCTCTCCTATCCTGCCTAACTCTGTCCCAAGCCTCTCTCTTCTATCCTGACTGAACCTCGTCCGAAGACTCTCTCTCCTGTCCTTCCTGGCTCTCGTCGGATGCCACTCTCTTCTGTCCTGCCTTAAACACATCCGAAGCCTCTTTCTCTATTCTTGCCTGACTCTCGTCCCAAGCTCTCTCTCCAGTCCTGCCTAACTCTCGTAACAAACATCTCTTTTCCACAATGTTTGACTCTCGTCTAAGCCTCTCTGTCCTGTCCTGCCTGACTCTCGTCCTAAGACTCTCTGTACTGTCCTGCCTGAACTTTCGTCCGAAGCTTCTCTCAAATGCCCTGATTGACTCTCTTCAAAAGCCCTCTCTTCTACCCAGCCTGACTTTCGTCCCAACCTCTATCTCCATTCCTGCCTGACTCTCGTCCCAATCTTCTATCTCCCACAATGAGTGACTCTCGTCCCAAGCCTTTGTCTCATGTCTTGCGTGACTCTCGTTCCAAGCCTCTCTCTCTCCTATCCTGCCTGACTCTCGTCGAATGACTCTCTCTCCTGTTCTACATGACTCTCGATCCAATCCTCCCTCTCCTGTCCTTCCTGACTCTCGACCAAAGACTCTCTCTCCTATCCTGCCTGACTCTCTCCCAAGCCTCTCTCTTCTGTCCTGCCTAACTCTTGTCCGAAGACTCTCTCTCCTTTCCTTCCTGTCTCTCGTCAGATGCCTCTCTCTTCTGTCCTGCCTCAAACCCATCCGAAGCCTCTTTCTCCTTTCTTGCCTGACTCTCGTCCCAAGCTCTCTCTCCAGTCCTACCTAACTATCGTAATAACCCTCTCTTTTCCACAATGCTTGACTCTCGTCCCAATCCTCTCGCTCCTGTCCTGCCTGACTCTCGTCCCATGCTTCTCTCTCATGGCCTGTCTTTCTCTCGTCCAAAGCCCCTCTCTCCTACCAAGCCTGAATCTCGTCCCAAACTCTCTCTCCACTCCTACCAAACTCTCGTCCCAGCCCTCTCTTTCACACATTGCTTAGACTCTCGTCACAAGCCTCTCTCTCCTACCCAGCCTGACTTTCGTCCCAAACTCTCTCTGCACTCCACCCAAACTCTCATCCCAGCCCTCTCATTCCCATATTGCTTGACTCTCGAACCAAGCCTCTCTCTCCTACCCATCTTGACTCTCGTCCCAAACTGTCTCTCCAGTCCTGCTTGAATCTCGTCCCATACTTATCTCTCCCACCCTGCCTGACTCTCGTCCCAAGCCTCTCTCTCCTGTCTTGCCTGACTCTCTTCACAAGACTCTCTCTCCTGTCCTGCCTGACTCTAGTCCCATGCCCCTCTCTCCTGTTCTACCTGAATCTCGTCTCAAGGCTCTCTTTCCTCTCCTACCTGACTCTAGTCCCAGACTCTCTTTCCTGTCCTGCATGACTCTCGATCCAATCCTCCTTCTCCTGTCCTTCCTGACTCTCGTCCCAAGCCTCTCTCTCCTGTCCTGCCTGACTCTCGTCCCATGCCCCTCTCTCCTGTCCTCCCTGACTTTCGTCCCAAGCCTCTCTCTCCTGTCCTGCCTGACAATCGTCCAAGGCCTCTATCTCCTATTCTGCCTGACTCTCGTCCCAACCTTCTCGCTTCTGTCCTGCCTGACTCTTATCCTAAGCCTCTCTCTCCTGATCTGCCTGACTCTCGCTCCAAATCTCTCTCTTTTGTCTTGCCTGACTCTCGTCCCAAGCCTCTCTCTCCTGTCCTGCCTGACTCTCGTCCCAAGCTTCTCTCTCATGCCCTAATTGTATCTCGTCCCAAGTCCCCCTCTCCTTCCAAGCCTGACTCTCGTCCCAAACTCTCTCTCCACTCTTCCCAAACTCTCGACCCAGCCCTCTCTTTCCCATATTGCTTGAATCTCGTCCCAAGCCTCTCTCTACTGCCCAGCCTGACTCTCGTCACAAGCCTCTCTCTCCAGTCTTGCCTAACTCTCGTCCCAATCCACTCTCTCCCATCCTGCCTGACTCTCGTCCCAAGCCTCTCTCTCCTGTCTTGCCTAACTCTAGTCCCAAGCCTCTCTCTCCTCTCCTGCCTGACTCTCGTCCCATGTCTCTCTCTCCTGTCCCACCTGACTCTCGTCCCAAGCCTCTCTCTCCTGTCCTACCTGACTCTAGTCCCGGGCCTCTCTTTCCTGTCCTCCATGACTCTCGATCCAATCCTCCCTCTCCTGTCCTTCCTGACTCTCGTCCAAAGCCTCTCTCTCCTGTCCTGCCTGACTCTGTCCCAAGCCTCTCTCTTCTATCCTGCCTGAACCTCGTCCGAAGACTCTCTCTCCTGCCCTTCCTGGCTCTCGTCGGATACCACTCTCTTCTGTCCTGCCTTAAACACATCCGAAGCCTCTTTCTCCTTTCTTGCCTGACTCTCGTCCCAAGCTCTCTCTCCAGTCCTGCCTAACTCTCGTAACAAACATCTCTTTTCCACAATGCTTGACTCTCGTCCCAAGCCTCTCTGTCCTGTCCTGCCTGACTCTCGTCCTAAGACTCTCTGTACTGTCCTGCCTGAACTTTCGTCCGAAGCTTCTCTCAAATGCCTTGATTGACTCTCTTCAAAAGCCCCTCTCTTCTACCCAGCCTGACTTTCGTCCCAACCTCTATCTCCAGTCCTGCCTGACTCTCGTCCCAATCTTCTATCTCCCACACTGACTGACTCTCGTCCCAAGCCTTTGTCTCATGTCTTGCGTGACTCTCGTCCCAAGCCTCTCTCTCTCTTGTCCTGCCTGAATCTCGTCGAATGACTCTCTCTCCTGTCCTGCCTGACTCTTGTCCCATGCTTCTCTCTCATGACCTGTCTTTCTCTCGTCCAAAGCCCCTCACTCCTACCAAGCCTGAATCTCGTCCCAAACGCTCTCTCCACTCCTACCAAACTCTCGTCCCAGCCCTCTCTTTCCCACATTGCTTGACTCTCGTCACAAGCATCTCTCTCCTACCCAGCCTGACTTTCGTCGCAAACTCTCTCTCCACTCCTCCCAAACTCTCGTCCCAGCCCCCTCTTTCCTATATTGCTTGACTCTCGTACCAAGCCTCTCTCTCCTACCCATCCTGACTCTCGTCCCAAATTGTCTCTCCAGTCCTGCCTGAATCTCGTCCCATACTTATCTCTCCCACCCTGCCTCACTCTCGTCCCAAGCCTCTCTCTCCTGTCTTGCTAGACTCTCTTCCCAAGCCTCTCTCTCCTCTCATGCCTGACTCTCGTCCCATGCCCCACTCTCCTGTTCTACCTGACTCTCGTCCCAATGCTCTCTCTCCTGTCCTACCTGACTCTAGTCCCAGACTCTCTTTCCTGTCCTGCATGACTCTCGATTCAATCCTCCTTATCCTGTCCTTCCTGACTCTCGTCCAAAGCCTCTCTCTCTGTCCTGCTTGACTCTCGTCTCCAGCCTCTGTCTCCTGTCCTGCCTGAATCTCGCCCAAAGCTTCTCTCTACTCTCCAGCCTGAGTCTCATCTCAATCCTCTCTCTCCCACCCTCACTGACTCTCATCCCAAGCCTTTCTCTCCTGATCTGCCTGACTCTCGTCTCCAGCCTCTCTCTCCGGTCCTGCTTGAATCTCAGCCAAAGCCTCTATCTACTGTCCAGCCTAAATCTCATCCCAATACTCTCTCTCCTACCCTGACTGACTCTCGTCCCAAGCCTCTCCCTCCTGTCTTGCCTGACTCTCGTCCCAAGCCTCTCTCTCCTGTCCTGCCTGACTCTCGTCACATGCCTCTCTCTCCTGTCCTCACTGACTTTCGTCCCAAGCTTCGCTCACCTGTCCTGCCTAACACTCGTCCCAGGCCTCTATCTCCTATTTTGCCTGACTCTCGTCCTAACCTTCTCTCTTCTGTCCTGCCTGACTGTTATCCTAAGGCTCTCTCTTCTGAGCTGCCTGACTCTCGTTCCAAGCCTCTCACTTGTGTCTTGCCTGACTCTCGTCCCAAGACTCTCTCTCCTGTCCTGCCTGACTCTCGTTCCAAGCTTCTCTCTCATGCCCTGCCTATCTCTCGTTCTAAGCCCCTCACTCCTACCAAGCCTGACTCTCGTCCCAAACGCTCTCTCCACTCCTACCAAACTCTCGTCCCAGCCCTCTCTTTCCCATATTGCTTGACTCTCGTCACAAGCCTTTATCTCCTACCCAGCCTGACTTTTGTCCCAAACTCTCTCCCAACTCCTCCCAAACTCTCGTCGCAGCCCTCTCTTTCCCACATTGCTTGACTCTCGTCCGAAGCCTCTCTCTCCTACCCAGCCTGACTCTCGTCCCAAACTGACTCTCCTGTCTTGCTTGACTCTCGTCCCATGCCTCTCTCTCCTGTCCACCCTGACTTTCGTCACAAGCCTCGCTCTCCTGTCCTGCCTGACTCTCGTCCCATGCCTCTATCTCCTATTCTGCCTGACTCTCGTCCTAACCTTCTCGCTTCTGTCCTGCCTGACTCTTATCCTAAGCCTCTCTCTCTCTCTTGATCTGCCTGACTCTCGTTCCAAGCCTCTCTCTTGTGTCTTGCCTGACTCTTGTCCCAAGCCTCTCTCTCCCGTCCTGCCTGACTCTCGTCCCAAGCTTCTCTCTCATGCCCTGCCTGTCTCTCGTCCCAGGCACCTCCCTCCTGCCAAGCTTGACTCTCGTCCCAAACTCTCTCTCCACTCTTCCCAAACTCTCGCTCCAGCCCTCTCTTTCCCACATTGCTTGACTCTCGTCACAAGCCTCTCTCTCCTGCCCAGCCTGACCCTCGTCCCAAGCCTCTCTCTCCAGTCTTACCTAACTCTCGTCTCAATCCTCTCTCTACCACCCTGCCTGACTCTCGTCCCAAGCCTCTCTCTCCTGTCCTGCCTGACTCTCGTCCAATGCCTCTCTCTCCTGTCCTACCTGACTCTCGACCGAAGCCTCTCTCTCCTGTCCTACCTGACTCTAGTCCCAGGCCTCTCTTTCCTGTCCTGCATGACTCTCGATCCAATCCTCCCTCTCCTGTCCTTCCTGACTCTCGTCCAAAGCCTCTCTCTCCTGTCCTGCCTGACTCTCGTCTCCAGGCTTTCTCTCCTGTCCTGCCTGAATCTTGCCCAAAGCCTCTCTCTACTCTCCTGCCTGACTCTCATCCCAAGCCTCTCTCGTATCCTGCCTGACTCTGCCCCAAGCCTGTCTCTTCTATTTTGCCTGAACCTCGTCCGAAGACTCTCTCTCCTCTCCTTCCTGGCTCTCGTCAGATGCCACTCTCTTCTTTCCTGCCTTTAAAACATCCGAAGCCTCTCTCTCCTCTCCTGCCTGACTCTCGTTCCATGCCCCTCTCTCCTGTTCTACCTGACTCTCGTCCCAAGGCTCTCTCTCCTGTCCTACTTGACTCTAGTCCCAGAATCTCTTTCCTGTTCTGCATGACTCTCGATCCAATCCTCCTTCTCCTGTCCTTCCTTACTCTCTTCCCAAGCCTCTCTCTCCTCTCCTGCCTGACTCTCGTCCCATGCCCCTCTCTCCTGTTCTACCTGACTCTCGTCCCAAGGCTCTCTCTCCTGTCCTACCTGACTCTAGTCCCAGACTCTCTTTCCTGTCCTGCATGACTCTCGATACAATCCTCTTTCTCCTGTCCTTCCTGACTCTCGTCCAAGGCCTCTTTCTCTGTCCTGCTTGACTACTCGTCTCCAGCCTCTGTCTCCTGTCCTGCCTGAATCTCGCCCACAGCCTCTCTATACTCTCCAGCCTGAGTCTCATCCCAATACTCTCTCTCCCACCCTCACTGACTCTCGTCCCAATCCTCTCTCTCCTGATCTGCCTGACTCTAGTCCCAAGCCTCTCTCTCCTGTCCTTCTGGACTCACGTCCCATGCCTCTCTCTCCTGTCCTCCCTGACTTTCGTCCAAAGACTCGCTCTCCTGTCCTGCCTGACACTCGTCCCAGGCCTCTATCTCCTATTCTGCCTGGCTCTCCTCCTAACCTTCTCGCTTCTCTCCTGCCTGAGTCTTATCCTAAGCCTCTCTCTCCTGATCTGCCTGACTCTCGTTCCAATCCTCTCTCTCCTGTCCTCCCTGACTTTTGTCCAAAGCCTCTCTCTCCTGTCCTGCCTGACTCTCGTCCCAAGCTTCTCTCTCATGCCCTGCTTGTATCTCGTCACAAGCCCCATTCTCCTACCAAGCCTGACTCTCATCCCGAACTCTCTTTCCACTCTTCCCAAACTCTCGGCCCAGCCCTCTCTTTCCCACATTGCTTGACTCTCGTCCCAAGCCTCTCTCTCCAGCCCAGCGTGACTCTCGTCCCAAGCTTCTCTCTCCAGTCTTGCCTAACTCTCGTCCCAATCCACTCTCTCCCATCCTGCCTGACTCTCGT
Organism: Panulirus ornatus; assembly: GCF_036320965.1. Lineage (NCBI taxonomy): Eukaryota > Metazoa > Arthropoda > Malacostraca > Decapoda > Palinuridae > Panulirus > Panulirus ornatus. Next base: position 10,980 of record NW_027264901.1, read on the forward strand.
CCCAAGCCTCTCACTCCTGTCTTGCCTGACTCTAGTCCCAAGCCTCTCTCTCCTGTCCTGCCTGACTCTCGTCCCATGCCTCTCTCCTGTCCTACCTGACTCTCGTCCCAAGCCTCTCTCTCCTGTCCTACCTGACTCTAGTCCCGGGAATCTCTTTCCTGTCCCGCATGACTCTCGATCCAATCCTCCATCTCCTGTCCTTCCTGACTCTCGCCCAAAGCCTCTCTCCCCTGTCCTGCCTGAATCTCGTCTCCAGCCTCTATCTCCTGTACTGCCTGAATCTCGCCCAAAGCCACTCTCTACTCTCCTGCCTGACTCTCATCCCAAGCCACTCTCTCCTATCCTGCCTGACTCTGTCCCAAGCCTCTCTCTTCTATCCTGACTGAACCTCGTCCGAAGACTCTCTCTACTGTCCTTCCTGGCTCTCGTCAGATGCCACTCTCTTCTGTCCTGCCTTAAGCACATCCGAAGCCTCTTTCTCTATTCTTGCCTGACTCTCGTCCCAAGCTCTCTCTCCAGTCCTGCCTAACTCTCGTAACAAACATCTCTTTTCCACAATGTTTGACTCTCGTCCAAGCCTCTCTGTCCTGTCCTGCCTGACTCTCGTTCTAAGACTCTCTGTACTGTCCTGCCTGAACTTTCGTCCGAAGCTTCTCTCAAATGCCCTGATTGACTCTCTTCAAAAGCCATTCTCTTCTACTCAGCCTGACTTTCGTCCCAACCTTTATCTCCATTCCTGCCTGACTCTCGTCCCAATCTTCTATCTCCCACAATGAGTGACTCTCGTCCCAAGCCTTTGTCTCATGTCTTGCGTGACTCTCGTCCCAAGCCTCTCTCTCTCCTATCCTGCCTGACTCTCGTCGAATGACTCTCTCTCCTGTTCTACATGACTCTCGATCCAATCCTCCCTCTCCTGTCCTTCCTGACTCTCGACCAAAGACTCTCTCTCCTATCCTGCCTGACTCTCTCCCAAGCCTCTCTCTTCTGTCCTGCCTAACTCTTGTCCGAAGACTCTCTCTTCTTTCCTTCCTGTCTCTCGTCAGATGCCTCTCTCTTCTGTCCTGCCTCAAACCCATCCGAAGCCTCTTTCTCCTTTCTTGCCTGACTCTCGTCCCAAGCTCTCTCTCCAGTCCTACCTAACTATCGTAATAACCCTCTCTTTTCCACAATGATTGACTCTCGTCCCAAGCCTCTCGCTCCTGTCCTGCCTGACTCTCGTCCCATGCTTCTCTCTCATGGCCTGTCTTTCTCTCGTCCAAAGCCCCTCTCTCCTACCAAGCCTGAATCTCGTCCCAAACTCTCTCTCCACTCCTACCAAACTCTCGTCCCAGCCCTCTCTTTCCCACATTGCTTAGACTCTCGTCACAAGCCTCTCTCTCCTACCCAGCCTGACTTTCGTCCCAAACTCCTTCTGCACTCCACCCAAACTCTCGTCCCAGCCCTCTCTTTCCCATATTGCTTGACTCTCGTACCAAGCCTCTCTCTCCTACCCATCTTGACTCTCGTCCCAAACTGTCTCTCCAGTTCTGCTTGAATCTCGTCCCATATTTATCTCTCCCACCCTGTCTGACTCTCGTCCCAAGCCTCTCTCTCCTGTCTTGCCTGACTCCCTTCACAAGACTCTCTCTCCTGTCCTGCCTGACTCTAGTCCCATGCCCCTCTCTCCTGTTCTACATGAATCTCGTCTCAAGGCTCTCTTTCCTTTCCTACCTGACTCTAGTCCCAGACTCTCTTTCCTGTCCTACATGACTCTCGATCCAATCCTCCTTCTCCTGTCCTTCCTGACTCTCGTCCCAAGCCTCTCTCTCCTGTCCTGCCTCACTCTCGTCCCATGCCTCTCTCTCCTGTCCTCCCTGACTTTCGTCCCAAGCCTCTCTCTCCTGTCCTGCCTGACAATCGTCCAAGGCCTCTATCTCCTATTCTGCCTGACTCTCGTCCCAACCTTCTCGCTTCTGTCCTGCCTGACTCTTATCCTAAGCCTCTCTCTCCTGATCTGCCTGACTCTCGCTCCAAGTCTCTCTCTTTTGTCTTGCCTGACTCTCGTCCCAAGCCTCTCTCTCCTGTCCTGCCTGACTCTCGTCCCAAGCTTCTCTCTCATGCCCTAATTGTATCTCGTCCCAAGTCCCCCTCTCCTTCCAAGCCTGACTCTCGTCCCAAACTCTCTCTCCACTCTTCCCAAACTCTCGGCCCAGCCCTCTCTTTCCCATATTGCTTGAATCTCGTCCCAATCCTCTCTCTACTGCCCAGCCTGACTCTCGTCACAAGCCTCTCTCTCCAGTCTTGCCTAACTCTCGTCCCAATCCACTCTCTCCCATCTTGCCTGACTCTCGTCCCAAGCCTCTCTCTCCTGTCTTGCCTAACTCTAGTTCCAAGCCTCTCTCTCCTCTCCTGTCTGACTCTCGTCCCAAGCCTCTCTCTCCTGTCCTACCTGACTCTAGTCCCGGGCCTCTCTTTCCTGTCCTCCATGACTCTCAATCCAATCCTCCCTCTCCTGTCCTTCCTGACTCTCGTCCAAAGCCTCTCTCTCCTGTCCTGCCTGACTCTCGTCTCCAGCCTCTCTCTCCTGTACTGCCTGAATCTCGCCCAAAGTCTCTCTCTACTCTCCTGCCTGACTCTCATCCCAAGCATCTCTCTCCTATCCTGCCTGACTCTGTCCCAAGCCTCTCTATTCTATCCTGTCTGAACCTCGTCCGAAGACTCTCTCTCCTGTCCTTCCTGCCTCTCGTCGGATACCACTCTCTTCTGTCCTGCCTTAAACACATCCGAAGCCTCTTTCTCCTTTCTTGCCTGACTCTCGTCCCAAGCTCTCTCTCCAGTCCTGCCTAACTCTCGTAACAAACATCTCTTTTCCACAATGCTTGACTCTCGTCCCAAGCCTCTCTGTCCTGTCCTGCCTGACTCTCGTCCTAAGACTCTCTGTACTGTCCTGCCTGAACTTTCGTCCGAAGCTTCCCTCAAATGCCCTGATTGACTCTCTTCAAAAGCCCCTCTCTTCTACCCAGCCTGACTTTCGTCCCAACCTCTATCTCCAGTCCTGCCTGACTCTCGTCCCAATCTTCTATCTCCCACACTGACTGACTCTCGTCCCAAGCCTTTGTCTCATGTCTTGCGTGACTCTCGTCCCAAGCCTCTCTCTCTCATGTCCTGCCTGAATCTCGTCGAATGACTCTCTCTCCCTTCCTGCCTGACTCTCGTCCCATGTTTCTCTTTCATGCCCTGTCTTTCTCTCTTCCAAAGCCCCTCACTCCTACCAAGCCTGACTCTCGTCCAAAACGCTCTCTCCACTCCTACCAAACTCTCGTCCCAGCCCTCTCTTTCCCATATTGCTTGACTCTCGTCACAAGCCTTTATCTCCTACCCAGCCTGACTTTTGTCCCAAACTCTCTCCCAACTCCTCCCAAACTCTCGTCGCAGCCCTCTCTTTCCCACATTGCTTGACTCTCGTCCCAAGCCTCTCTCTCCTACCCATCTTCACTCTAGTCCCAAACTGTCTCTCCAGTTCTGCCTGAATCTCGTCCCATACTTATCTCTCCCACCCTGCCTGACTCTAGTCCCAAGCCTCCCTTTCCTGTCTTGCCTGGCTCTCTTCCCAAGCCTCTCTCTCCTGTCCTGCCTAACTCTCGTCCCATGCCCCTCTCTCCTGTTCTACCTGAATCTCGTCCCAAAGCTCTCTTTCCTCTACTACCTGACTCTAGTCCCAGACTCTCTTTCCTGTCCAGCATGACTCTCGATCCAATCCTCCTTCTCCTGTCCTTCCTGACTCTCGTCTAAAGCCTCTCTCTCTGTCCTGCTTGACTCTCGTCTCCAGCCTCTGTCTCCTGTCCTGCCTGAATCTCGCCCAAAGCCTCTCTCTACTCTCCAGCCTGAGTCTCATCCCAATCCTCTCTCTCCCACCCTGACTGACTCTCGTCCCAAGCCTATCTCTCCTGATCTGCCTGACTCTCGTCCAAAGCCTCTCTCTCCTGTCCTGCCTCACTCTCGTCCCATGCCTCTCTCTCCTGTCCTCCCTGACTTTCGTCCCAAGCCTCTCTCATCCTGTCTGCCTCTCTCCCACCCTGACTGACTCTCGTCCCAAGCCTATCTCTCCTGATCTGCCTGACTCTCGTCCAAAGCCTCTCTCTCCTGTCCTGCCTCACTCTCGTCCCATGCCTCTCTCTCCTGTCCTCCCTGACTTTCGTCCCAAGCCTCTCTCTCCTGTCCTGCCTGACAATCGTCCCAGGCCTCTATCTCCTATTCTGCCTGACTCTCGTCCTAACCTTCTCGCTTCTGTCCTGCCTGACTCTTATCCTAAGCCTCTCTCTCCTGATCTGCCTGACACTCGCTCAAAGTCTCTCTCTTGTGTCTTGCCTGACTCTCGTCCCAAGCCTCTCTCTCCTGTCCTGCCTGACTCTCGTCCCGAGCTTCTCTCTCATGCCCTGCTTGTCTCTCGTCCCAAGCCCCTCTCTCCTACCAAGCCTGACTCTCGTCCCAAACTCTATCTCCACTCTTCCCAAACTCTCGGCCCAGCCCTCTCTTTCCCACATTCCTTGACTCTCGTCCCAAGCCTCTCTCTACTGCCCAGCCTGACTCTCGTCACAAGCCTCTCTCTCCAGTCTTGCCTAACTCTCGTCCCAATCCACTCTCTCTCATCCTGCCTGACTCTCGTCCCAAGCATCCCTCTCCTGTCTTGCCTGACTCTCTTCCCAAGCCTCTCCCTCCTGTCTTGCCTGACTCTCGTCCCAAGCCTCTCTCTCCTGTCCTGCCTGACTCTCGTCACATGCCTCTCTCTCCTGTCCTCACTGACTTTCGTCCCAAGCTTCGCTCACCTGTCCTGCCTAACACTCGTCCCAGGCCTCTATCTCCTATTTTGCCTGACTCTCGTCCTAACCTTCTCTCTTCTGTCCTGCCTGACTGTTATCCTAAGGCTCTCTCTTCTGAGCTGCCTGACTCTCGTTACAAGCCTCTCTCTTGTGTCTTGCCTGACTCTCGTCCCAAGACTCTCTCTCCTGTCCTGCCTGACTCTCGTTCCAAGCTTCTCTCTCATGCCCTGCCTATCTCTCGTTCTAAGCCCCTCACTCCTACCAAGCCTGACTCTCGTCCCAAACGCTCTCTCCACTCCTACCAAACTCTCGTCCCAGCCCTCTCTTTCCCATATTGCTTGACTCTCGTCACAAGCCTTTATCTCCTATCTAGCCTGACTTTTGTCCCAAACTCTCTCCCAACTCCTCCCAAACTCTCGTCGCAGCCCTCTCTTTCCCACATTGCTTGACTCTCGTCCCAAGCCTCTCTCTCCTACCCAGCCTGACTCTCGTCCCAAACTGACTCTCCAGTCATGCCTGACTCTCGTCCCATACTTCTCTCTCCCACCCTGCCTGACTCTCGTCCCAAGCCTCTCTCTCCTGTCTTGCCTGACTCTCTTCCCAAGCTTCTCTCTCCTCTCCTCCCTGACTCTTGTCCCATGCCCCTCTCTCCTGTTCTACATGACTCTCGTCCCAAGGCTCTCTCTCCCGTCCTACCTGACTCTAGTAACAGACTCTCTTTCCTGTCCTGCATGACTCTCGATACAATCCTCCTTCTCCTGTCCTTCCTGACTCTCGTCCAAAGCCTCTCTCTCTGTCCTGCTTGACTACTCGTCTCCAGCCTCTGTCTCCTGTCCTGCCTGAATCTCGCCCAAAGCCTCTCTCTACTCTCCAGCCTGAGTATCATCTCAATCCTCTCTCTCCCACCCTCACTGACTCTCGTCCCAAGCCTCTCTCTCCTGATCTGCCTGACTCTCGTCCCAAGCCTCTCTCTCCTGTCCTGCTTGACTCTCGTCACATGCCTCTCTCTCCTGTTCTCCCTGACTTTCGTCCCAAGCCTCTCTCTCCTGTCCTGCCTGACACTCGTCCCACGCCTCTATCTCCTATTCTGCCTGGCTCTCGTCCTAACCTTCTCCCTTCTGTCCTGCCTGAGTCTTATCCTAAGCCTCTCTCTCCTGATCTGCATGACTCTCGTTCCAATCCCCTCTCTTGTGTCTTGCCTGACTCTCGTCCCAAGCCTCTCTCTCCTGTCCTGCCTGACTCTCGTCCCAAGCTTCTCTCTCATGCCCTGCTTGTCTCTCGTCCCAAGCCCCTCTCTCCTATCAAGCCTGCCTCTCGTCCCAAACTCTCTCTCCACTCTTCCCAATCTCTCGGCCCAGCCCTCTCTTTCCCACATTGCTTGACTCTCCTCCCAAGCCTCTCTCTCCTGCCCAGCCTAACTCTCGTCCCAAGCTTCTCTCTCCAGTCTTGCCTAACTCTAGTCCCAATCCACTCTCTCCCATCCTGCCTGACTCTCGTCCCAAGCCTCTCTCTCCTGTCTTGCCTGACTCTTGTCCCAAGCCTCTCTCTCCTGTCCTGCCTGACTCTCGGCCCATGCCTCTCTCTCCTGTCCTACCTGACTCTCGTCCCAAGCCTCTCTCTCCTGTCCTACCTGACTCTAGTCCCGGGCCTCTCTTTCCTGTCCTGCATGACTCTCGATCCAATCCTCCCTCTCCTGTCCTTCCTGACTCTCGTCCAAAGCCTCTCTCCCCTGTCCTGCCTGACTCTCGTCTCCAGCCTCTCTCTCCTGTACTGCCTGAATCTCGCCCAAAGCCTCTCTCTACTCTCCTGCCTGACTCTCATCCCAAGCCTCTCTCTCCTTTCCTACCTGACTCTGTCCCAAGCCTCTCTCTTCTATCCTGCCTGAACCTCGTCCGAAGATTCTCTCTCCTGTCCTTCCTGGCTCTCGTCGGATGCCACTCTCTTCTGTCCTGCCTTAAACACATCCGAAGCCTCTTTCTCCATTCTTGCCTGACTCTCGTCCCAAGCTCTCTCTCCAGTCCTGCCTAACTCTCGTAACAAACATCTCTTTTCCACAATGCTTGACTCTCGTCCCAAGCCTCTCTGTCCTGTCCTGCCTGACTCTCGTCCTAAGACTCTCTGTACTGTCCTGCCTGAACTTTCGTCCGAAGCTTCTCTCAAATGCCCTGATTGACTCTCTTCAAAAGCCCCTCTCTTCTACCCAGCCTGACTTTCGTCCCAACCTCTATCGCCAGTTCTGCCTGATTCTCGTCCCAATCTTCTATCTCCCACACTGACTGACTCTCGTCCCAAGCCTTTGTCTCATGTCTTGCGTGACTCTCGTCCCAAGCCTCTCTCTCTGCTGTCCTGCCTGACTCTCGTCGAATGACTCTCTCTCCTGTTCTGCATGACTCTCGATCCAATCCTCCCTCTCCTGTCCTTCCTGACTCTCGACCAAAGCCTCTCTCTCCTATCCTGCCTAACTCTCTCCGAAGCCTCTCTCTTCTGTCCTGCCTGACTCTCGTCCGAAGACTCTCTCTCCTTTCCTTCCTGGCTCTCGTCAGATGCCTCTCTCTTCTGTCCTGCCTCAAACCCATCCGAAGCCTCTTTCTCCTTTCTTGCCTGACTCTCGTCCCAAGCTCTCTCTCCAGTCCTGCCTAACTATCGCAATAACCCTCTCTTTTCCACAACGCTTGACTCTCGTCGCAAGCCTCTCTCTCCTGTCCTGCCTGACTCTCGTCCCATGCTTCTCTCTCATGCCCTGTCTGTCTCTCGTCCAAAGCCCCTCTCTCCTACCAAGCCGGAATCTCGTCCCAAACTCTCTCTCCACTCCTACCAAACTCTCGTACCAGCCCTCTCTTTCCCACATTGCTTGACTCTCGTCACAAGCCTCTCTCTCCTACCCAGCCTGACTTTCGTCCCAAACTCTCTCTGCACTCCTCCCAAACTCTCCTCCCAGACCTCTCTTTCCCATATTGCTTGACTCTCGTACCAAGCCTCTCTCTCCTACCTATCTTCACTCTCGTCCCAAACTGTCTCTCCAGTTCTCCCTGAATCTCGTCCTATACTTATCTCTCCCACCCTGCCTGACTCTCTTGCCTGACTCTCTTCCCAAGCCTCTCTCTCCTGTCCTGCCTGACTCTCGTCCCATGCCCCTCTCTCCTGTTCTACCTGAATTTCGTCCCAAAGCTCTCTTTCCTCTACTACCTGACTCTAGTCCCAGACTCTCTTTCCTGTCCAGCATGACTCTCGATCCAATCCTCCTTCTCCTGTCCTTCCTGACTCTCGCCTAAAGCCTCTCTCTCTGTCCTGCTTGACTCTCGTCTCCAGCCTCTGTCTCCTGTCCTGCCTGAATCTCGCCCAAAGCCTCTCTCTACTCTCCAGCCTGAGTCTCATCCCGATCCTCTCTCTCCCACCCTGACTGACTCTCGTCCCAAGCCTATCTCTCCTGATCTGCCTGACTCTCGTCCCAAGCCTCTCTCTCCTGTCCTGCCTCACTCTCGTCCCATGCCTCTCTCTCCTGTCCTCCCTGACTTTCGTCCCAAGCCTCTCTCTCCTGTCCTGACTGACAATCGTCCCAGGCCTCTATCTCCTATTCTGCCTGACTCTCGTCCTAACCTTCTCGCTTCTGTCCTGCCTGACTCTTATCCTAAGCCTCTCTCTCCTGATCTGCCTGACACTCGCTCAAAGTCTCTCTCTTGTGTCTTGCCTGACTCTCGTCCCAAGCCTCTCTCTCCTGTCCTGCCTGACTCTCGTCACATGCCTCTCTCTCCTGTCCTCACTGACTTTCGTCCCAAGCTTCGCTCACCTGTCCTGCCTAACACTCGTCCCAGCCCTCTATCTCTGCCTGACTCTCGTCCCAAGCTTCTCTCTCATGCCCTGCTTGTCTCTCGTCCCAAGCCCCTCTCTCCTACCAAGCCTGACTCTCGTCCCAAACTCTATCTCCACTCTTCCCAAACTCTCGGCCCAGCCCTCTCTTTCCCACATTCCTTGACTCTCGTCCCAATTCTCTCTCTACTGCCCAGCCTGACTCTCGTCATAAGCCTCTCTCTCAAGTCTTGCCTAACTCTCGTCCCAATACACTCTCTCTCGTCCTGCCTGACTCTCGTCCCAAGCATCCCTCTCCTGTCTTGCCTGACTCTCTTCCCAAGCCTCTCTCTCCTGTCCTGCCTGACTCTCGTCCCATGCCCCTCTCTCCTGTTCTACCTGAATCTCGTCCCAAGGCTCTCTTTCCTCTCCTACCTGACTCTAGTCCCAGACTCTCTTTCCTGTCCTGCATGACTCTCGATCCAATCCTCCTTCTCCTGTCCTTCATGACTCTCGTCCAAAACCTCTCTCTCTGTCCTGCCTGGCTCTCGTCCCAAGCCTCTCTCTCCTGTCTTGCCTAACTCTAGTCCCAAGCCTCTCTCTCCTCTCCTGCCTAACTCTCGTCCCATGTCTCTCTCTCCTGTCCCACCTGACTCTCGTCCCAAGCCTCTCTCTCCTGTCCTACCTGACTCTAGTCCCGGGCCTCTCTTTCCTGTCCAGCATGACTCTCGATCCAATCATCCCTCTCCTGTCCTTCCTGACTCTCGACCAAAGCCTCTCTCTCCTGTCCTGCCTGACTCTCGTCTCCAGCCTTTCTCTCCTGTACTGCCTGAATCTCGCCCAAAGCCTCTCTCTACTCTCCTGCCTGACTCTCATCCCAAGCCTCTCTCTCCTTTCCTGCCTGACTCTGTCCCAAGCCTCTCTCTTCTATCCTGCCTGAACCTCGTCCGAAGACTCTCTCTCCTGTCCTTCCTGGCCTCTCGTCGGATGCCACTCTCTTCTGTCCTGCCTTAAACACATCCGAAGCCTCTTTCTCCATTCTTGCCTGACTCTCGTCCCAAGTTCTCTCTCCAGTCCTGCCTAACTCTCGTAACAAACATCTCTTTTCCACAATGCTTGACTCTCGTCCAAGCCTCTCTGTCCTGTCCTGCCTGACTCTCGTCCTAAGACTCTCTGTACTGTCCTGCCTGAACTTTCGTCCGAAGCTTCTCTCAAATGCCCTGATTGACTCTCTTCAAAAGCCCCTCTCTTCTACCCAGCCTGACTTTCGTCCCAACCTCTATCTCCAGTCCTGCCTAATTCTCGTCCCAATCTTCTATCTCCCACACTGACTGGCTCTCGTCCCAAGCCTTTCTCTCATGTCTTGCGTGACTCTCGTCACAAGCCTCTCTCTCTCCTGTCCTGCCTGACTCTCGTCGAATGACTCTCTCTCCTGTTCTGCATGACTCTCGATCCAATACTCCCTCTCCTGTCCTTCCTGAATCTCGACAAAAGCCTCTCTCTGCTATCCTGCCTGACTCTGTATCAAGCCTCTCTCTTCTGTCCTGCCTGACTCTCGTCCGAAGACTCTCTCTTCATTCCTTCCTGACTCTTGTCAGATTCCTCTCTCTTCTCTCCTGCCTCAAACCCATCCGAAGCCTCTTTCTCCTTTCTTGCCTGACTCACGTCCCAAGCTCTCTCTACAGTCCTGCCTAACTATCGTAATAACCCTCTCTTTTCCACAATGCTTGACTCTCGTCCCAAGCCTCTCTCTCCTGTCCTACCTGACTCTCGTCCGAAGCTTCTCTCTCATGCCCTGTCTGTCTCTCGTCCAAAGCCCCTCTCTCCTACCAAGCCTGAATCTCGTCCCAAACTCTCTCTCCACTCCTACCAAACTCTCGTCCCAGCCCTCTCTTTCCCAATTGCTTGACTCTCGTCACAAGCCTCTCTCTCCTACCCAGACTGACTTTCGTACCATCTCTCTCTGCACTCCCCTCAAACTCTCGTCCCAGCCCTCTCTTTCCTATATTGCTTGACTCTCGTACCAAGCCTCTCTCTCCTACCCATCCTGACTCTCGTCCCAAACTGTCTCTCCAGTCCTGCCTGAATCTCGTCCCATACTTATCTCTCCCACCCTGCCTGACTCTCGTCCCAAGCCTCTCTCTCCTGTCTTGCTAGACTCTCTTCCCAAGCCTCTCTCTCCTCTCCTGCCTGACTCTCGTCCCATGCCCCTCTCTCCTGTTCTACCTGACTCTCGTCCCAAGGCTCTCTCTCCTGTCCTACCTGACTCTAGTCCCAGACTCTCTTTCCTGTCCTGCATGACTCTCGATCCAATCCTCCTTCTCCTGTCCTTCCTGACTCTCGTCCAAAGCCTCTCTCTCTGTCCTGCTTGACTCTCGTCTCCAGCCTCTGTCTCCTGTCCTGCCTGAATCTCGCCCAAAGCCTCTCTCTACTCTCCAGCCTGAGTCTCATCCCAATCCTCTCTCTCCCACCCTGACTGACTCTCGTCCCAAGCCTCTCTCTCCTGATCTGCCTGACTCTCGTCCCAAGCCTCTCTCTCCTGTCCTGCCTGACTCTCGTCCCATGCCTCTCTCTCCTGTCCTCCCTGACTTTCGTCCCAAGCCTCTCTCTCCTGTCCTGACTGACAATCGTCCCAGGCCTCTATCTCCTATTCTGCCTGACTCTCGTCCTAACCTTCTCGCTTCTGTCCTGCCTGACTCTTATCCTAAGCCTCTCTCTCCTGATCTGCCTGACACTCGCTCAAAGTCTCTCTCTTGTGTCTTGCCTGACTCTCGTCCCAAGCCTCTCTCTCCTGTCCTGCCTGACTCTCGTCACATGCCTCTCTCTCCTGTCCTCACTGACTTTCGTCCCAAGCTTCGCTCACCTGTCCTGCCTAACACTCGTCCCAGCCCTCTATCTCTGCCTGACTCTCGTCCCAAGCTTCTCTCTCATGCCCTGCTTGTCTCTCGTCCCAAGCCCCTCTCTCCTACCAAGCCTGACTCTAGTCCCAAACTCTATCTCCACTCTTCCCAAACTCTCGGCCAAGCCCTCTCTTTCCCACATTCCTTGACTCTCGTCCCAAGCCTCTCTCTACTGCCCAGCCTGACTCTCGTCACAAGCCTCTCTCTCCAGTCTTGCCTAACTCTCGTCCCAATCCACTCTCTCTCATCCTGCCTGACTCTCGTCACAAGCATCCCTCTCCTGTCTTGCCTGACTCTCTACCCAAGCCTCTCTCTCCTGTCCTGCCTGACTCTCGTCCCATGCCCCTCTCTCCTGTTCTACCTGAATCTCGTCCCAAGGCTCTCTTTCTTCTCCTACCTGACTCTAGTCCCAGACTCTCTTTCCTGTCCTGCATGACTCTCGATCCAATCCTCCTTCTCCTGTCCTTCATGACTCTCGTCCCAAGCCTCTTTTCCTCTCCTGCCTGACTTTCGTCCATGTCTCTCTCTCCTGTCCCCACCTGACTCTGTCCCAAGCCTCTCCTCTTTCCTGTCCTTAACTGACTCTAGTCCCGGGCCTCTCTTTCCTGTCCTGCATTACTCTAGATCAATCCTCCCTCTCCTGTCCTTACTGGACTCTCGTCCAAAGCCTCTTCTCTCCTGTCCTGCCTGACTTCGTCTCCAGCCTCTCTCTATTTACTGCCTGATCTCGCCCCAAGCCTCTCTCTACTCTCTTGCTGACTCTCATCCCAAGACTCTCTCTCCTACCCTGCCTGACTCAGTCCAAGCCTTCACTTCTTATCTGCCTGAACCTCGTCCGAAGACTCTTTCCTGTCCTTCTGCCTCTCGTCGGATGCCACTCTCTTCTGTCCTGCCTTAACACATCGAAGCCTCTCTACTCCTTTCTTGCATGACTCTCGTCCCAAGCTCTCTCTCCATCCTGCTAACTTCTCGTAACAACATCTCTTTTCCACAATGCTTGACTCTCGTCCAAGCCTCTCTTTTCCTGTTGCCTGGAACTCTCGTCCTAAGACTCTCTGTACTGTCCTGCCTGATTTTTTGTCCGAAAGCTTCTCTCAAATGCCATGACTGACTCTTCTTCAAAAGTCCCTCTCTTCTACCCAGCCTGACTTTGTCCCAACCTCTATTCGCAGTTCTGCCTGTTTCTCGTTCCCAATCTTATATTCTCCCACACTGACTGACTCTCGTCCCAAGCATTTGTTCATGTCTTGCGTGACTCTCGTCCCATGCATTTCTCTGCTGTCCTGCCTGACTCTCGTCGGAATGACTCTCTCTCCTGTTCTGGACATGACTCTCGATCCAAATCCTCCCCTCTCCTGTCCTTCCTGACTCTCGGTCCATAGCCTCTCTCTCCCTTTCTGCCTAAATCTCTCGAAGCCTCTCATTCTGGTCTGCCTGATCTGTCCGAAGACTCTCTCTCCTTTCCTTCCTGGCTTCGTCTGATGCCTCTCTCTTCTGTCCTGCCTTCAAACCCATCCGAAGACTCTTGCTCCTTTTCTTGCCTGACTCTCGTCCCAAGCTCTCTCTCAGTCCATGCCTAACTATCGCATTACCTCTCTTTTCCACAAACGCTTGACTCTCGTTCGCAAGCCTATCTCTCCTGTCCTGCTGACTCTCGTCCCATGCTTCTCTTCTCATGCCTTTCTGTCTCTCGTCCAAAGCCCTCTTTTACCAAGCCGGGAATCTCGTCCCAATAACTCTCTCTCCACTCCTACCAAACTCTCGTACCAGCCCTCTCTTTCCCAAATTGCTTGACTCTCGTCACAAGCCTCTCTCTCCTACCCAGCCTGACTTTCGTCCGAAACTCTCTCTGCACTCCTCCCAAACTCTCCTCCCAGACCTCTCTTTCCCATATTGCTTGACTCTCGTACCAAGCCTCTCTCTCCTACCCATCTTCACTCTCGTCCCAAACTGTCTCTCCAGTTCTGGATGAATCTCGTCCCATACTTATCTCTCCCACCCTGCCTGACTCTCGTCCCAAGCCTCCCTTTCCTGTCTTGCCTGACTCTCTTCCCAAGCCTCTCTCTCCTGTCCTGCCTGACTCTCGTCCCATGCCCCTCTCTCCTGTTCTACCTGAATCTCGTCCCAAAGCTCTCTTTCCTCTACTACCTGACTCTAGTCCCAGACTCTCTTTCCTGTCCAGCATGACTCTCGATCCAATCCTCCTTCTCCTGTCCTTCCTGACTCTCGTCTAAAGCCTCTCTCTCTGTCCTGCTTGACTCTCGTCTCCAGCCTCTGTCTCCTGTCCTGCCTGAATCTCGCCCAAAGCCTCTCTCTACTCTCCAGCCTGAGTCTCATCCCGATCCTCTCTCTCCCACCCTGACTGACTCTCGTCCCAAGCCTATCTCTCCTGATCTGCCTGACTCTCGTCCCAAGCCTCTCTCTCCTGTCCTGCCTCACTCTCGTCCCATGCCTCTCTCTACTGTCCTCCCTGACTTTCGTCCCAAGCCTCTCTCTCCTGTCCTGACTGACAATCGTCCCAGGCCTCTATCTCCTTTTCTGCCTGACTCTCGTCCTAACCTTCTCGCTTCTCCCCTGCCTGACTCTTATCCTAAGCCTCTCTCTCCTGATCTGCCTGACACTCGCTCAAAGTCTCTCTCTTGTGTCTTGCCTGACTCTCGTCCCAAGCCTCTCTCTCCTGTCCTGCCTGACTCTCGTCACATGCCTCTCTCTCCTGTCCTCACTGACTTTCGTCCCAAGCTTCGCTCACCTGTCCTGCCTAACACTCGTCCCAGCCCTCTATCTCTGCCTGACTCTCGTCCCAAGCTTCTCTCTCATGCCCTACTTGTCTCTCGTCCCAAGCCCCTCTCTCCTACCAAGCCTGACTCTAGTCCCAAACTCTATCTCCACTCTTCCCAAACTCTCGGCCAAGCCCTCTCTTTCCCACATTCCTTGACTCTCGTCCCAAGCCTCTCTCTACTGCCTAGCCTGACTCTCGTCACAAGCCTCTCTCTCCAGTCTTGCCTAACTCTCGTCCCAATCCACTCTCTCTCATCCTGCCTGACTCTCGTCACAAGCATCCCTCTCCTGTCTTGCCTGACTCTCTACCCAAGCCTCTCTCTCCTGTCCTGCCTGACTCTCGTCCCATGCCCCTCTCTCCTGTTCTACCTGAATCTCGTCCCAAGGCTCTCTTTCTTCTCCTACCTGACTCTAGTCCCAGACTCTCTTTCCTGTCCTGCATGACTCTCGATCCAATCCTCCTTCTCCTGTCCTTCATGACTCTCGTCCAAAGCCTCTCTCTCTGTCCTGCCTGGCTCTCGTCCCAAGCCTCTCTCTCCTGTCTTGCCTAACTCTAGTCCCAAGCCTCTCTCTCCTCTCCTGCCTGACTCTCGTCCCATGTCTCTCTCTCCTGTCCCACCTGACTCTCGTCCCAAGCCTCTCTCTCCTGTCCTAGCTGACTCTAGTCCCGGGCCTCTCTTTCCTGTCCTGCATGACTCTCGATCCAATCCTCCCTCTCCTGTCCTTCCTGACTCTCGACCAAAGCCTCTCTCTCCTGTCCTGCCTGACTCTCGTCTCCAGCCTTTCTCTCCTGTACTGCCTGAATCTCGCCCAAAGCCTCTCTCTACTCTCCTGCCTGACTCTCATCCCAAGCCTCTCTCTCTTATCCTGCCTGACTCTGTCCCAAGCCTCTCTCTTCTATCCTGCCTGAACCTCGTCCGAAGACTCTCTCTCCAGTCCTTCCTGCCTCTCGTCGGATGCCACTCTCTTCTGTCCTGCCTTAAACACATCCGAAGCCTCTTTCTCCTTTCTTGCCTGACTCTCGTCCCAAGCTCTCTCTCCAGTCCTGCCTAACTCTCGTAACAAACATCTCTTTTCCACAATGCTTGACTCTCGTCCCAAGCCTCTCTGTCCTGTCCTGCCTGACTCTCGTCCTAAGACTCTCTGTACTGTCCTGCCTGAACTTTCGTCCGAAGCTTCTCTCAAATGCCCTGATTGACTCACTTCAAAAGCCCCTCTCTTCTACCCAGCCTGACTTTCGTCCCAACCTCTATCTCCAGTCCTGCCTAATTCTCGTCCCAATCTTCTATCTCCCACACTGACTGGCTCTCGTCCCAAGCCTTTCTCTCATGTCTTGCGTGACTTTCGTCACAAGCCTCTCTCTCTCCTGTCCTGCCTGAATCTCGTCGAATGACTCTCTCTCCTGTTCTGCATGACTTTCGTTCCAATACTCCCTCTCCTGTCCTTCCTGAATCTCGACAAAAGCCTCTCTCTGCTATCCTGCCTGACTCTGTATCAAGCCTCTCTCTTCTGTCCTGCCTGACTCTCGTCCGAAGACTCTCTTCTTTCCTTCCTGACTCTCGTCAGATGCCTCTCTCTTCTCTCCTGCCTGAAACCCATCCGAAGCCTCTTTCTCCTTTCTTGCCTGACTCACGTCCCAAGCTCTCTCTACAGTCCTGCCTAACTATCGTAATAACCCTCTCTTTTCCACAATGCTTGACTCTCGTCCCAAGCCTCTCTCTCCTGTCCTGCCTGACTCTCGTCCGAAGCTTCTCTCTCATGCCCTGTCTGTCTCTCGTCCAAAGCCCCTCTCTCCTACCAAGCCTGAATCTCGTCCCAAACTCTCTCTCCACTCCTCCCAAACACTCGTCCCAGCCCGCTCTTTCCCACATTGCTTAACTCTCGTCCCAAGCCTCTCTCTCCTACCCAGCCTGACTCTCGTCGCAAACTGTCTCTCCAGTCCTGCCTGACTCTCGTCCCATACTTCTCTCTCCCACCCTGCCTGACTCTCGTCCCAAGCCTCTCTCTCCTGTCTTGCATGACTCTCGTCCCAAGCTCTCTCTCCAGTCCTGCCTAACTATCGTAACAACCCTCTCTTTTCCACAATGATTGACTCTTGTCCCAAGCCTCTCTCTCCTGTCCTGCCTGACTCTCGTCCCAAGCTTCTCTCTCATGCTCTGCCTGTCTCTCGTCCAAAGCCCCTCTCTCCTACCAAGCCTGAATCTCGTCCCAAACTCTCTCTCCACTCCTACCAAACTCTCGTCCCAGCCCTCTCTTTCCCAATTACTTGACCTTCGTCACAAGCCTCTCTCTCCTACCCAGCCTGACTTTCGTCCCAAATTCTCTCTCCACTCCTCCCAAACTCTCGTCCCAACCCTCTCTTTCCCATATTGCTTGACTCTCGTTCCAAGCCTCTCTCTCCTACCTATCCTGACTCTCGTCCCAAACTGTCTCTCCAGTCCTGCCTGACTCTCGTCCCACAATTATCTCTCCCACCCTCCCCGAATCTCGTCCCAAGCCTCTCTCTCCTGTCTTGCCTGACTCTCTTCCCAAGCCTCTCTCTCCTCTCCTGCCTGACTCTCGTCCCATGCCCCTCTCTCCTGTTCTACCTGACTCTCGTCCAAAGGCTCTCTCTCCTGTCCTACCTGACTCTAGTCCCAGACTCTCTTTCCTGTCCTACATGACTCTCGATCCAATCCTCCTTCTCCTGTCCTTCCTGACTCTCGGCCAAAGCCTCTCTCTCTGTCCTGCTTGACTCTCGTCTCCAGCCTCTGTCTCCTGTCCTGCCTGAATCTCGCCCAAAGCTTCTCTCTACTCTCCAGCCTGAGTCTCATCCCAATCATCTCTCTCCCACCCTCAATGACTCTCGTCCCAAGCCTCTCTCTCCTGATCTGCCTGACTCTCGTCCCAAGCCTCTCTCTCCTGTCCTGCCTGACTCTCGTCCCATGCCTCTCTCTCCTGTCCTCCCTGACTTTCGTCCCAAGCCTCTCTCTCCTGTCCTGCCTGACAATCGTCCCACGCCTCTATCTCCTATTCTGCCTGACTCTCGTCCTAACCTTCTCGCTTCTGTCCTGCCTGGCTCTTATCCTAAGCCTCTCTCTCCTGATCTGCCTAACTCTCGTTCCAATCCTCTCTCTTGTGTCTTGCCTGACTCTCGTCCCAAGCCTCTCTCTCCTGTCCTGCCTGACTCTCGTTCCAAGCTTCTCTCTCATGCATTGCCTGACTGTCGTCCCAAGCCCCTCTTTCGTACCAAGCCTGACTCTCGTCCCAAACTCTCTCTCCACTGCTCCCAAACTCTTGTACCAGCCCTCTCTTTACCACATTGCTTGACTCTCGTCACAAGCCCCTCTCTCCTACAAAGCCCGACTATCTTCCCAAACTCTCTCTCCACTGCTCCCAAACTCTCGTCCCAGCCCTCTCTCTCCCACATTGCTTGACTCTCGTCACAAGCCTCTCTCTCCTACCCAGCCTGACTTTCGTCCCAAACTCTCTCTGCACTCCTCCCAAACTCTCGTCCCAGCCCTCTCTTTCCCATATTGCTTGACTCTCGTACCAAGCCTCTCTCTCCTACCCATCTTGATTCTCGTCCCAAACTGTCTCTCCAGTCCTGCCTGACTCTCGTCCCATACTTATCTCTCCCACCCTGCCTGACTCTCGTCCCAAGCCTCTCTCTCCTGTCTTGCCTGACTCTCTTCCCAAGCCTCTCTCTCCTCTCCTGCCTGACTCTCGTCCCATGCCCCTCTCTCCTGTTCTACCTGACTCTCGTCCCAAGGCTCTCTTTCCTCTCCTACCTGACTCTAGTCCCAGACTCTCTTTCCTGTCCTGCATGACTCTCGATCCAATCCTCCTTCTCCTGTCCTTCCTGACTCTCGTCCAAAGCCTCTCTCTCTGTCCTGCTTGACTCTCGTCTCCAGCCTCTGTCTCCTGTCCTGCCTGAATCTCGCCCAAAGCCTCTCTCTACTCTCCAGCCTGAGTCTCATCCCAATCCTCTCTCTCCCACCCTCACTGACTCTCGTCCCAAGCCTCTCTCTCCTGAACTGCCTGACTCTCGTCCCAAGCCTCTCTCTCCTGTCCTGCCTGACTCTCGTCCCATGCCTCTCTCTCCTGTCCTCCCTGACTTTCGTCCCAAGCCTCTCTCTCCTGTCCTGCCTGACAATCGTCCCAGGCCTCTATCTCCTATTCTGCCTGACTCTCGTCCTAACCTTCTCGCTTCTGTCCTGCCTGACTCTTATCCTAAGCCTCTCTCTCCTGATCTGCCTGACTCTCGTTCCAAGTCCTCTCTCTTGTGTCTTGCCTGACTCTCGTCCAAGCCTCTCTCTCCTGTCCTGCCTGACTCTCGTCCCAAGCTTCTCTCTCATGCAGTGCCTGACTGTCGTCCCAAGCCCCTCTTTCGTACCAGCCTGACTCTCGTCCCAAACTCTCTCTCACTGCTCCCATACTCTTGTACCAGCCCTCTCTTTACCACATTGCTTGACTCTCGTCACAAGCCCCTCTCTCCTACCAAGCCGACTATCTTCCCAAACTCTCTCTCCACTGCTCCCAAACTCTCGTCCCAGCCCTCTCTCTCCCACATTGCTTGACTCTCGTCACAAGCCTCTCTCTCCTACCCAGCCTGACTCTCGTCACAAGCCTCTCTCTCCAGTCTTGCCTAACTCTCGTCCCAATCCACTCTCTCTCATCCTGCCTGACTCTCGTCACAAGCATCCCTCTCCTGTCTTGCCTGACTCTCTACCCAAGCCTCTCTCTCCTGTCCTGCCTGACTCTCGTCCCATGCCCCTCTCTCCTGTTCTACCTGAATCTCGTCCCAAGGCTCTCTTTCTTCTCCTACCTGACTCTAGTCCCAGACTCTCTTTCCTGTCCTGCATGACTCTCGATCCAATCCTCCTTCTCCTGTCCCTTCATGACTCTCGTCCAAAGCCTCTCTCTCTGTCCTGCCTGGCTCTCGTCCCAAGCCTCTCTCTCCTGTCTTGCCTAACTCTAGTCCCAAGCCTCTCTCTCCTCTCCTGCCTGACTCTCGTCCCATGTCTCTCTCTCCTGTCCCACCTGACTCTCGTCCCAAGCCTCTCTCTCCTGTCCTACCTGACTCTAGTCCCGGGCCTCTCTTTCCTGTCCTGCATTACTCTCGATCCAATCCTCCCTCTCCTGTCCTTCCTGACTCTCGTCCAAAGCCTCTCTCTCCTGTCCTGCCTGACTCTCGTCTCCAGCCTCTCTCTCCTTTACTGCCTGAATCTCGCCCAAAGCCTCTCTCTACTCTCCTGCCTGACTCTCATCCCAAGACTCTCTCTCCTACCCTGCCTGACTCTGTCCCAAGCCTCTCTCTTCTATCCTGCCTGAACCTCGTCCGAAGACTCTCTCCTGTCCTTCCTGCCTCTCGTCGGATGCCACTCTCTTCTGTCCTGCCTTAAACACATCCGAAGCCTCTTTCTCCTTTCTTGCCTGACTCTCGTCCCAAGCTCTCTCTCCAGTCCTGCCTAACTCTCGTAACAAACATCTCTTTTCCACAATGCTTGACTCTCGTCCCAAGCCTCTCTTTCCTGTCCTGCCTGACTCTCGTCCTAAGACTCTCTGTACTGTCCTGCCTGAACTTTCGTCCGAAGCTTCTCTCAAATGCCCTGACTGACTCTCTTCAAAAGCCCCTCTCTTCTACCCAGCCTGACTTTCGTCCCAACCTCTATCGCCAGTTCTGCCTGATTCTCGTCCCAATCTTCTATCTCCCACACTGACTGACTCTCGTCCCAAGCCTTTGTCTCATGTCTTGCGTGACTCTCGTCCCAAGCCTCTCTCTCTCCTGTCCTGCCTGACTCTCGTCGAATGACTCTCTCTCCTGTTCTGCATGACTCTCGATCCAATCCTCACTCTCCTGTCCTTCCTGACTCTCGACCAAAGCCTCTCTCTGCTATCCTGCCTGACTCTGTCCCAAGCCTCTCTCTTCTGTCCTGCCTGACTCTCGTCAGATGCCTCTCTCTTCTGTCCTGCCTCAAACCCCTCCGAAGCCTCTTTCTCCTTTCTTGCCTGACTCTCGTCCCAAGCTCTCTCTCCAGTCCTGCCTAACTATCGTAATAACCCTCTCTTTTCCACAATTCTTGACTATTGTCCCAAGCCTCTCTCTATTGTCCTGCCTGACTCTCGTCCCAAGCTTCGTTCTCATGCCCTGTCTGTCCCTCGTCCAAAGCCCCTCTCTCCTACCAAGCCTGAATCTCGTCCCAAACTCTCTCTCCACTCCTACCAAACTCTCGTCCCAGCCCTCTCTTTCCCACATTGCTTGACTCTCGTCACAAGCCTCTCTCTCCTACCCAGCCTGACTTTCGTCCCAAACTCTCTCTCCACTCCTCCTAAACTCTCGTCCCAGCCCTCTCTTTCCTATATTGCTTGACTTTCGTACCAAGCCTCTCTCTCCTACCCATCCTGACTCTCGTCCCAAATTGTCTCTCGAGTCCTGCCTGAATCTCGTCCCATACTTATCTCTCCCACCCTGCCTGACTCTCGTCCCAAGCCTCTCTCTCCTGTCTTGCTAGACTCTCTTCCCAAGCCTCTCTCTCCTCTCCTGCCTGACTCTCGTCCCATGGCCCCTCTCTCCTGTTCTACCTGACTCTCGTCCCAAGGCTCTCTCTCCTGTCCTACCTGACTCTAGTCCCAGACTCTCTTTCCTGTCCTGCATGACTCTCGATCCAATCCTCCTTCTCCTGTCCTTCCTGACTCTCGTCCAAAGCCTCTCTCTCTGTCCTGCTTGACTCTCGTCTCCAGCCTCTGTCTCCTGTCCTGCCTGAATCTCGCCCAAAGCCTCTCTCTACTCTCCAGCCTGAGTCTCATCTCAATCCTCTCTCTCCCACCCTCACTGACTCTCATCCCAAGCCTCTCTCTCCTGATATGCCTGACTCTTTTCCCAAGCCTCTCTCTCCTGTCCTGCCTGACTCTCGTCCAATGCCTCTCTCTCCTGTCCTCCCTGACTTTCGTCCCAAGCCTCTCTCTCCTGTCCTGCCTGACTCTCGTCCTAAGACTCTCTGTACTATCCTGCCTGAACTTTCGTCCGAAGCTTCTCTCAAATGCCCTGATTGACTCTCTTCAAAAGCCCCTCTCTTCTACCCAGCCTGACTTTCGTCCCAACCTCTATCGCCAGTTCTGCCTGATTCTCGTCCCAATCTTCTATCTCCCACACTGACTGACTCTCGTCCCAAGCCTTTGTCTCATGTCTTGCGTGACTCTCGTCCCAAGCCTCTCTCTCTCCTGTCCTGCCTGACTCTCGTCGAATGACTCTCTCTCCTGTTCTCCATGACTCTCGATCCAATCCTCACTCTCCTGTCCTTCCTGACTCTCGACCAAAGCCTCTCTCTGCTATCCTGCCTGACTCTGTCCCAAGCCTCTCTCTTCTGTCCTGCCTGACTCTCGTCAGATGCCTCTCTCTTCTGTCCTGCCTCAAACCCCTCCGAAGCCTCTTTCTCCTTTCTTGCCTGACTCTCGTCCCAAGCTCTCTCTCCAGTCCTGCCTAACTATCGTAATAACCCTCTCTTTTCCACAATTCTTGACTCTCGTCCCAAGCCTCTCTCTATTGTCCTGCCTGACTCTCGTCCCAAGCTTCGTTCTCATGCCCTGTCTGTCCCTCGTCCAAAGCCCCTCTCTCCTACCAAGCGTGACTCTTTTCCCAAGCTCTCTCTCCACTCCTCCCAAACTCTCGTCCCAGCCCGCTCTTTCCCACATTGCTTAACTCTCGTCCCAAGCCTCTCTCTCCTACCCAGCCTGACTCTCGTCCCAAACTGTCTCTCCAGTCCTGCCTGACTCCCGTCCCATACTTCTCTCTCCCCCCCCTGCCTGACTCTCGTCGCAAGCCTCTCTCTCCTGTCTTGCCTGACTCTCGTCCCAAGCTCTCTCTCCATTCCTGCCTAACTATCGTAACAACCCTCTCTTTTCCACAATGATTCACTCTCATCCCAAGCCTCTCTCTCCTGTCCTGCCTGACTCTCGTCAAAAGCTTTTCTCTTATGCCCTGCCTGTCTCTCGTCCAAAGCCCCTCTCTCCTACCAAGCCTGAATCTCGTCCTAAACTCTCTCTCCACTCCTACCAAACTCTCGTCCCAGCCCTCTCTTTCCCACATTGCTTGACTCTCGTTACAAGCCTCTCTCTCCTACCTACCCTGACTCTCGTCCCAAACTGTCTCTCCAGTCCTGCCTGACTCTCGTCCTACACTTATCTCTCCCACCCTGCCCGAATCTCGTCCCAAGCCTCTCTCTCCTGTCTTGCCTGACTCTCTTCCCAAGCCTCTCTCTCCTCTCCTGCCTGACTCTCGTCCTATGCCCCTCTCTCCTGTTCTACCTGACTCTCGTCCCAAGGCTCTCTCTCCTGTCCTACCTGACTCTAGTCCCAGACTCTCTTTCCTGTCCTGCATGACTCTCGATCCAATCCTCCTTCTCCTGTCCTTCCTGACTCTCGGCCAAAGCCTCTCTCTCTGTCCTGCTTGACTCTCGCCTCCAGCCTCTGTCTCCTGTCCTGCCTGAATCTCGCCCAAAGCCTCTCTCTACTCTCCAGCCTGAGTCTCATCCCAATCATCTCACTCCCACCCTCACTGACTCTCGTCCCAAGCCTCTCTCTCCTGATCTGCCTGACTCTCGTCCCAAGCCTGTCTCTCCTGTCCTGCTGACTCTCGTCCCATGCCTCTCTCTCCTGTCCTCCCTGACTTTCGTCCCAAGCCTCTCTCTCCTGTCCTACCTGACAATCGTCCCAGGCCTCTATCTCCTATTCTGCCTGACTCTCGTCCTAACCTTCTCGCTTCTGTCCTGCCTGACTCTTATCCTAAGCCTCTCTCTCCTGATCTGCCTGACTCTCGTTCCAGTCCTCTCTCTTGTGTCTTGCCTGACTTTCGTCCCAAGCCTCTCTCTCCTGTCCTGACTGACTCTCGTCCCAAGCTTCTCTGTCATGCCCAGCCTGACTCTCGTCCCAAGCCCCTCTTTCCTACCAAGCCTGACTCTCGTTCCAAACTCTCTCTCCACTGCTCCCAAACTCTTGTACCAGCCCTCTCTTTACCACATTGCTTGACTCTAGTCACAAGCCCCTCTCTCCTACAAAGCCTGACTCTCTTCCCAAACTCTCTCTCCACTGCTCCCAAACTCTCGTCCCAGCCCGCTCTTTCCCACATTGCTTAACTCTCGTCCCAAGCCTCTCTCTCCTACCCAACCTGACTCTCGTCCCAAACTGTCTCTCCAGTCCTGCCAGACTCTCCTCCCATACCTCTCTCTCCCACCCTGCCTGACTCTCGTCCCAAGCCTCTCTCTCCTGTTTTGCCTGACTCTCGTCCCAAGCCTTTCTCACCTCTCCTGCCTGACTCTCGTCCCATGCCTCTCTCTCCTGTTCTACCTGACTCTCGTCCGAAGCCTTTCTCTCCTGTCCTACCTGACTCTAGTCACAGCCTGTCTTTCCTGTCCTGCTTGACTCTCTATCCAATCCTCCTTCTCCTGTCCTTCCTGACTCTCGTCCCATGCCTCTCTCTCCTCTCCTCTTTGACTTTTGTCCTAAGCTTCGCTCACCTGTACTGCCTGACACTCGTCCCAGGCCTCTATCTCCTATTTTGCCTGACTCTCGTCCTAACCTTCTCTCTTCTGTCCTGCCTGACTCTTATCCTAAGCCTCTCTCTCCTGATCTGCCTGACTCTTGTTCCAAGCCTCTCTCTTGTGTCTTGCCTGACTCTCGTCCCAAGCCTCTCTCTCCTGTCCTGCCTGACTCTCGTTCCAAGCTTCTCTCTCATGCCCGTCTTGTCTCTCGTCCCAAGCCCCTCTCTCCTACCAAGCCTGACTCTCGTCCCAAACTCTCTCTCCACTCTTCCCAAACTCTCGCCCCAGCCCTCTCTGTCCCACATTGCCTGACTCTCGTCCCAAGCCTCTCTCTCCTGCCCAGCGTGACTCTCGTACCAAGGCTCTCTCTCCATTCTTGCCTAACACTCGTCCCAAGCCTCTCTCTCCTATCCTGCCTGACTCAGTCGTAAGCCTCTCTCTTCTATCCTGCCTGAACCTCGTCCGAAGACTCTCTCTCCTGTCCTTCCCGGCTCTCGTCGGATGCCACTCTCTTCTGTCCTGCATTAAACACATACGAAGCCTCTTTCTCCTTTCTTGCCTGACTCACGTCCCAAGCTCTCTCTCCAGTCCTGCCTAACTCTCTTAACAAACATCTGTTTTCCACAATGCTTGACTCTCGTCCGAAGCCTCTCTGTCCTGTCCTGCGTCCTAAGACTCTCCGTACTGTCCTGCCTGAACTATCGTCCAAAGCTTCTCTCACATGCCCTGATTGACTCTCTTCAAAAGCCCCTCTCGTCTACCCAGCCTGACTTTCGTCCCAACCTCTATCTCCAGTCCTGCCTGACTCTCGTCCCAATCCTCTATCTCCCACACTGACTGACTCTCGTCCCAAGCTTCTGTCTCATGTCTTGGGTGACTCTCGTCCCAAGCCTCTCTCTCTCCTGTCCTGCCTGACTCTCGTCGAATGACTCTCTCTCCTGTCCTGCATGACTCTCGATCCAATCCTCCCTCTCCTGTCCTTCCTGACTCTCGACCAAAGCCTCTCTCTCCTATCCTGCCTGACTCTGTCCCAAGTCTCTCTCTTTTATCCTGCCTGACTCTCGTCCGAAGACTCTCTCTCCTGTCCTTCCTGGCTCTCGTCAGATGCCTCTCTCTTCTGTCCTTCCTCAAACCCATCGGAAGCCTCTTTCTCCTTTCTTGCCTGACTCTCGTCCCAAGCTCTCTCTCCAGTCCTGCCTAACTATCGTAACAACCCTCTCTTTTCCACAATGCTTGACTCTAGTCCCAAGCCTCTCTCTCCTGTCCTGCCTGACTCTCGTCCCAAGCTTCTCTCTCATGCCATGCCTGTCTCTCGTCCAAAGCCCCTCTCTCCTACCAAGCAGGAATCTCGTCCCAAACTCTCTCTCCACTCCTACCAAACTCTCGTCCCAGCCCTCTCTTTCCCACATTGCTTGACTCTCGTCACAAGCCTCTCTCTCCTACCCAGCCTGACTTTCGTCCCAAACTCTCTCTCCACTCCTCGCAAACTCTCGTCCCAGCCCTCTCTTTCCCATATTGCTTGACTCTCGTCCCAGCCCTCTCTTTCCCATATTGCTTGACTCTCGTCCCAAGCCTCTCTCTCCTACCCATCCTGACTCTCGTCACAAACTGTCGCTCCAGTCTTGCCTGAATCTCGTCCCATACTTATCTCTCCCAACCTGCCTGACTCTCGTCCCAAGCCTCTCTCTCCTGTCTTGCCTGACTCTCTTCCCAAGCCTCTCTCTCCTCTCCTGCCTGACTCTCGTCCATGCCCCTCTCTCCTGTTCTACCTGACTCTCGTCCCAAGGCTCTCTCTCCTGTCCTACCTGACTCTAGTCCCAGACTCACTTTCCTGTCCTGCATGACTCTCGATCCAATCCTCCTTTTCCTGTCCTTCCCGACTCTCATCCAAAGCCTCTCTCTCTGTCCTGCTTGACTCTCGTCTCCAGCCTCTGTCTCCTGTCCTGCCTGAATCTCGCTAAAAGCCTCTCTCTACTCTCCAGCCTGAATCTCATCTCAATCCAATCTCTCCCACCCTGACTGACTCTCGTCCCAAGCCTCTCTCTCCAGATCTGCCTGACTCTCGTCCCAAGCCTCTCTCTCCTGTCCTGCCTGACTCTCGTCCCATGCCTCTCTCTCCTGTCCTCCCTGATTATCGTCCCAAGCCTCGCTCTCCTGTCCTGCCTGACACTCGTCCCAGGCCTCCATCTCCTATTCTCCCTGACTCTCGTCCTAACCTTCTCGCTTCTGTCCTGCCTGACTCTTATCCTAAGCCTCTCTCTCCTGATCTGCCTGACTCTCGTTCCAAGCCTCTCTCTTGTGTCTTGCCTGACTCTCGTCCCAAGCCTCTCTCTCCTGTCCTGCCTGACTCTCGTCCTAAGCTTCTCTCTCATGCCCTGCCTGTCTCTCGTCCCAAGCCCCTCTCTCCTACGAAGCCTGACTCTCGTCCCAAACTCTCTCTCCACTCTTCCCAAACTCTCGCCCCAGCCCTCTCTTTCACACATTGCTTGACTCTCGTCCCAAGCCTATCTCTCCTGCCCAGCCTGACTCTCGTCCCAAGCCTCTCTCTCCAGTCCTGCCTAACTCTCGTCCCAATCCTCTCTCCCACCCTGCCTGGCTCTCGTCCCAAGCCTCTCTCTCCTGTCTTGCATGACTCTCGTCCCAAGACTCTCTCTCCTGTCCTGCCTGACTTTCGTCCCATGCCTCTCTCTCCTGTCCTACCTGACTCTCGTCCCAAGCCTCTCCCTCCTGTCCTACCTGACTCTAGTCCCAGGCCTCTCTTTCCTGTCCTGCATGACTCTCGATCCAATCCTCCCTCTCCTGTCCTTCCTGACTCTCGTCCAAGCCTCTCTCTCCTGTCCTGCCTGACTCTCGTCTCAAGCCTCTCTCTCCTGTCCTGCCTAAATCTCGCCCAAAGCCTCTCTCTACTCTCCTGCCTGACTCTCATCCCAAGCCTCTCTCTCCTATCCTGCCTGACTCTGTCCCAAGCCTCTCTCTTCTGTCCTGCCTGAACCTCGTCCGAAGACTCTCTCTCCTGTCCTTCCTGGCTCTCATCAGATGCCACTCTCTTCTGTCCTGCCTTAAACACATCCGAAGCCTCTTTCTCCTTTCTTGCCTGACTCTCGTCCCAAGCTCTCTCTCCAGTCCTGCCTAACTCTCGTAACAAACATCTCTTTTCCACAATGCTTGACTCTCGTCCCAAGCCTCTCTGTCCTGTCCTGCCTGACTCTCGTCCTAAGACTCTCTGTCCTGTCCTGCCTGAACTTTCGTCCGAAGCTTCTCTCTCATGCCCTGACTGACTCTCTTCCCAAGCCCCTGTCTTCTACCCAGCCTGACTCTCGTCCCAACCTCTATCTCCAGTCCTGCCTGACTCTGGTCCCAATCCTCTATCTCCCACACTGACTGACTCTCATCCCAAGCCTCTGTCTCATGTCTTGCGAGACTCTCGTCCCAAGCCTCTCTCTCTCCTGTCCTGCATGACTTTCGATCCAATCCTCCCTCTCCTGTCCTTCCTGACTCTCGACCAAAGACTCTCTCTCCTATCCTGTCTGACTCTGTCCCAAGCCTCTCTCTTCTGTCCTGCCTGACTCTCGTCCGAAGACTCTCTCTCCTGTCCCTCCTGGCTCTCGTCAGATGCCTCTCTCTTCTGTCCTGCCTTAACCCATCCGAAGCCTCTTTCCCCTTTCTTGCCTGACTCTCGTCCCAAGCTATCTCTCCAGTCCTGCCTAACTATCGTAACAACCCTCTCTTTTCCACAATGCTTGACTCTCGTCCCAAGCCTCTCTCTCCTGTCCTGCCTGACTCTCGTCCCAAGCTTCTCTCTCATGCCCTGCCTGTCTCTCGTCCCAAGCCCCTCTCTCCTACCAAGCCTGACTCTCGTCCCAAACTCTCTCTCCACTCCTACCAAACTCTCGTCCCAGCCCTCTCTTTCCCACATTGCTTGACTCTCGTCACAAGCCTCTCTCTCCTACCCAGCCTGACTTTCGTCCCAAACTCTCTCTCCACTCCTCCCAAACTCTCGTCCCAGCCCTCTCTTTCCCATATTGCTTGACTCTCGTCCAAAGCCTCTCTCTCCTACCCAGCCTGACTCTCGTCCCAAACTGTCTCTCCAGTCCTGCCTGACTCTCGTCCCATACTTCTCTCTCCCACCCTGCCTGACTCTCGTCCCAAGCCTCTCTCTCCTGTCTTGCCTGACTCTCTTCCCAAGCCTCTCTCTCCTCTCCTGCCTGACTCTCGTCCCATGCTCTCTCTCTTTTATACTCTGACTCTCGTCCCAAGGCTCTCTCTCTGTCCTACCTGACTCTAGGTCTCAGACTCTCTTTCCTGTCCTGCCATGACTCTCCATCCAATCCTCCTTCTACTGTCCTTCCTGACTCTCGTCCAAAGCCTTTCTCTCTGTCCTGCTTGACTCGTCCTCCAGCCTCTGTCTCCTGTCCTGCCTTAATCTCATCCAAAGCCTCTCTCTACTCTCCAGCCTGAGTCTCATCCCAATCCTCTCACTCCTTACCTGAGACTCTCGTCCAAGGCTCTCTCTCCTGATCTGCCTGACTCTCGTCCCAAGCTCTCTCTCCTGTCCTGCCTGACTATCGTCCCATGCCTCTCTCTCTGTCCTCCCTGACTTTCGTCCAAGCTCTGCTCTCCTGTCCTGTCTGACACTCGTCCCAGGCCTCTATCTCCTATTCTGCCTGACTCTCGTCCTAACCTTCTCGCTTCTGTCCTGCCTGACTCTTATCCTAAGCCTCTCTCTCCTGATCTGCCTGACTCTCGTTCCAATTCTCTCTCTTGTGTCTTACCTGACTCTCTTCCCAAGCTTCTCTCTCCTGTCCTGCCTGACTCTCGTCCCAAGACTCTCTCTCATGCCCTGCCTGACTCTTGTCCCAAGCCCCTCTTTCCTACCAAGCCTGACTCTCGTCCCACACTCTCTTTCCTCTCCTCCCAAACTCTTGTCCCAGCCCTCTCTTTCCCATATTGCTTGACTCTCGTCCCAAGCCCCTCTCTCCTACCAAACCTGACTCTCTTCCCAAACTCTCTCTCCAATACTTCCATACTCTCGTCCCAGCCCGCTCTTTCCCACATTGCTTAACTCTCGTCCCAAGCCTCTCTCTCCTACCCAACCTAACTCTCGTCCCAAACTGTCTTTCCAGTCCTGTCTGACTCTCGTCCCATACTTCTCTCTCCCACCCTGCCTGACTCTCGTCCCAAGCCTCTCTCTCCTGTCTTGCCTGACTCTCGCCCCAAGTCTCTCTCTCCTCTCCTGCCTGACTCTCGTCCCATGCCTCTCTCTCCTGTTCTACCTGACTCTCGACGAAGCCTCTCTCTCCTGTCCTACCTGACTCTAGTACCAGCTTCTCTTTCCTGTCCTACATGACTCTCGATCCAATCCTCCTTCTCCTGTCCTTCATGACTCTCGTCCAAAGCCTCTCTCTCCTGTCCTGCCTGACTCTCGTCTCCAGCCTCTATCTCCGGTCCTGCCTAAATCTCGCCCAAAGCCTCTCTCTACTCTCCAGCCTAAGTCTCATCCCAATACTCTCTCTCCTACCCTGACCGACTCTGGTCCCAAGCCTCTATCTCCTGTCTTGCCTGACTCTGGTCCAAAGCCTCTCTCTCCTGTCCTGCCTGACTCTCGTCCCATGCCTCTCTCTCCTGTCCTCCCTGACTTTCGTCCCAAGCTTCGCTCTCCTGTCCTGCCTGACACTCGTCCAAGGCCTCTATCTCCTATTCTACCTGACTCTCGTCCTAACCTTCTCTCTTCTGTCCTGCCTGACTCTTATCCTGAGCCTCTCTCTCCTGATCTGCCTGACTCTCGTCCCAAGATTCTCTCTCATGCCCTGCATGTCTCTCGTCCAAAGTCCCTCTCTCCTACCAAGACTCACTCTCGTCCCAAACTCTCTCTCCTACTCCTACCAAACTCTCGCCCCAGCCCTCTCTTTCCCACATTGCTTGCCTCTCGTCACAATCCTCTCTCTCCTACCCAGCCTGAATTTCGTCCCAAACTCTCTCTCTACTCCTCCGAAACTCTCGTCCCAGCCCTCTTTTTCCCATATTGCTTGACTCTCGTCCCAAGCCTCTCTCTCCTACCCAGACTGACTCTCGTCCCAAACTGTCTCTCCAGTCCTGCCTGACTCTCATCCCATATTTCTCTCTCGCCACCCTGCCTGACTCTCGTCCCAAGCCTCTCTCTCCTGTCTTGCCTGACTCTCTTCCCAAGCCTCTCTCTCCTCTCCTGCCTGACTCTCGTCCCATGCCCCTCTCTCCGGTTCTACCTGACTCTCGTCCCAAGGCTCTCTCTCCTGTCCTACCTGACTCTAGTCCCACACTCTCTTTCCTGTCCTGCATGACTCTCGATCCAATCCTCCTTCTCCTGTCCTTCCTGACTCTCGTCCAAAGCCTCTCTCTCTGTCCTACTTGACTCTCGTCTCCAGCCTCTGTCTCCTGTCCTGCCTGAATCTCGTCCAATCCTCTCTATACCTCCAGCTGACTGACTCTCGTAACAAGCCTCTCTCTCCTGTCCTGCTTGATTCTCGTCCCATGCCTCTCTCTCCTGTCCTCCCTGACTTTCGTCCCAAGCATCGCTCTCCTGTCCTGCCTGACACTCGTACCAGGCCTCTATCTCGTATTCTGCCTGGCTCTCGTGCTAACATTTTCGCTTCTTTCCTGCCTGACTCTTATCCTAAGCCTGTCTCTTCTGATCTGCCTGAATGTCGTTCCAAGCATCTCTCTTGTGTCTTGCCTGACTCTCGTCCCAAGCCTCTCTCTCCTGTCCTGCCTGACTCTCGTCCCAAGCTTCTCTCTCATGCCCTGCCTGTCTCTCGTCACAAGCCCCTCTCTCCTACCAAGCCTGACTCTCGTCCCAAACTCTGTCTCCACTCCTACCAAATTCTCGTCCTATCCATCTCTTTCCCACATTTCTTGACTCTCGTCACAACCCTCCCTCTCCTACCCAGCCTGAATTTCGTCCCAAACTCTCTCTCCACTCCTCACAAACTCTCGTCCCAGCCCTCTCTTTCCCATATTGCTTGACTCTCGTCCAAAGCCTCTCTCTCCTACCCAGCCTGACTCTCGTCCCAGCCTGTCTCTCCAGTCCTGCCTGACTCTCGTCTCATACTTCTCTCTCCCACCCTGCCTGACTCTCTTCCCAAGCCTCTCTCTCCTGTCTTGCCTGACTCTCTTACCAAGCCTCTCTCTCCTCTCCTGCCTGACTCTCGCCCCATGCTTCTCTCTCTTGTTATATCTGACTCTCGTCCCAAGGCTCTCTCTTCTGTCCTACCTGACTCTAGTCCCAGACTCTCTTTCCTGTCCTGCTTGACTCTCGTCTCCAGCCTCTGTCTCCTGTCCTGCCTTAATCTCACCCAAAGCCTCTCTCTACTCTCCAGCCTGAGTCTCATCCCAATCCTCTCACTCCTTACCCTGAGACTCTCGTCCCAAGCCTCTCTCTCCTGATCTGCCTGACTCTCGTCCCAAGCCTCTCTCTCCTGTCCTGCCTAACTCTCGTCCCATGCCTCTCTCTCCTGTCCTCCCTGACTTTCGTCCCAAGCCTTGCTCTCCTGTCCTGTATGACACTCGTCCCAGGCCTCTATGCCTATTCTGCCTGACTCTCGTCCTAACCTTCTCGCTTCTGTCCTGCCTGACTCTTATCCTAAGCCTCTCTCTCCTGATCTGCCTGACTCTCGTTCCAATTCTCTCTCTTGCGTCTTACCTGACTCTCTTCCCAAGCTTCTCTCTCCTGTCCTGACTGACTCTCGTCACAAGACTCTCTCTCATGCCCTGCCTGACACTTGTCCTAAGCACCTCTTTCCTACCAAGCCTGACTCTCGTCCCACACTCTCTTTCCTCTCCTCCCAAACTCTTGTCCCAGCCCTCTCTTTCCCACATTGCTTGCCTCTCGTCACAATCCTCTCTCTCCTACCCAGCCTGAATTTCGTCCCAAACTCTCTCTCTACTCCTCCCAAACTCTCGTCCCAGCCCTCTTTTTCCCATATTGCTTGACTCTCGTCCCAAGCCTCTCTCTCCTACCCAGACTGACTCTCGTCCCAAACTGTCTCTCCAGTCCTGCCTGACTCTCATCCCATACTTCTCTCTCCCACCCTGCCTGACTCTCGTCCCAAGCCTCTCTC
Source organism: Panulirus ornatus (assembly GCF_036320965.1). NCBI lineage: Eukaryota > Metazoa > Arthropoda > Malacostraca > Decapoda > Palinuridae > Panulirus > Panulirus ornatus. The sequence continues at coordinate 42,854 of NW_027264901.1, forward strand.
TCCTGTCTTGCCTGACTCTCTTCCCAAGCCTCTCTCTCCTCTCCTGCCTGACTCTCGTCCCATGCCCCTCTCTCCGGTTCTACCTGACTCTCGTCCCAAGGCTCTCTCTCCTGTCCTACCTGACTCTAGTCCCACACTCTCTTTCCTGTCCTGCATGACTCTCGATCCAATCCTCCTTCTCCTGTCCTTCCTGACTCTCGTCCAAAGCCTCTCTCTCTGTCCTACTTGACTCTCGTCTCCAGCCTCTGTCTCCTGTCCTGCCTGAATCTCGTCCAATCGTCTCTATACTTTCCAGCCTGACTGACTCTCGTACCAAGCCTCTCTCTCGTGATCTGCCTGACTCTCGTCCCAAGCCTCTCTCTCCTGTCCTGCTTGATTCTCGTCCCATGCCTCTCTCTCCTGTCCTCCCTGACTTTCGTCCCAAGCATCGCTCTCCTGTCCTGCCTGACACTCGTACCAGGCCTCTATCTCGTATTCTGCCTGGCTCTCGTGCTAACATTTTCGCTTCTTTTCTGCCTGACTCTTATCCTAAGCCTGTCTCTTCTGATCTGCCTGAATCTCGTTCCAAGCATCTCTCTTGTGTCTTGCCTGACTCTCGTCCCAAGCCTCTCTCTCCTGTCCTGCCTGACTCTCGTCCCAAGCTTCTCTCTCATGCCCTGCCTGTCTCTCGTCACAAGCCCCTCTCTCCTACCAAGCCTGACTCTCGTCCCAAACTCTGTCTCCACTCCTACCAAACTCTCGTCCTAGCCCTCTCTTTCCCACATTGCTTGACTCTCGTCACAACCCTCCCTCTCCTACCCAGCCTGACTTTCGTCCCAAACTCTCTCTCCACTCCTCACAAACTCTCGTCCCAGCCCTCTCTTTCCCATATTGCTTGACTCTCGTCCAAAGCCTCTCTCTCCTACCCAGCCTGACTCTCGTCCCAGCCTGTCTCTCCAGTCCTGCCTGACTCTCGTCTCATACTTCTCTCTCCCACCCTGCCTGACTCTCTTCCCAAGCCTCTCTCTCCTGTCTTGCCTGACTCTCTTCCCAAGCCTCTCTCTCCTCTCCTGCCTGACTCTCGCCCCATGCTCCTCTCTCTTGTTATATCTGACTCTCGTCCCAAGGCTCTCTCTTCTGTCCTACCTGACTCTAGTCCCAGACTCTCTTTCCTGTCCTGCATGACTCTCGATCCAATCCTCCTTCTACTGTCCTTCCTGACTCTCGTCCAAAGCCTTTCTCTCTGTCCTGCTTGACTCTCGTCTCCAGCCTCTGTCTCCTGTCCTGCCTTAATCTCACCCAAAGCCTCTCTCTACTCTCCAGCCTGAGTCTCATCCCAATCCTCTCACTCCTTACCCTGAGACTCTCGTCCCAAGCCTCTCTCTCCTGATCTGCCTGACTCTCGTCCCAAGCCTCTCTCTCCTGTCCTGCCTGACTCTCGTCCCATGCCTCTCTCTCCTGTCCTCCCTGACTTTCGTCCCAAGCCTTGCTCTCCTGTCCTGTATGACACTCGTCCCAGGCCTCTATCTCCTATTCTGCCTGACTCTCGTCCTAACCTTCTCGCTTCTGTCCTGCCTGACTCTTATCCTAAGCCTCTCTCTCCTGATCTGCCTGACTCTCGTTCCAATTCTCTCTCTTGTGTCTTACCTGACTCTCTTCCCAAGCTTCTCTCTCCTGTCCTGCCTGACTCTCGTCCCAAGACTCTCTCTCATGCCCTGCCTGACTCTTGTCCCAAGCCCCTCTTTCCTACCAAGCCTGACTCTCGTCCCACACTCTCTTTCCTCTCCTCCCAAACTCTTGTCCCAGCCCTCTCTTTCCCACATTGCTTGACTCTCGTCCCAAGCCCCTCTCTCCTACCAAACCTGACTCTCTTCCCAAACTCTCTCTCCAATACTTCCAAACTCTCGTCCCAGCCCGCTCTTTCTCACATTGCTTAACTCTCGTCCCAAGCCTCTCTCTCCTACCCAACCTAACTCTCGTCCCAAACTGTCTTTCCAGTCCTGTCTGACTCTCGTCCCATACTTCTCTCTCCCACCCTGCCTGACTCTCGTCCCAAACCTCTCTCTCCTGTCTTGCCTGACTCTCGTCCCAAGTCTCTCTCTCCTCTCCTGCCTGACTCTCGTCCCATGCCTCTCTCTCCTGTTCTACCTGACTCTCGACGAAGCCTCTCTCTCCTGTCCTACCTGACTCTAGTCCCAGCCTCTCTTTCCTGTCCTACATGACTCTCGATCCAATCCTCCTTCTCCTGTCCTTCATGACTCTCGTCCAAAGCCTCTCTCTCCTGTCCTGCCTGACTCTCGTCTCCAGCCTCTCTCTCCGGTCCTGCCTAAATCTCGCCCAAAGCCTCTCTCTACTCTCCAGCCTAAGTCTCATCCCAATACTCTCTCTCCTACCCTGACCGACTCTGGTCCCAAGCCTCTCTCTCCTGTCTTGCCTGACTCTGGTCCAAAGCCTCTCTCTCCTGTCCTGCCTGACTCTCGTCCCATGCCTCTCTCTCCTGTCCTCCCTGACTTTCGTCCCAAGCTTCGCTCTCCTGTCCTGCCTGACACTCGTCCAAGGCCTCTATCTCCTATTCTGCCTGACTCTCGTCCTAACCTTCTCTCTTCTGTCCTGCCTGACTCTTATCCTGAGCCTCTCTCTCCTGATCTGCCTGACTCTCGTCCCAAGCTTCTCTCTCATGCCCTGCATGTCTCTCGTCCAAAGTCCCTCTCTCCTACCAAGACTCACTCTCGTCCCAAACTCTCTCTCCACTCCTACCAAACTCTCGCCCCAGCCCTCTCTTTCCCACATTGCTTGCCTCTCGTCACAATCCTCTCTCTCCTACCCAGCCTGAATTTCGTCCCAAACTCTCTCTCCACTCCTCCCAAACTCTCGTCCCAGCCCTCTTTTTCCCATATTGCTTGACTCTCGTCCCAAGCCTCTCTCTCCTACCCAGACTGGCCCTCGTCCCAAACTGTCTCTCCAGTCCTGCCTGACTCTCATCCTATACTTCTCTCTCCCACCCTGCCTGACTCTTGTCCCAAGCTTCTCTCTCCTGTCTTGCCTGACTCTCTTCCCAAGCCTCTCTCTCCTCTCCTGCCTGACTCTCGTCCCATTCCCCTCTCTCCGGTTCTATCTGACTCTCGTCCCAAGGCTCTCTCTCCTGTCCTACCTGACTCTAGTCCCACACTCTCTTTCCTGTCCTGCATGACTCTCGATCCAATCCTCCTTCTCCTGTCCTTCCTGACTCTCGCCCAAAGCCTCTCTCTCTGTCCTACTTGACTCTCGTCTCCAGCCTCTGTCTCCTGTCCTACCTGAATCTCGTCCAATCCTCTCTATACTTTCCAGCCTGACTGACTCTCGTACCAAGCCTCTCTCTCCTGATCTGCCTGACTCTCGTCCCAAGCCTCTCTCTCCTGTCCTGCTTGATTCTCGTCCCATGCCTCTCTCTCCTGTCCTCCCTGACTTTCGTCCCAAGCATCGCTCTCCTGTCCTGCCTGACACTCGTACCAGGCCTCTATCTCGTATTCTGCCTGGCTCTCGTGCTAACATTTTCGCTTCTTTCCTGCCTGACTCTTATCCTAAGCCTGTCTCTTCTGATCTGCCTGAATCTCGTTCCAAGCATCTCTCTTGTGTCTTGCCTGACTCTCGTCCCAAGCCTCTCTCTCCTGTCCTGCCTGACTCTCGTCCCAAGCTTCTCTCTCATGCCCTGCCTGTCTCTCGTCACAAGCCCCTCTCTCCTACCAAGCCTGACTCTCGTCCCAAACTCTCTCTCCACTCCTACCAAACTCTCGTCCTATCCATCTCTTTCCCACATTGCTTGACTCTCGTCACAACCCTCCCTCTCCTACCCAGCCTGACTTTCGTCCCAAACTCTCTCTCCACTTCTCACAAACTCTCGTCCCAGCCCTCTCTTTCCCATATTGCTTGACTCTCGTCCAAAGCCTCTCTCTCCTACCCAGCCTGACTCTCGTCCCAGCCTGTCTCTCCAGTCCTCCTGACTCTCGTCTCATACTTCTCTCTCCCACCCTGCCTGACTCTCTTCCCAAGCCTCTCTCTCCTGTCTTGCCTGACTCTCTTCCCAAGCCTCTCTCTCCTCTCCTGCCTGACTCTCGCCCCATGCTCCTCTCTCTTGTTATATCTGACTCTCGTCCCAAGGCTCTCTCTTCTGTCCTACCTGACTCTAGTCCCAGACTCTCTTTCCTGTCCTGCATGACTCTCGATCCAATCCTCCTTCTACTGTCCTTCCTGACTCTCGTCCAAAGCCTTTCTCTCTGTCCTGCTTGACTCTCGTCTCCAGCCTCTGTCTCCTGTCCTGCCTTAATCTCACCCAAAGCCTCTCTCTACTCTCCAGCCTGAGTCTCATCCCAATCCTCTCACTCCTTACCCTGAGACTCTCGTCCCAAGCCTCTCTCTCCTGATCTGCCTGACTCTCGTCCCAAGCCTCTCTCTCCTGTCCTGCCTGACTCTCGTCCCATGCCTCTCTCTCCTGTCCTCCCTGACTTTCGTCCCAAGCCTTGCTCTCCTGTCCTGTATGACACTCGTCCCAGGCCTCTATCTCCTATTCTGCCTGACTCTCGTCCTAACACTTCTCGCTTCTGTCCTGCCTGACTCTTATCCTAAGCCTCTCTCTCCTGATCTGCCTGACTCTCGTTCCAATTCTCTCTCTTGTGTCTTACCTGACTCTCTTCCCAAGCTTCTCTCTCCTGTCCTGCCTGACTCTCGTCCCAAGACTCTCTCTCATGCCCTGCCTGACTCTTGTCCCAAGCCCCTCTTTCTACCAAGCCTGACTCTCGTCCCACACTCTCTCCCCACTCCTCCCAAACTCTCGTCCCAGCCCTCTCTTTCCCACATTGCTTGACTCTCGTCCAAGCCCTCTCTCCTACCCAGCCTGACTTTCGTCCCAAACTCTCTCTCCATCCTTCCAAACTCTCGTCCCAGCCCCTCTTTCCCATTGCTTGACTCTCGTCCCAAGCCTCTCTCTCCTACCCACCTACTCTCGTCCCAAACTGTCTCTCCAGTCCTGTCTGACTCTCGTCCCAACTTCTCTCTCCACCCTGCCTGACTCTTTGTCCCAAGCTTTTCTCTCCTGTCTTGCCTGACCTCTTCTCCCAAGCCTCTCTCTCCTCTCCTGCCTGACTCTCGTCCATTCCCCCTCTTCCGGTTCTATCTGACTCCGTCCCAAGGCTCTCTCTCCTGTCCTCCTGACTCTAGTCCCACACTCTCTTTCCTGTCCTCATGACTCTCGATCCAATCCTCTTCTCCTGTCCTTCCTGACTCTCGCCCAAGCCTCTTCTCTGTCCTACTTGACTCTCGTCTCCAGCCTCTGTCTCCTGTCCTACCTGAATCTCGTCCAATCCTCTCTATACTTTCCAGCCTGACTGACTCTCGTACCAAGCCTCTCTCTCCTGATCTGCCTGACTCTCGTCCCAAGCCTCTCTCTCCTGTCCTGCTTGATTCTCGTCCCATGCCTCTCTCTCCTGTCCTCCCTGACTTTCGTCCCAAGCATCGCTCACCTGTCCTGCCTGACACTCGTACCAGGCCTCTATCTCGTATTCTGCCTGGCTCTCGTGCTAACATTTTCGCTTCTTTCCTGCCTGACTCTTATCCTAAGCCTGTCTCTTCTGATCTGCCTGAATCTCGTTCCAAGCATCTCTCTTGTGTCTTGCCTGACTCTCTTCCTAAGCCTCTCTCTCCTCTCCTGCCTGACTCTCGTCGCAATCCCCTCTCTCCGGTTCTATCTGACTCTCGTCCCAAGGCTCTCTCTCCTGTCCTACCTGACTCTAGTCCCACACTCTCTTTCCTGTCCTGCATGACTCTCGATCCAATCCTCCTTCTCCTGTCCTTCCTGACTCTCGCCCAAAGCCTCTCTCTCTGTCCTGCTTGACTCTCGTCTCCAGCCTCTGTCTCCTGTCCTACCTAAATCTCGTCCAATCCTCTCTATACTTTCCAACCTGACTGACTCTCGTACCAAGCCTCTCTCTCGTGATCTGCCTGACTCTCGTCCCAAGCCTCTCTCTCCTGTCCTGCTTGATTCTCGTCCCATGCCTCTCTCTCCTGTCCTCCCTGACTTTCGTCCCAAGCATCGCTCACCTGTCCTGCCTGACACTCGTACCAGGCCTCTATCTCGTATTCTGCCTGGCTCTCGTGCTAACATTTTCGCTTCTTTCTCTCTCTTACCTAAGCCTGCCTTCTGATCTCCTAACTCGTCCACTCTCTCAGGTCTGCCTGACCTCTCAGTCTCCATACTCTCTCTCTCTCGTCGCACCCCCTGCCTGACTCTCGTCCCAAGCTCTCTCTCCTGTCCTCCTGACCTCTGTCCCAACTCTCTCTCCTGTCCTGCCTGACTCTCGTCCATCCCCTTCTCCTGTCCTACCTGACTCTCCTCCCAAAGCCTCTCTCTCCTGTCCTACCTGACTCTCGTCCTCCACCTCTGTTCCTGTCCTGCTGACTCTCGTCCAATCTCTCTATCTTTCCAGCCTGACTATCTCGTCCAAAGCCTCTCTCTCTGATCTGCCTGACTCTCGTCCCAGCCTCTCTCTCCTGTCCTGCTTGATCTCGTCCATCTTCTTCCTGTTCAGCCTGACTTCTCCAAGCATCCTCTCCTGATCTGCCTGACCTCGTACCAGCCTCTTCTCGTATTCTGCCTGGCTCTCGTCTCATGCTTCTCTTCTCCTGACTCTTATCCAAGCTGTCTTCTGATCTGCCTGAATCTCGTCCAAGCCTCTCTCTCTGTGTCTTGCCTGACTCTCGTCCCAAGCCTCTCTCTCCTGTCCTGCCTGACTCTCGTCCCAAGCTCCTCTCTCATGGTCCATGCCTGTCTCTCGTCACAAGCCCTCTCTCCGTACCAGCCTGACTCTCGTCCCAACTCTCTCTCCTCATCCTACCAACACTTCTCGTCCTATCCCAATCTCTTTCCCCTTGCCTTTGACTCTCGTCCCAACCTCCCTCTCCTATCCACCTGACTTTCGTCCCAAACCTCTCTCTCCACTTCTCACAATACTCTTCGTTACCCAGCCTCTCTTTCCTATTGCTTGATCTCGTCCCATGCCTCTCTCTCCTTCCCAGCCTGACTTCGTCCACAGCCACTGTCTCTGACTCTCCAGCTCTATCTCGTATTTGCTCTCGTCTACATCTTCTTCCTCCTCTCTACCGCTGCTCCTGATCTCTGAATCTCGTTCCAAGCTCTCTCTCTGTCTTGCCTGACTCTCTTCCCAAGCCTCTCTCTCCTCTCCTGCCTGACTCTCGCCCATGCTCCTCTCTCTTGTTATATCTGACTCTCGTCCCAAGGATCTCTCTTCTGTCCTACCTGACTCTAGTCCCACACTCTCTTTCCTGTCCTGCATGACTTTCGATCCAATCCTCCTCCTTCTGTCCTTCCTGACTCTCGCCCAAAGCCTCTCTCTCTGTCCTACTTGACTCTCGTCTCCAGCCTCTGTCTCCTGTCCTACCTGAATCTCGTCCAATCCTCTCTATACTTTCCAGCCTGACTGACTCTCGTACCAAGCCTCTCTCTCCTGATCTGCCTGACTCTCGTCACAAGCCTCATTCTCCTGTCCTGCTTGATTCTCGTCCCATGCCTCTCTCTCCTGTCCTCCCTGACTTTCGTCCCAAGCATCGCTCACCTGTCCTGCCTGACACTCGTACCAGGCCTCTATCTCGTATTCTGCCTGGCTCTCGTGCTAACATTTTCGCTTCTTTCCTGCCTGACTCTTATCCTAAGCCTGTCTCTTCTGATCTGCCTGAATCTCGTTCCAAGCATCTCTCTTGTGTCTTGCCTGACTCTCTTCCCAAGCCTCTCTCTCCTCTCCTACCTGACTCTCGTCCCATTCCCCTCTCTCCGGTTCTATCTGACTCTCGTCCCAAGGCTCTCTCTCCTGTCCTACCTGACTCTAGTCCCACACTCTCTTTCCTGTCCTGCATGACTCTCGATCCAATCCTCCTTCTCCTGTCCTTCCTGACTCTCGCCCAAAGCCTCTCTCTCTGTCCTACTTGACTCTCGTCTCCAGCCTCTGTCTCCTGTCCTACCTGAATCTCGTCCAATCCTCTCTATACTTTCCAGCCTGACTGACTCTCGTACCAAGCCTCTCTCTCCTGATCTGCCTGACTCTCGTCCCAAGCCTCTCTCTCCTGTCCTGCTTGATTCTCGTCCCATGCCTCTCTCTCCTGTCCTCCCTGACTTTCGTCCCAAGCATCGCTCACCTGTCCTGCCTGACACTCGTACCAAGCCTCTATCTCGTATTCTGCCTGGCTCTCGTGCTAACATTTTCGCTTCTTTCCTGCCTGACTCTTATCCTAAGCCTGTCTCTTCTGATCTGCCTGACTCTCGTTCCAAGCCTCTCTCTTGTGTCTTGCCTGACTCTCGTCCCAAGCCTCTCTCTCCTGTTCTGCCTGACTCTCGTCCTAAGCTTCTCTCTCATGCCCTGCCTGTCTCTCGTCCCAAGCCCCTCTCTCCTACGAAGCCTGACTCTCGTCCCAAACTATCTCTCCACTCTTCCCAAACTCTCGCCCCAGCCCTCTCTTTCACACAATGCTTGACTCTCGTCCCAAGCCTATCTCTCCTGCCCAGCCTGACTCTCGTCCCAAGCCTCTCTCTCCAGTCCTGCCTAACTCTCGTCCCAATCCTCTCTCCCACCCTGCCTGGCTCTCGTCCCAAGCCTCTCTCTCCTGTCTTGCATGACTCTCGTCCCAAGACTCTCTCTCCTGTCCTGCCTGACTTTCGTCCCATGCCTCTCTCTCCTGTCCTACCTGACTCTCGTCCCAAGCCTCTCCCTCCTGTCCTACCTGACTCTAGTCCCAGGCCTCTCTTTCCTGTCCTGCATGACTCTCGATCCAATCCTCCCTCTCCAGTCCTTCCTGACTCTCGTCCAAAGCCTCTCTCTCCTGTCCTGCCTGACTCTCGTCTCAAGCCTCTCTCTCCTGTCCTGCCTGAATCTCGTCCAAAGCCTCTCTCTACTCTCCTGCCTGACTCTCATCCCAATCCTCTCTCTCCTATCCTGCCTGACTCTGTCCCAAGCCTCTCTCTTCTGTCCTGCCTAAACCTGGTCCGAAGACTCTCTCTCCTGTCCTTCCTGGCTCTCATCAGATGCCACTCTCTTCTGTCCTGCCTTAAACACATCCGAAGCCTCTTTCTCCTTTCTTGCCTGACTCTCGTCCCAAGCTCTCTCTCCAGTCCTGCCTAACTTTCGTAACAAACATCTCTTTTCCACAATGCTTGAATCTCGTCCCAAGCCTCTCTGTCCTGTCCTGCCTGACTCTCGTCCTAAGACTCTCTGTCCTGTCCTGCCTGAACTTTCGTCCGAAGCTTCTCTCTCATGCCCTGACTGACTCTCTTCCCAAGCCCCTGTCTTCTACCCAGCCTGACTCTCGTCCCAACCTCTATCTCCAGTCCTGCCTGACTCTGGTCCCAAACCTCTATCTCCCACACTGACTGACTCTCATCCCAAGCCTCTGTCTCATGTCTTGCGAGACTCTCTTCCCAAGCCTCTCTCTCTCCTGTCCTGCATGACTGTCGATCCAATCCTCCCTCTTCTGTCCTTGCTGACTCTCGACCAAAGACTCTCTCTCCTATCCTGTCTGACTCTGTCCCAACCCTCTATCTTCTGTCCTACCTGACTCTCGTCCGAAGACTCTTTCTCCTGTCCCTCCTGGCTCTCGTCAGATGCCTCTCTCCTCTGTCCTGCCTTAAACCCGTCCGAAGCCTCTTTCCCCTTTCTTGCCTGACTCTCGTCCCAAGCTCTCTCTCCAGTCCTGCCTAACTATCGTAACAACCCTCTCTTTTCAACAATGCTTGACTCTCGTCCCAAGCCTCTCCTCTCTGTCCTGCCTGACTCTCGTCCCAAGCTTCTCTCTCATGGCCTGGCTGTCTCTCGTCCCAAGCCCCTCTCTCCTACCAAGCCTGACTCTCGTCCCAAACTCTCTCTCCACTCCTACCAATCTCTCGTCCCAGCCCTCTCTTTCCCACATTGCTTGACTCTCGTCACAAGCCTCTCTCTCCTACCCAGCCTGACTTTCGTACCAAACTCTCTCTCCACTCCTCTCAAACTCTCGTCCCAGCTCTCTCTTTCCCACATTGCTTGACTCTCGTCCCAAGCCTCTCTCCCCTACCCAGCCTGACTTTCGTCCCAAGCTCTCTCTCCAGTCCTGCCTTACTCTCGTCCCAATCCTCTCTCTCCCACACTGCCTGACTCTCGTCCCAAGAATCTCTCTCCTGTCTTGCCTGAGTCTCGTCCCAAGCTCTCTCTCCAGTCCTGCCTGACTCTCGATCCAATCCTCTCTTTCCCACCCTGCCTGTCTCTCGTCCCAAGCCTCACTCTCCTGTCTTGCCTGACTCACGTCCGAAGCCTCTCTCTCCTGTCCTACCTGACTCTCGTCCCATGCCTCTTTCTCCTGTCCTATCTGACTTTCGTCCCAAGCCTCACTCTCCTGTCCTGCCTGACTCTAGTCCCAGTCCTCTTTTTCCTTTCTTAACTCTCGACCAAAGCCTCTCTCTCCTGTCCTCCCTGACTCTCGTTTCCAGCCTCTCTCTCCTGTCCTTCCTGAATCTCGCCCAAAGCCTCTCTCTACTCTCCTACCTGACTCTCGTCCCAAGGCTCTTTCTCCTGTCCTGCCTGACTATCGTCCCATGCCTCTCTCTCCTGTCCTCCCTGACTTTCGTCCGAAGCCTCTCTCTCCTGTCTTGCGTGACACTCGTCCCAGCCCTCTATCTCCTATTCTGCCTGAATCTCGTCCCAACACTCTCTCTTCTGTCCTGCCTGACTCTCATCCTAAGCCTCTCTCTCCTGATCTTCCTGACTCTCGCATGACTTCTTCGCATGACTCTCTCTCCTGTCCTGCATGACTCTCGATCCAATCCTCCCTCTCCTGTCCTTCCTGACTCTCGACCAAAGCCTCTCTCTCCTAACCTGCCTGACTCTGTCCCAAGCCTCTCTCTTCTGTCCTGCCTGACTCTCGTCCGAAGACTCTCTCTCCTGTCCTTCCTGGCTCTCGTCAGATGCCTCTCTCCTCTGTCCTGCCTTAAACCCGTCCGAAAGCCTCTTTCCCCTTTCTTGCCTGACTCTCGTCCCAAGCTCTCTCTCCAGTCCTGCCTAACTATCGTAACAACCCTCTCTTTTCAACAATGCTTGACTCTCGTCCCAAGCCTCTCCCTTCTGTCCTGCCTGACTCTAATCCCAAGCTTTTCTCTCATGGCCTGGCTGTCTCTCGTCCCAAGCCCCTCTCTCCTACCAAGCCTGACTCTCGTCCCAAACTCTCTCTCCACTCCTACCAATCTCTCGTCCCAGCCCTCTCTTTCCCACATTGCTTGACTCTCGTCACAAGCCTCTCTCTCCTACCCAGCCTGACTTTCGTACCAAACTATCTCTCTCCACTCCTCCCAAACTCTCGTCCCAGCTCTCTCTTTCCCACATTGCTTGACTCTCGTCCCAAGCCTCTCTCCCCTACCCAGCCTGACTTTCGTCCCAAGCTCTCTCTCCAGTCCTGCCTTACTCTCGTCCCAATGCCTCTCTCTCCCACACTGCCTGACTCTCGTCCCAAGATCTCTCTCCTGTCTTGCCTGAGTCTCGTCCCAGGCTCTCTCTTCCAGTCCTGCCTGACTCCGATCCAATCCTCTCTTTCCCCACCCTGCCTGTCTCTCGTCCAAGCCTCACTCTCCTGTCTGCCTGACTCACGTCCTCAAGGCCTCTCTCCTGTCACTGCCTGACTCTCGTCCCATGCCTCTCTCTACCTCTCCTGCCTGACTCTCATACCATTCCTCTCTCTCCGTTCCTGCTGACTCTGTCCTAAGCTCTTTTTCTGTCTGCCTAAACCTGGTCCGAAGGACTCTCTCTCCTGTCCTTCCTGGCTCTCATCAGATGCCACTCTCTTTTCTGTCCTGCTTAAACACATCCGAAAGCCTCTTTCTCATTTCTTGCCTGACTCTCGTCCCAAGCTCTCTCTCAGTCCGGCCTAACTTTGGTAACAAAACATTCTTTTCCTCAATGCTTGAATCTCGTCCCAAGCCTCTCAGTCCTGTCCTGCCTGACTCGCGTCCTAACTCTCTCTGTCTGTCCTGCCTGTACTTTCGTCGAAGCCTCTCTCTCCTGTCCTCCCTGACTTTCGTCCTAAGCCTCTCTCTCCTGTCTTGCGTGACACTCGTCCCAGGCCTCTATCTCCTATTCTGCCTGAATCTCGTCCCAACCCTCTCTCTTCTGTCCTGCCTGACTCTCATACTAAGCCTCTCTCTCCTGTTCTACCTGACTCTCGTCCCAAGGCTCTCTCTCCTGTCCTACCTGACTCTAGTCCCAGACTCGTTTTCCTGTCCTGCATGACTCTCGATCCAATCCTCCTCCTCCTGTCCTTCCTGTCCTTCGCCCAAAGCCTCTCTCTACTCTCCAGCCTGAGTGTCATCCCAATCCTCTCTCTCCCACCCTGACTGACTCTCGTCCCATGCCTCTCTCTCCTGATCTGCCTGACTCTCGTCCCAAGCCTCTCTCTCCTGTCCTGCTTGACTCTCGTCTCATGCCTCTCTCTCCTGTCCTCCCTGACTTTTGTCCCAAGCCTCTCTCTCCTGTCGTACCTGACACTCGTTGCAAGCCTCTATCTCCTATTCTGCCTGAAACCCATCCGAAGCCTCTTTCCCCTTTCTTGCCTGACTCTCGTCCCAAGCTCTCTCTCCAGTCCTGCCTAACTATCGTAAGAACCCTCTCTTTTCCACAATGCTTGACTCTCGTCCCAAGCCTCTCTCTCCTGTCCTGCCTGACTCTCGTCCCAAGCTTCTCTCTCATGCCCTGCCTGTCTCTCGTCCCAAGCCCCTCTCTCCTACCAAGCCTGACTCTCGTCCCAAACTCTCTCTCCACTCCTACCAAACTCTCGTCCCAGCCCTCTCTTTCCCACATTGCTTGACTCCCGTTACAAGCCTCTCTCTCCTACCCAGCCTGACATTCGTCCCAAACTCTCCCTCCACTCCTCCCAAACTCTCGTCCCAGCTCTCTCTTACCCACATTGCTTGACTCTCGTCCCAAGCCTCTCTCTCCTACCCAGCCTGACTTTCGTCCCAAGCTCTCTCTCCAGTCCTGCCTTACTCTCGTCCCAATCCTCTCTCTCCCACACTGCCTGACTCTCGTCCCAAGCCTCTCCCTCCTGTCCTACCTGACTCTAGTCCCAGGCCTCTCTTTCCTGTCCTGCATGACTCTCGATCCAATCCTCCCTCTCCAGTCCTTCCTGACTCTCGTCCAAAGCCTCTCTCTCCTGTCCTGCCTGACTCTCGTCTCAAGCCTCTCTCTCCTGTCCTGCCTGAATCTCGTCCAAAGCCTCTCTCTACTCTCCTGCCTGACTCTCATCCCAATCCTCTCTCTCCTATCCTGCCTGACTCTGTCCCAAGCCTCTTTCTTCTGTCCTGCCTAAACCTGGTCCGAAGACTCTCTCTCCTGTCCTTCCTGGCTCTCATCAGATGCCACTCTCTTCTGTCCTGCCTTAAACACATCCGAAGCCTCTTTCTCCTTTCTTGCCTGACTCTCGTCCCAAGCTCTCTCTCCAGTCCTGCCTAACTTTCGTAACAAACATCTCTTTTCCACAATGCTTGAATCTCGTCCCAAGCCTCTCTGTCCTGTCCTGCCTGACTCTCGTCCTAAGACTCTCTGTCCTGTCCTGCCTGAACTTTCGTCCGAAGCTTCTCTCTCATGCCCTGACTGACTCTCTTCCCAAGCCCCTGTCTTCTACCCAGCCTGACTCTCGTCCCAACCTCTATCTCCAGTCCTGCCTGACTCTGGTCCCAAACCTCTATCTCCCACACTGACTGACTCTCATCCCAAGCCTCTGTCTCATGTCTTGCGAGACTCTCTTCCCAAGCCTCTCTCTCTCCTGTCCTGCATGACTGTCGATCCAATCCTCCCTCTTCTGTCCTTGCTGACTCTCGACCAAAGACTCTCTCTCCTATCCTGTCTGACTCTGTCCCAACCCTCTATCTTCTGTCCTACCTGACTCTCGTCCGAAGACTCTTTCTCCTGTCCCTCCTGGCTCTCGTCAGATGCCTCTCTCCTCTGTCCTGCCTTAAACCCGTCCGAAGCCTCTTTCCCCTTTCTTGCCTGACTCTCGTCCCAAGCTCTCTCTCCAGTCCTGCCTAACTATCGTAACAACCCTCTCTTTTCAACAATGCTTTACTCTCGTCCAAGCCTCTCCTCTGTCCTGCCTGATCTCTCCCAGCTTTCTCTCATGCCTGCTGTCTCTCGTCCCAAGCCCCTCTCTCCTACCAAGCCTGACTCTCGTCCAAACTCTCTCTCCACTCCTACCAATCTCGCGCCCAGCCCTCTCTTTCCCATATTGCTTGACTCTCGTCCCAAGCCTCTCTCTCCTGCCCAGCCTGACTTTCGTCCCAAGCTCTCTCTCCTGTCCAGCCTAACTCTCGTCCCAATCCTCTCTCTCCCACCCTGACTGAATCTCGTCCCAAGCCTCTCTCTCCTGTCTTGCCTGACTCTCGTCCCAAGCCTCTCTCTCCTGTCCTGCCTGACTCTCGTCCCATGCCTCTCTCTCCTGTCCTACCTGACTCTCGTCCCAAGCCTCTCCCTCCTGTCCTACATGACTCTAGTCCCAAGCCTCTCTTTCCTCTCCTGCATGACTCTCGATCCAATCCTCCCTCTCCTGTCCTTCCTGACTCTCGTCCAAAGCCTCTCTCTCCTGTCCTGCCTGACTCTCGTCTCAAGCCTCTCTCTCCTGTCCTGCCTGAATCTCGCACAAAGCCTCTCTCTACTCTCCTGCCTGACTCTCATCCCAAGCCTCTCTCTCCTATCCTGCCTGACTCTGTCCCAAGCCTCTCTCTTCTGTCCTGCCTGACTCTCGTCCGAAGACTCTCTCTCCTGTCCTTCCTGGCTCTCGTCAGATGCCTCTCTCTTCTGTCCTGCCTTAAACCCATCCGAAGCCTCTTTCCCCTTTCTTGCCTGACTCTCGTCCCAAGCTCTCTCTCCAGTCCTGCCTAACTATCTTAAGAACCCTCTCTTTTCCACAATGCTTGAATCTCGTCCCAAGCCTCTCTCTCCTGTCCTGCCTGACTCTCGTCCCAAGCTTCTCTCTCATGCCCTGCCTGTCTCTCGTCCCAAGCCCCTCTCTCCTGTCCTCCTTGACCCTCGTCCCATGCCTCTCTCTCCTGCCCTGCCTGACTCTCGTCCCAAGCCTCTCTCTCCTGTCCTGCCTGACTCTCGTCCCAGCCCTCTCTTTCCCACATTGCTTGACTCTCGTTACAAGCCTCTCTCTCTTACCCAGCCTGACTTTCGTCCCAAACTCTCCCTCCACTCCTCCCAAACTCTCGTCCCAGCTCTCTCTTACCCACATTGCTTGACTCTCGTCCCAAGCCTCTCTCTCCTACCCAGCCTGACTTTCGTCCCAAGCTCTCTCTCCAGTCCTGCCTTACTCTCGTCCCAATCCTCTCTCTCCCACACTGCCTGACTCTCGTCCCAAGAATCTCTCTCCTGTCTTGCCTGACTTTCGTCGCAAGCGCTCTCTCCAGTCCTGCCTGACTTTCGATCCAATCCTCTCTTTCCCACCCTGCCTGACTCTCGTCCCAAGCCTCTCTCTCCTGTCTTGCCTGACTCACGTCCCAAGCCTCTCTCTCCTGTCCTACCTGACTCTCGTCCCATGCCTCTCTCTCCTGTCCTCCCTGACTTTCGTCCGAAGCCTCTCTCTCCTGTCTTCCGTGACACTCGTCCCAGGCCTCTATCTCTTATTCTGCCTGAATCTCGTCCTAACCCTCTCTCTTCTGTCCTGCCTGACTCTCATCCTAAGCCTCTCTCTCCTAATCTTCCTGACTCTCGTCCCAAGCCTCTCTCTCGTGTATTGCCTGACTCTCGTCCCAAGCCTCTCTCTCCTGTCCTCCTTGACCCTCGTCCCATGCCTCTCTCTCCTGCCCTGCCTGACTCTCGTCCCAAGCCTCTCTCTCCTGTCCTGCCTGACTCTCGTCCCAAGCCTCTCTCTCATGCCCTGCCTGACTCTCGTCCCAAGCCCCTCTCTCCTACCAAGCCTGACTCTCGTCTCAAACTCTCTCTCCACTCCTGCCAAACTCTCGTCCCAGCCTTCTCTTTCCCACATTGCTTGACTCTCGTCCCAAGCCTCTCTCTCCTACCCAGCCTCGCTCTCATCCCAAGCCTCACTCTCCAGTCCTGCCTGACTCTCGTCCCAATCCTCTCTCTCCTACCCTGCCTGACTCTCGTCCCGAGAATCTCTCTCCTGCCTTGCCTGACTCTCGTCCCAAGCCTCTCTCTCATGTCCTGCCTGACTTTCGTCCCATGCCTCTCTCTCCTGTCCTACCTGACTCTCGTCCCAAGCCTCTCTCTCCTGTCCTACCTGACTCTAGTCACAGGCTTCTCTTTCCTGTCCTGCATGACTCTCGATCCAATCCTCCCTCTCCTGTCCTTCCTTACTCTCGTCCAGAGCCTCTCTCTCCTGTCCCGGCTGACTCTCGTCTCCAGCCTCTCTCTCCTGTCCTGTCTGAATCTCGCCCAAAGCCTCTCTCTACTCTCTTGCCTGACTCTCATCCTAACCCTCTCTCTCCTATCCTCCCTGACTGTCCCAAGCCTCTCCTGTCCTGACTGACTCTCGTCCGAGGCCTCCTCTCCTGTCCTTCCTGGCTCTCGTCAGATGCCTCTCTCTTCTGTCCTGCCTTAAACACATCCGAAGCCTCTCTCTCCTTTCTTGCCTGACTCTCGTCCCAAGCTCTCTCTCCAATCCTGCCTAACTCTCGTCCCAACCCTCTCTTTTCCACAATGCTTTACTCTCGTCCCAAGCCTCTCTGTCCTGTCCTGCCTGACTCTCGTCCTAAGACACTCTGTCCTGTCCTGCCTGAACTTTCATCCCAAGCTTCTCTCCCCTGTGCTGCCTGACTCTCTTCCCAAGCCCCTCTCTCCTACCCAGCCTGACTCTCGTCCCACGACTCTCCCTCCTGTCTTGCCTGACTGGTCCGAAGCTCCTCTCCCCTACCCTGGATGATTCTCGTTCCAAGCCTCTCTTTCCTGTCCTGCCTGACTCTCGTCACAAGCCCATCTCTCTTACCCGGCTTGACTCTCGTCCCAAGCCTCTCTGCAGCCAAGACTGACTCTCGTCCCAAGGCTCTCTCTCCTGTCCTATCTGACTCTCGTTCCAAGTGTCTATCTCCTGTCCTGCCTGAATCTCATCCCATGCCTCTCTCTTTCCTGTCAGGCCTGATTCTCGTCCCAAGCCTCTCTCTCCTATCCTACCTGACTCGTTTCTAAGGCTCTCTCTCCTGCCCTGTATGATTCTCGTCCCAAGCCTCTCTCTCTTGTCCTGCCTGACTCTCCTCCCAAGCCTCTCTCTCTTGTCCTGAATTACTCTTGTCCCAAGCCTCTCTCTCAAGTCCTGCCTGACTCTCGTCCGAAGTCTCTCTCTCCTGTCCTGCCTGCCTCTCGTCCGAAGCCTCTGTCTCCTGTCGTGCCAGACTCTCGTCATAAGCCTCTCTCTCCTGTCCTACCTTAATCTCGTCACAAGCCTCTCTCTCCTCTCCTGCCTGACTGTTGTCAGAAGCCTCTTTCTCCTACTTGCCTGACTCTCGTCCCAAGCTTTTGTCTCCTACCTTGACTGACTCTCGTCCTAAGCCTCTCTTTCCTCTCCTGCCTGACTCTTGTCCGAAGCCTCTCTCTCCTGTCCTGCCTGACTCTCGTCCGATGACTCTCTCTCCTGTCCTGCCTGACCCTCGTCCCACGCCTCTCTCTTCTGTTCTGCCTGAAACACATCCGAAGACTCTCTCTACTTTCCTGCCTGACTCTCGTCCCAAGACTCTCCCTCCTGTCTAGCCTGACTAGTCAGAAGCCCCTCTCTCCTACTCTACATGATTCTCGTCCCAAGCCTCTCTCTCATGTCCTGCCTGACTCTCGTCCCAAGCCCTTCCCTCTTACCCAGCCTGACTCTCGTCCCAAGCCTCCCTCCTGCCGAGCATGGATCTCGTCCCAAGCCTCTCTCTCCTGTCCTGCCTGACTCTCGTCCCACGCTTATCTCTCCGGTCCTGCCTGCCTCTCCTACCAAGCCTCTATCTCCTGTCCTGCCTGGCTCTCGTCCCAAGACTCTCTCTCCTGTCCTTCCTGACTGTCGTCCCAAGGGTCTCTCTCCTCTCCTGCCTAACTCTCGCCCCAAACCTCTCTCTCCTATCCTGTCTGACTCTCGTCCTAAGCCTCTTTCTCCCGTCCTCCCTGACTCTCTTCCCAAGCCTCGTTCTCCTGTCATGCCTGACACTCGTACCAGGCCTCAATCTCCTACTCTGCCTGACTCTCGTCCTAACCCTCTCTCTCCTGTCCTGCCTGACTCTCGTCCCAAGCCTCTCTCTTCTGTTATACCCAACCCTCGTCCCAAGCCTCTCTCCCCTGTCCTATCTGACTCCGATCCCAAACCTCTCTCTCCTGTCCTGCCTGACTCTCGTCAATTGCTTCTCTCTTCTGTCCTGCCTGACTCTCATCGTAAGCCTCTCTCTCCTAATCTGCCTGACTCTCGTCCCAAGCCTCTCTCGTGTCCTGCCTGACTCTCGTCCCAAGCCTCTCTCTCCTGTCCTCCGTGACTAGTTTCCAAGCCTCTCTCTCCTGCCCTGTATGATTCTCGTCCCAAGCCTCTCTCTCTTGTCCTGCCTGACTCTCCTCCCAAGCCTCTCTCTCTTATCCTGAATTACTCTTGTCCTAAGCCTCTCTCTCATGTCCTGCCTGACTCTCGTCCGAAGTCTCTCTCTCCTGTCCTGCCTGCCTCTCGTCCGAAGCCTCTGTCTCCTGTCCTGCAAGACTCTCGTCATAAGCCTCTCTCTCCTGTCCTACCTTAATCTCGTCGCAAGCCTCTCTCTCCTCTCCTGCCTGACTGTTCTCAGAAGCCTCTTTATCCTACTTGCCTGACTCTCGTCCCAAGCCTTTCTCTCCTACCCTGACTGACTCTCGTCCTAAGCCTCTCTCTCCTCTCCTGCCTGACTCTTGTCCGAAGCCTCTCTCTCCTGTCCTGCCTGACTCTCGTCCGATGACTCTCTCTCCTGTCCTGTCTGACCCTCGTCCCACTGCTCTCTCTTCTTTTCTGCGTGAAACACATCCGAAGACTCTCTCTACTTTCCTGCCTGACTCTCGTCCCAAGACTCTCCCTTCTGTATAGCCTGACTGGTCAGAAGCCCCTCTCTCCTACCCTACATGATTCTCGTCCCAAGCCTCTCTCTCATCTCCTGCCTGACTCTCGACCCAAGCCCCTCCCTCTTACCCGGCCTGCCTCTCGTCCCAAGCCTCTCCCTCCTGTCCTGCCTGACTCTCGTCCCACGCCTCTCTCTCCGGTCCTGTCTGACTCTCCTACCAAGCCTCTCTCTCCTGTCCTGCCTGGCTCCCGTCCCAAGACTCTTTCTCCTGTCCTTCCTGACTGTCGTCCCAAGGGTCTCTCTCCTCTCCTGCCTGACTCTCGTCCCAAACCTCTCTCTCCTATCCTGTCTGACTCTCGTCCTAAGCCTCTTTCTCCTGTCCTCCCTGACTCTCGTCTCAAGCCTCGTTCTCCTGTCATGCCTGACACTCGTACCAAGCCTCAGTCTCCTACTCTGCCTGACTCTCGTACTAACCCTCTCTCTCCTGTTCTGCCTGACTCTCGTCCCAAGCCTCTCTCTTCTGTTATACCCGACCCTCGTCCCAAGCCTCTCTCCCCTGTCCTATCTGACTCCAATCCCAAACCTCTCTCTCCTGTCCTGCCTGACTCTCGTCCATTGCTTCTCTCTTCTGTCCTGCCTGACTCTCATCGTAAGCCTCTCTCTCCTAATTTGCCTGACTCTCGTCCCAAGCCTCTCTCGTGTCCTGCTTGACTCTCGTCCCAAGCCTCTCTCTCCTGTCCTCCGTGACTCGTTTGTAAGCCTCTCTCTCCTGCCCTGTATTATTCTCGTCCCAAGCTCTCTCTCATGTCCTGCCTGACTCTCGTCCGAAGTCTCTCTCTCCTGTCCTGCCTGCCTCTCGTCCGAAGCCTCTGTCTCCTGTCCTGCCAGACTCTCGTCATAAGCCTCTATCTCCGGTCCTACCTTAATCTCGTCGCAAGCCTCTCTCTCCTCTCCTGCCTGGCTGTTCTCAGAAGCCTCTTTCTCCTACTTGCCTGACTCCGGTCCCAAGCCTTTCTCTCCTACCCTGACTGACTCTCGTCCTAAGCCTCTCTCTCCTCTCCTGCCTAACTCTTGTCCGAAGCCTCTCTCTCCTGTCCTGCCTGACTCTCGTCCGATGACTCTCTCTCCTGTCCTCTCTGACCCTCGCCCCACGCCTCTCTCTTCTGTTCTGCCTGAAACACATCCGAAAACTCTCTCTACTTTCCTGCCTGATTCTCGTCCCAAGACTCTCCCTCCTGTCTAGCCTGACTGGTCAGAAGCCCCTCTCTCCTACTCTACATGATTCTCGTCCCAAGCCTCTCTCTCATGTCCTGCCTGACTCTCGACCCAAGCCCCTCCCTCTTACCCGGCCTGACTCTCGTCCCAAGCCTCTCTCCTGCCGATCCTGACTCTCGTATCAAGCCTCTCTCTCCTGTCCTGCCTGACTCTCGTCCCACGCCTCTCTCTCCGGTCCTGCCTGCCTCTCCTACCAAGCCTCTCTCTCCTGTCCTGCCTGGCTCTCGTCCCAAGACTCTCTCTCCTGTCCTTCCTGACTGTCGTCCCAAGGGTCTCTTTCCTCTCCTGCCTGACTCTCGTCCCAAACCTCTCTCTCCTATCCTGCCTGACTCTCGTCCTAAGCCTCTTTTTCCTGTCCTCCCTGACTCTCGTCCCAAGCCTCGTACTCTTGTCATGCCTGACACTCGTACCAGGCCTCAATCTCCTACTCTGCCTGACTCTCGTCCTAACCCTCTCTCTCCTGTCCTGCCTGACTCTCGTCCAAAGCCTCTCTCTTCTGTCATGCCCGCCCCTCGTCCCAAGCCTCTCTCCCCTGTCCTATCTGACTCCGATCCTAAACCTCTCTCTCCTGTCCTGCCTGACTCTCGTCCATTGCTTCTCTCTTCTGTCCTGCCTGACTCTCATCGTAAGCCTCTCTCTCCTAATCTGCCTGACTCTCGTCTCAAGCCTCTCTCGTGTCCTGCCTGACTCTCGTCCCAAGCCTCTCTCTCCTGTCCACCCTAACTCTCGTCCCATGCCTCTCTCTCCTGCCCTGCCTGACTCTCATCCCAAGCCTCTCTGTCCTGTCCTGACTGACTCTCGTCCCAAGCCTCTCTCTCATGCCCTGCCTGACTTTCGTCCAAAGCCCCTCTCTCCTACCAGGCCTGACTCTACTCCCAACTCTATCTCCAGTCCTCCCTAAATCTCGTCCCAGCCCTCTCTTTCCCACATTGTTTGACTCTCGTCCCAAGCCTCTTTCTCCTGTCCTGCCTGACTCTCGTCCCAAGAGTCTCTGTCCTGTCCTGCCCGAAATCTCGTCCCAAGCCTCTCTCTCCTGCCCTGCCTGACTCTCTTCCCAAGCCCCTTTCTCCTACTCAGCCTGACACTCGTCCTAAGCTCTCTCTCCTGTCCTACCTGACTCTCGTCCCAATCCTTTCTCTTCCACCCTGCCTGACTCTCGTCCCATGCCTCTCTCACCTGTCCTACCTGACTCTCGTCCCAAGCGTCTGTCTTCTGTCCTGCTTGACTCTAGTCCTCGGCCTGTCTTTCCTGTCCTGCAAGACTCTCGATCCAATCCTCCCTCTCCTGTCCTTCCTGACTCTCGTACAAAGCCTCTCCTCTCCTGCCTGTCTCTCGTCTCCAGACTCTCTATCCTGTCCTGACTGACTCTCGCCCCAAGCCTCTCTTGCCTGACTCTCAACCCAAGCCTCTCTCTCCTATCCTGCCTGACTCTGTCCCAAGCCTCTCTCTCTTGTCCTGCTTGACTCTCGTCTGATGACTCTCTCTCCTCTCCTACCTGCCTCTCTTCCTATGCCTCTCTCTCCTGCCGAGCCTCATTCTCGTCACAAGCCTCTGTCTTCTGTCCTGCCTAACTCTCGTTCCAAGTGACTCTCTCCTGTCCTGCCTGACTCTTGTCCCAAGGCCCTCTCTCACCTGTCCTGCCTGATTCTCGTCCCAAGCCTCTCGCTCCTATCCTGCCTGACTCGGTCCCAAGCCTTTCTCTCCTGCACTGCCTGATTCTCGTCCCAAGCCTCTCTCTCTTGAACTGCCTGACTCTCGTTACAAGCCCCTCTCTCTTGCCCGGCGTGACTCTCGTCCCAAGCCTCTCTCCTGCAGAGCCTGATTCTCGTCCCATTCCTCTCTCCTGCAGAGCCTGATTCTCGTCCCAAGCCTCTCTCTCCTGTCCTGCCTGGCTCTCGTGCTAAGCCTCTCTATCCTGTCCTGCTTGACTCTCGTCCCAAGACTCTCTCTCCGGTCCTGCCTGCCTCTCCTCCCAAGCCTCTCTTTCCCGTCCTGCCTGACTCTCGTCCCAGGACTCTCTGTCCTGTCCTGCCTGAAATCTCGTCCCAAGCATCTATCTGCTACCCTGTCTGACTCACTTCCCAAGCACCTCTCTCCTACTCAGCCTGACTCTCGTCCCTAGTTCTCTCTCCAGTCCTGCCTGACTCTCGTCCCAATCCTCTCTCTCCTTTCCTACCTGACTCTAGTCCCAGGCCTCTCTCTCCTGTCCTGCCTGACTCTCGTCTCAAGACTCTCTCTCCTGTCCTTTCTGACTGTCGTCCCAAGCTTCTCTCTCCTGTCCTGCTTGACTCCCGTCCCAAACCTCTCTCTCCTGTCCTGCTTGACTCTCGTCCTAAGCTTCTTTCTCCTGTCCTCCCTGACTCTCGTCCCAAGCCTCGTTCTCCTATCCTGCCTGACACTCGTACCAGGCCTCAATCTCCTACTCTGCCTGACTCTCGTCCTAACCCTCTCTCTCCTGTCCTGCCTGACTCTCGTCCCAAGCCTCTCTCTTCTGTCATGCCCGACCCTCGTCCTAAGCCTCTCTCCCCTGTCCTATCTGACTCTGATCCCAAACCTCTCTCTCCTTTCCTGCCTGACTCTCGTCCATTGCTTCTCTCTTCTGTCCTGCCTGACTCTCATCGTAAGCCTCTCTCTCCTAATCTGCCTGACTCTCGTCCCAAGCTTCTCTCGTGTCCTGCCTGACTCTCGTCCCAAGCCTCTCTCTCCTGTCCTCCCTGACTCTCGTTCCATGCCTCTCTCTCCTGCCCTGCCTGACTCTCATCCCAAGCCTCTCTGTCCTGTCCTGACTGACTCTCGTCCCAAGCCTCTCTCTCATGCCCTGCTTGACTTTCGTCCCAAGCCCGTCTCTCCTACCAAGCCTGACTCTCCTCCCAAACTCTATCTCCAGTCCTGCCTAACTCTCGTCCCAGCCCTCTCTTTCCCACATTGCTTGACTCTCGTCCCAAGCCTCTTTCTCCTGTCCTGCCTGACTCTCGTCCCAAGAGTCTCTGTCCTGTCCTGCCTGAAATTTCGTCCCAAGCCTCTCTCTCCTACCCTTCCTGACTCTCTTTCCAAGCCCCTTTCTCCTACTCAGCCTGACTCTCGTCCTAAGCTCTCTCTCCGGTCCTACCTGACTCTCGTCACAATCCTCTCTCTTCCACCCTGCCTGACTCTCGTCCCATGCCTCTCTCACCTGTCCTACCTGACTCTCGTCCCAAGCCTCTGTCTCCTGTCCTGCTTGACTCTAGTCCCCGGCCTGTCTTTCCTGTCCTGCAAGACTCTCGATCCAATCCTCCTCCTCCTGTCCTTCCTGACTCTCGTACAAAGCCTCTCTCTCCTCTCCTGCTTGTCTCTCGTCTCCAGCCTCTCTATCATGTCCTGACTGACTCTCGCCCCAAGCCTCTCTTGCCTGACTCTTAACCTAAGCCTCTCTTTCCTATCCTGCCTGACTCTGTCCCAAGCCTCTCTCTCCTGTCCTGCCTGACTCTCGTCCAATGACTCTCTCTCCTCTCCTACCTGGCTCTCTTCCTATGCCTCTCTCTTCTGTCCTCCCTGAAATACATCCGAAGCCTTATTCTCCTTTCCTGCCTCACTCTCGTCCCAAGACTCTCCCTTCTGTCTTGCTTGCCTGGTCCGAAACCCCTCTCCCTTACCCTGCATGATTCTCGTCCCAAGCCTCTCTCTCCACTGTCCTGCCTGACTCACGTTCCAAGTGTCTCTCTCCTGTCCTGCCCGACTCTCGTCCCAAGCCCCTCTCTCACCTGTCCCCGCCTGATTCTCGTCCCAAGCCCCTCTCTCCTATCCTGCTTGACTCGGGCCCAGGTCTCTCTCTTTTGCCCTGCCTGATTCTCGTCCCAAGCCCCTCTCTCTCGTCCTGCCTGACTCTCGTCACAAGCCCCTCTCTCTTACCAGGACTGACTCTCGTCCCAAGCATCTCTCCTGCCGAACCTGATTCTCGTCCCAATCCTCTCCCTCCTGTCCTGCCTGGCTCTCGTCCCAAGCCTCTCTCTACTGTCCTGCCTGACTCTCGTCCTAGGACTCTCTCTCCGGTCCTTCCTGCCTCTCGTCCCAATCCTCTCTTTCCTGTCCTGCCTGACTCTCGTTCCAATCCTCTCTCTCATACCCTACCTGACACTAGTTCCAAGCCTCTCTCTCCTGTCTTGCCTGACTCTTGTCCCATGCCTCTCTCTCCTGTCCTGCCTGACTCCAGTCCCAAGCCTCTCTCTCCTATCCTGCCTGACTCTAGTCCCAACCCTCTCTCTCCTGTCCTGCCTGACTGTCGTCCCAAGACTCTCTCTCCTGTCCTTCCTGACTGTCGTCCCAAGCCTCTCTCTCCTGTCCTGCCTGACTCCCGTCCCAAACCTCTCTCTCCTTTCCTGCCTGACTCTCGTCCTAAGCCTCTTTCGCCTTTCCTCGCTGACTCTCGTCCCAAGCCTCGCTTTACTGTCCTGCCTGAAACTTCTCCCAGGCCTCTATATCCTATTCTGCCTGACTCCGTTCTAACCCTCTCTCTCCTGTCCTACCTGACTCTCGCCCCAAGCCTCTCTCTCTTCTCCTACCTGACTCTCATCACAAGCCTCTCTCTCCTATCCTGCCTGACTCTGTCCCAAGCCTCTCTCTCCTGTCCTGGCTGAATCTCGTCTCAAGACTCTCTCTCTTCTCCTGCCTGGCTCTCGTCCCATGCCTCTCTCTTCTGTCCTGCCTGAAACACACCCGAAGACTCTCTCTCCTTTCCTGAATGAGTCTCGTCCCAAGACTTTCCCTCCTGTCTTGCCTGAATGATCCGAAGCTCCTCTCCCCTACCTTGCATGATTCTCGTCCCAAGCCTCTCTCTCTCTTGTCCTGCCTGACTCTCGTCACAAGCCCCTCTCTCTTACCCGGCCTGACTCTCGTCCCAAGCCTCTCTACTGCCGAGCCTCACTCTCGTCACAAGCCTCTGTCTCCTGTCCTGCCTGACTCTCGTTCCAAGTGACTCTCTCCTGTCCTGCCTGACTCTTCTCCTGCCTGATTCTCGTCCCAAGCCTCTCGCTCCTATCCTGCCTGACTCGGTCCCAAGCCTTTCTCTCCTGCCCTTCCTGATTCTCGTCCCAAGCCTCTCTCTCTTGAACTGCCTGACTCTCGTTACAAGCCCCTCTCTCTTACCCGGCCTGACTCTCGTCCTAAGCCTCTCTCCTGCAGAGCCTGATTCTCGTCCCAAGCCTCTCTCTCCTGTCCTGCCTGGCTCTCATCCCAAGCCTCTCTATCCTGTCCTGCCTGACTCTCGTCCCAAGACTCTCTCTCCGGTCCTGGCTGCATCTCCTCCCAAGCCTCTCTTTCCCGTCCTGCCTGACTCTCGTCCCAGGACTCTCTGTCCTGTCCTGCCTGAAATCTCTTCGCAAGCCTCTATCTCCTACCCTGCCTGACTCTATTCCCAAGCACCTCTCTCCTACTCAGCCTGACTCTCGTCCCTAGTTCTCTCTCCAGTCCTGCCTGACTCTCGTCCCAATCCTCTCTCTCCTTTCCTGCCTGACTCTAGTCCCAGGCCTCTCTCTCCTTTCCCGCCTGACTCTCGTCTCAAGACTCTCTCTCCTGTCCTTCCTGACTGTCGTCCCAAGCTTCTCTCTCCTGTCCTGCCTGACTCCCGTCCCAAACCTCTCTCTCCTGTCCTGCTTGACTCTCGTCCTAAGCCTCTTTCTCCTGTCCTCGATGACTCTCGTCCGAAACCTCGATCTCCGGTCCTGCCTGACTTTCGTCCTAACCCTCTCTCTCCTGTCCTGCCTTACTCTCGCCCGAAGCGTCTCTCTCATCTCCTACATGACTCTCATCCCAAGCCTCTCTCTCCTCTCCTGCCTGACCCTGTCCCAAGCCTCTCTCTCCTGTCCCACCTGAATCTCGTCCGAAGACTCTCTCTCCTGTCCTGCCTGGCTCTCGTCCCATACCTCTCTCTTCTGTCCTACATGAAACACATCCGAAGCCTCTCTCTCCTTTCCTGCCTGATTTTCCTCCCAAGACTTTCCCTCCTGTCTTGCCTGATTGGTCCGAAACACCTCTTCCCTACCCTGCATGATTCACGTCCCAAGAATCACTCTCTTGTCCTGCCTGACTCTCGTCACAAGCCCCTCTCTCTTACCCGTCCTGACTCTCGTCCCAAGCCTCTCTCCTGCCGAACCTTACTCTCGTCAAAAGCCTCTCTCTCCTGTCCTGCCTGACTCACGTTCTAAGTGTCTCTATCCTGTCCTGCCTGACTTTCGTCCCAAGCCCCTCTCTCATCTGTCCTGCCTGATTCTCGTCCCAAGCCTCTCTCTCCTATCCTGCCTGAGTCGGTTCCCAAGCCTCTCTCTCCTGCCCTGCCTGATTCTCGTCCCAAGCCTCTCTCTCTTGTCCTGCCTGACTCTCGTCACAAGCCCCTCTCTCTTACCCTTCCTGACTCTCGTCCCAAGCCTCTCTCCTGCCGAGCCTGAATCTCGTCCCAAGCCTTTCTCTCTCCTCCTCCTGACTCTCGCCCCATGCCTCTCTCTCCCGTCCTGCCTGCCTCTCGTCCCAAGCCTCTCTCTCCTGTCTTGCCTGATTCTCGTCCCAAGCCCCTCTCTCTCCTGTCCTTCCTGACTCTTGTCCCAAGCCCATCTCTCACCTGTCCTGCCTGATTCTCGCACCAAGCCTCTCTCTCCTATCCTCCCTCACTCGGTCACAAGCCTCTCTCTCCTGCCCTGCCTGATTCTCGTCCCAAGCCTCTCTCTATTGCCGTGCCTGAATCTCGTCACAAGCCCCTCTCTCTTACCCGGCATGACTCTAGTCCCAAGACTCTCTCCTGCTGAGCCTGATTCTCGTCCCAAGCCTCTCTATCCCGTCCTGCCTGAATCTCGTCCCATGCCTCTCTCTCCGGTCCTGCCTACCTCTCCTCCCAAGCCTCTCTCTCCTCTCCTGCCTGACTCTCGTCCTAAGCCTCTCTCTCCTGTCATGCCTGACTCTCGTCCCAAACTTCTCTCTCCTGTCTTGCCTGACTCACGTCCTAAACCTCTTTCTCCTGTCCTCGCTGACTCTCGACCCAAGCCTCGCTCTCCTCTCCTGCCTGACGCTCGTCTCAGGCCTCTTTCTCCTATTCTTCCTGACTCTCGTCCTAACCCTCTCTCTCCTGTCCTGCCTGACTCTCGTCCTAAGCCTCTCTCCCCTGTCCTGCCTGAGTCTCGTCCCAAACCTCTGTCTCCTGGCCTGCCTGACTCTTGTCCCATGTTTCTCTCTTCTGTCGTGCCTGACTCTCATCCTAAGCCTCTCTCTACTGATCTGCCTGACTCTCGTCCCCAGCCTCTGTCTTCTGCATTGCCTGATTCTCGTCCCAAGCCTCTCTCTCCTGTCCTCCCTGACTCTCGCCCCAAGCCTCTCCTATCCTGAATGACTCTCATCCCAAGCCTCTCTCTACTATCCTGCCGGACTCTGTCCCAAGCCTCTCTCACCTGTCCTGCCTGACTCTCGTCCGAACACTCTCTCTCCTGTCCTGCCTGACTCTCGTCCCATGCCACTCTTTTCTGTCCTGCCTTAAACACATCCAAAGCCTCTCTCTGCTTTCCTGCCTGACCCTCCTCCAAAGACTCTCACTCCTGTCTTGCATGACTGGTCCGAAGCCCCTCTCCCCTACACTGCATGATTCTCGTCCCAAGCCTCTCTCTCGTGTCCTGCCTGACTCTCGTCCCAAGCCTCTCTCTGCTGTCAAGCCTGAATCTCGTCCTAAGTCTCTCTCCCCTGTCCGGCGTGACTCTCGTCCCAAACCTCTCTCTCCCACCCTGCCTGACTCTCGTCCCATACTTCTCTCTTCTGTCCTGCCTGACTCTCATCAATAGCCTCTCTCTCCTGATCTGCCTGACTCTCGTCCCAATCCTCTCTGTCCTGTCTTGCTTGACTCTCGTCCCAAGCCTCTCTCTTCTATCCTCCCTTACTCTCGTCCAATGCCTCCCTCTCCTGCCCTGTCTGATTCTCGTCCAAGCCTCTCTGCCCTGTCCTGCCTGGCTGTCGTCCCAAGCCTCTCTCTCATGTCCTGCCTGAATCTCGTCACAAGTCCCTCTCTCCTACCAAGCCTGACTCTCGTCCCAATCCTCTCTCTCCCACTCTGCCTGACTCTCGTCCCAAGCCTCTCTCTCCAGTCTTGCCTGACTCTTGTCCCAAGCCACTCTCTCCCGTCCTGCCTGACTCTCGTCCCATGCCTCTCTCTCCTGTCCTACCTGACTCTCGTCCCAAGCCTCTCTTTCCTGTCCTGCCTGACTCTAGTCCCAGGCCTCTCCTTCCTGTCCTGCATGACCCTCGATCCAATCCTCCCTCTCCTCTCCTTCCTAACTCTCGTCCAAAGCCTCTCTCTCCTGTCCTGCCTATCTCTCGTCTCCAGCCTCTCTCTACTGTCCTGCCTGACTCTCGCCCCGAGCCTCTCTCTCCTCTCTTGTATGACTTTCATTCCAAGCCTCTCTCCTATCCTGCGTGACTCTGTCCTAAGCCTCTCTCTCCTGTCCTGCCTGACTCGTCCGAAGACTCTCTCTCTCTTGTCTTACCTGGCCCTCGTCCCATGCTTCTCTCTTCTGTCCTGCCTGAAACACATCCGAAGCCTCTCTCTCCTGTCCTGCATTACTCGTTCCCAAGCCTCTCTCTCCTGCCCTGCCTGATTCTCGTCCCAAGCCTATCTCTCTTGTCCTGCCTGACTATCGTCACAAGGCCCTCTATCTTACCCGGCTTGATTCTCGTCACAAGCTTCTCTCCTGCCGAGCGTGATTCTCATCCTAAGCCTCTCTCACCTGTCCTGCCTGACTCTCGTCACAAGCCTTTCTCCTGTCCTGCCTGACTCTCGTCCCAAGACTCTCTCTACGGTCCTGCCTTCCTCTTCTCCCAAGCCTCTCTCTTCTGTCCTGCCTGACTCTCGTCACAAGACTCTCTGTCCTGTTCTACATGAAATCTCGTCGCAAGCCTCTCTCTCCTGCCCTACCTGACTCTCTTCCCAAGCCCCTCTCTCCTACGGAGCCTAAATCTCGTCCCAAGCTCTCTCTCCAGTTCTGCCTCACTCTCGTCCCAATCCTCTCTCTCCCACCCTGCCTGACTCTCGTCCCAAGCCTCTCTCTCCTGTCTTGCCTGACTCTCGTCCCAATCCCCTCTGTCCCACACTGCCTGACTTTCGTCCCAATACCCTCTCTCCTGTCTTGCCTGACTCTTGTCCCAAGCCTCTCTCTCCTGTCATGCCCGAATCTCGTCCTAAGTCTCTCTCCCGTGTCCGGCGTGATTCTCGTCCCAAACCTCTCTCTCCCACCCTGCCTGACTCTCGTCCAATGCTTCTCTCTCCTGTCCTGCCTAACTCTCATCCTAAGCCTCTCTCTCCTGAACTGCCTGACTCTAGTCCCAATCCTCTCTGTCCTGTCTTGCTTAACTCTCGTCCCAAGCCTCTGTCTCCTGTCTTGCCTGACTATCGTCCAATGCCTCTCTCTCCTGCCCTGCCTGATTCTCGTCCAAGCCTCTGTGCCCTGTCCTGCCTGACTGTCGTCCCAAGCCTCTCTCTCATTTCCTGCCTGACTCTCGTCCCAAGCCCCTCTCTCCTACCAAGCCTGACTCTCGTCCCAAACTCTCTATCCAGTCCTGCCTAACTCTCGACCCAGCCCTCTCTTTCCCATTTTGCTTCACTCTCGTCCCAAGCTTCTCTCTCCTGTCCTACCTGACTCTCGTCCCAAGACTCTCTGTCCTGCCCTGCCTGAAATATCGTATCAAGACTCTCCTACCCGGCCTGACTCTCTTCCCAAGCACCTCTCTCCTATCCAGCCTGTCTCTCGTCCGAAGCCTCCCTCTCCAGTCCTGCCTGACTCTCGTCCCAATCCTCTATCTCCCACTCTGCCTGACTCACGTCCCAAGCCTCTCTCTCCAGTCTTGCCTGACTCTCGTCCCAACCCTCTCTCTCCTGTCCTGCCTGACTCTAGTCCCATGCCTCCCTCTCCTGTCCTACCTGAATCTCGTCCCAAGCCTCTCTTTCCTGTCCTGCTTGACTCTAGTCCTAGGCCTCTCATTCCTGTCCTGCATGACACTCGATCCAATCCTCCCTCTCATGTCCTTCCTAACTCTCGTCCAAAGCCTCTCTCTCCTGTCCTTCCTAAATCTCGTCTCCAGCCTTTCTCTACTCTCCTGCCTGACTCTCGCCACAAGCCTCTCTCTCCTCTCTTACCTGACTCTCATTCCAAGACTCTCTCTCCTATCCTGCCTGACTGTCCTAAGCCTCTCTCTCCTGTCCTGCCTGACTTGTCCGAAGACTCTCTCTCTTGTCTTACCTGGCTCTCGTCCCATGCTTCTCTCTTCTGTCCTGCCTGGAACACATCCGAAGCCTCTCTCTCCTGTCCTGCATTACTCGTTCCCAAGCCTCTCTCTCCAGCCCTGCCTGATTCTCTTCCCAAGACTATCTCTCTTGTCCTGCCTGACTCTCTTCACAAGGCCCTCTATCTTACCAGCCTGATTTTCGTCACAAGCTTCTCTCCTGCCGAGCCTGACTCTCATCCTAAGGCTCTCTCTCCTGTCCTGCCTGACTCTCGTCCCAAGCCTTTCTCCTGTCCTCCCTGACTCTCGTCCCAAGACTCTCTCTCCGGTCCTGCCTTCCTCTTCTCACAAGCCCCTCTCTTCTGTCCTACCTGACTCTCGTCCCAAGACTCTCTGTCCTGTCCTACCTGAAATCTCGTCGCAAGCCTCTCTCTCCTGCCCTACCTGACTCTCTTCCCAAGCCCCTCTCTCCTACCCAGCCTAACTCTCGTCCCAAGCTCTCTCTCCAGTTCTGACTCACTCTCGTGCCATTCCTCTCTCTCCCACACTGCCTGACTCTCCTCCCAAGCCTCTCTCTCCTGTCTTGCCTGACTCTCGTCCTAATCCCTTGTGTCCCACCGTGCCTGACTCTCGTCCCAATCCTCTCTCTCCTGTCTTGCCTGACTCTCGTCACAAGCCTCTCTCTCCTGTCCTGCCTTACTCTCGTCCCATGCCTCTCTCTCCTGTCCTACCTAACACTCGTCCCAAGCCTCTCTCTCCTGTCTTGCCTAACTCTCGTCCAATGCCTCTCTCCAGTCACCCCTGACTCTCATCCCAAGCCTCTCTCTCCTGTCCTACCTGACTCTCGTCACAAGACTCTCTGTCCTGCCCTGCCTGAAATATCGTCCCAAGAATCTATCCTACCCTGCCTGACTCTCTTCCCAAGCACCTCTCTCGTACGCAGCCTGTCTCTCGTCCCAAGCTCTCTCTTAAGTCCTGCCTGACTCTCGTCCCCATCCTCTATCTCCCACTCTGCCTGACTCTCGTCCCAAGCATCTCTCTCCAGTCTTGCCTGACTCTCGTCCCATGTCACTGTTTCCTGTCCTACCTAACTCTCGTCCCAAGCCTCTCTTTCCTGTCCTGCCTGACTCTAGTCACAGGCCTCTCCTTCCTGTCCTGCATGACCCTCGATCCAATCCTCCCTCTCCTGTCCATCCTAACTCTCGTCCAAAGCCTCTCTCTCCTGTCCTGTCTATCTCTCGTCTCCAGCCTCTCTGTACTGTCCTGCCTGACTCTCGCCCTAAGCCTCTCTCTCCTCTCTTCCCTGACTCTCATTCGAAGCCTCTCTCTCCTATCCTACCTGACTCTGTCAGAAGCTTCTATCTCCTTCCCTACTTGACTCGTTCGCAGACTCTCTCTCTTACCTTCCTGGCTCTCGTCCCATGCTTCTCTCCTCTGTGCTGCCTGAAACACATCCGAAGCTTCTCTCTACTGTCCTGCATTACTCGTTCCCAAGCCTCTCTCTCCTGCCCTGCCTGATTCTCGTCCCAAGCCTCTCTCTCTTGTCCTGCCTGACTCTCGTCACAAGTCCCACTCTCGTACCCGGCATGATTCTCATCACAAGCCTCTCTCCTGCCGTGCTTGAATCTCATCCTAAGCCTCACTCTCCTGTCCTGCCTGACTCTCGTCACAAGCCTTTCTCCTGTCCTGCCTGACTCTCGTCCCAAGACTCTCCGTTCCTGCCTTCCTCTTCTCCCAAGCCCCTTTCTCCTGTCCTGCCTGACTCTCGTCCCAAGACTCTCTGTCCTGTCCTACCTGAAATCTCGTCGCAAGCCTCTCTCTCCTGCCCTACCTGACTCTCTTCCCAAGCCCCTCTCTCCTACCCAGCCTAACTCTCGTTCCAAGCTCTCTCTCCAGTCCTGCCTCACTTTCGTCCCAATCCTCTCTCTGCCACCCTGCCTGACTCTCGTCCCAAGCCTCTCTCTCCTGTCCTACCTGACTCTCGTCCCAAGACTCTCTGTCCTGCCCTGCTTGAAATATCGTCCTAAGACTCTCTCTCCTACCCTGCATGACTCGCTTCCCAAGCACCTCTCTCCTACCCATCCTGTCTCTCGTAACAAGCTCTATCTCCAGTCCTGCCTGACTTTCGTCCCAATCCTCTATCTCCCACTCTGCCTAACTCTCGTCCCAAGCTTCTCTCTCCAGCCCTGCTTGACTCTCGTCCAAAGCCTTTCTCTCCTGTCCTGCCTGACTCTCGTCCCTAGCCTCTCTTTCCTGTCCTGCCTGACTCTAGTCACAGGCCTCTCCTTCCTGTCCTGCATGACCCTCGATCCAATCCTCCCTCTCCTGTCCTTCCTAATTCCCGTCCAAAGCCTCTCTCTTCTGTCCTGAATATCTCTCGTCTCCAGCCTCTCTCTACTGTCCTGCCTGACTCTCCCCTCAAGCCTCTCTCTCCTCTCTTGCCTGACTCTCATTCCAAGCCTCTCTCTCCTATCCTCCCTGATTCTGTCACAACCCTCTCTCTCCTGTCCTGCCTGACTCGTCCGAAAACTTTCTCTCTTATCTTGCCTCGCTATCGTCCCATTTTTCTCTCTTCTGTCCTGCCTGAAATACTCGCGAAGCCTCTCTCTCCTGTCCTGCATTACTCGTTCCCAAGCCTCTCTCTCCCGCCCTGCCTGATTCTCGTCCCAAGCCTCTCTCTCTTGTCCTGCCTGACTCTCGTCACAAGGCCCTCTATCTTACCCGGCCTGATTCTCTTCAGAAGCCTCTCTCCTGCCGAGACTGATTCTCATCCTCAGCCTCTCTCTCCTGTCCTGCATGACTCTCGTCCCAAGCCTTTCTCCTGTCCTACCTGACTCTCGTCCCAAGACTCTCTCTCGGGTCCTGCCTTCCTCTTCTCCAAAGCCCCTCTTTCCTGTCCTGACTGACTCTCGTCCCAAGACTCTCTGTACTGTCGTACCTGAAATCTCGTCGCAAGCCTCTCTCTCCTGCCCTACCTGACTCTCTTCCCAAACCCCTCTCTCCTACCCAGCCTAATTCTCGTCCCAAGCTCTCTCTAAAGTCCTGCCTCACTCTCGTCCCAATCCTCTCTCTCCCACCCTGCCTGACTCTCGTCAAAATCCTCTCTCTCGTGTCTTGCCTGACTCTCGTCCGAAATCTCTCTCTCCTGTCATGCCTGAATCTCGTCCTAAGTCTCTCTCCCCTGTCCGGCGTGACTCTCGTCCCAAACCTCTCTCTCCCACCCTGCCTGACTCTCGTTCCATACTTCTGTCTTCTGTCCTGCCTGACTCTCATCCTAAGCCTCTCTCTCCTGATCTGCCTGACTCTCATCCCAATCCTCTCTGTCCTGTCTTGCTTGACTCTCGTCCCAAGCCTCTCTCTCCTGTCCTCCCTGACTATCGTCCAATGCCTCTCTCTCCTGCCCTGCCTGATTATTGTCCAAGCCTCTCTGCCCTGTCCTGCCTGGCTGTCGTCCCAAGCCTCTCTCTCATGTCCTGCCTGACTCTCGTCCCAAGCCCCTCTCTCCTACCAAGCCTGAAACTCGTCCCAAACTCTCTCTCCAGTCCTGCCTAACGCTCGTCCCAGCCCTCTCTTTCCCATTTTGATTGACTCTCGTCCCAATCCTCTCTCTCGTGTCCTACCTGACTCTCGTCCCAAGACTCTGTGTCCTGCCCTGCCTGAAATATCGTCACAAGACTCTCTCTCCTACCCTGCCTGACTCTCTTCCCAAGCACCTCTCTCCTACCCAGCCTGTCTCTCGTCCCAAGCCTCTCTCTCCAGTCCTGCCTGACTCTCGTCCCAATCCTCTCTCTCCCACTCTGCCTGACTCTCGTCCCAAGCCTCTCTCTCCTGTCTTGCCTGACTCTCGTCACAAGCCTCTCTCTCCTGTCCTGCCTGAATCTCGTCCCATGCCACTCTCTCCTGTCCTACCTAACTCTCGTCCGAACCCTCTCTTTCCTGTCCTGCCTGACTCTAGTCCCAGGCCTCTCCTTCCTGTCCTGCATGACCTTCGATCCAATACTCCCTCTCCTGTCCTGCCTAACTCTCGTCCAAAGCCTCTCTCTCCTGTCCTGCCTATCTCTCGTCTCCAGCCCCTCTCTATTGTCCTGCCTGACTGTCGCCCCAAGCCTCTCTCTCCTCTCTTGCCTGACTCTCATTCCAAGTCTCTCTCTCCTATCCTGTATGACTCTGTCCCAAGCCTCTATCTCCTGCCCTACCTGACTCGTCCGCAAATTCTCTCTCTTGTCTTCCTGGCTCTCGTCCATTGCTTCTCTCCTCTGTCCTGCCTAAAACACATCCGAAGCCTCTCTCTCCTGTCCTTCATTACTCGTTCCCAAGCCTCTCTCAGCTGCCCTGTCTGATTCTCGTCCCAAGCCTCTCTCTCTTGTCCTGCCTGACTCTCTTCACAAGGCCCTATGTCTTACCCTGCCTGATTCTCGTCACAAGCCTCTCTCCTGCCGTGCTTGATTCTCATCCTAAGCCTCTCTCTCCTGTCCTGTCTGACTCTCGTCACAAGCCTTTCTCCTGTCCTGCCTGACTCTCGTCCCAAGACTATCTCTCCGGCCCTGCCTTCCTCTTCTCCCAAGCCCCTCTCTCCTGTCCTGCCTGACTCTCGTCCCAAGACTCTCTGTCCTGTCCTACCTGAAATCTCGTCGCAAGCCTCTCTCTCCTGCCCTACCTGACTCTCTTCCCAAGACCCTCTCTCCTACCCAGCCTAACTCTCGTCCCAAGCTCTCTCTCCAGTCCTGCCTCACTCTCGTCCCAATCCCTTGTGTCCCACCCTGCCTGACTCTCGTCCCAATCCTCTCTCTCCTGTCTTGCCTGACTCTCATCCCAAGCCTCTCTCTCCTGTCCTGCCTTACTCTCGTCCCATGCCTTTCTCTCCTGTCCTACCTGATACTCGTCCCAAGCATCTCTCTCCTGTCTTGCCTAACTCTCGTCCAATGCCTCTCTCTCCTGTCACCCTTGACTCTAGTCCCAAGCCTCTCTCTCCTGTCCTACCTGACTCTCGTCCCAAGCCTCTCTGTCCTGCCCTGCCTGAAATATCGTCACAAGACTCTCTCTCCTACCCTGCATGACTCTCTTTCCAAGCACCTCTCTCCTACCCAGCCTGTCTCTCGTTCCAAGCTCTCTCTCCAGTCCTGCCTGACTCTCGTCCCAATCCTCTATCTCCCACTCTGCCTGACTCTCGTCCCAAGCTTCTCTCTCCTGTCCTACCTGACTCTCGTCCCAAGCCTTTCTCTCCTCTCCTGCCTGACTCTCGTCCCATGCCTCTCTCTAATGTCCTACCTGACTCTCGTCCCAAGCCTCTCTTTCCTGTCCTGCCTGACTCTAGTCCCAGGCCTCTCCTTCCTGTTCTGCATGACCCTCGATCCAATCCTCCCTCTCTTCTCCTTCGTATCTCTCGTCGAAAGCCTCTCTCTCCTGTCCTTCCTATCTCTAGTCTCCAGCCTCTCTCTACTGTCCTGCCTGACTCTCGCCACAAGCCTCTCTCTCCTCTCTTGCCTGACTCTCATTCCAAGCCTCTCTCTCCTATCATCCCTGACTCTGTCCTAAGCCTCTCTCTCCTGTCCTGCCTGACTCGTCCGAAGACTCTCTCTTGTCTTACCTGGCTCTCGTCCCATGCTTCTCTCTTCTGTCCTTCCTGAAAAACATCCGAAGCCTCTCTCTCCTGTCCTGCATTACTCGTTCCCAAACCTCTCTCTCCTGCAATGCCTGATTCTCATCCCAATTCTATCTCTCTTGTCCTGCCTGACTCTCGTCACAAGGCCCTCTATCTTACCCGGCCTGATTCTCGTCACAAGCCTCTCTCCTGCCGAGGGTGATTCTCATCCTAAGCCTCTCTCTCCTGTCCTGCCTGACTCTCGTCCCAAGCCTTTCTCCTATCCTGCCTGAGTCTCGTCCTAAGACTCTCTCTTCGGTCCTGCCTTCCTCCTCTCCCAAGCCCCTCTCTTCTGTCCTGCCTGACTCTCGTCCCAAGACTCTCTGTCCTGTCCTACCTGAAATCTCGTCGCAAGCCTCTCTCTCCTGCCCTACCTGACTCTCTTCCCAAGCACCTATCTCCTACCCAGCCTAACTCTCGTCCCAAGCTCTCTCTCCAGTCTTGCCTCACTCTCGTCCCAATCCTCTCTCTCCCACCCTGCCTGACTCTCGTCCCAAGCCTCTCTCTCCTGTCTTGCCTGACTCTCGTCCCAATCCCCTCTCTCCCACCCTGCCTGACTCTCGTCCCAAGCCTCTCTCTCCTGTCATGCCTGAATCTAGTCCTAAGTCTCTCTCCTCTGTCCGGCGTGACTCTCGTCCCAAACCTCTCTCTCCCACCCTACCTGACTCTCGTTCCATGCTTCTGTCTTCTGTCCTGCCTTACTCTCATCCTAAGCCTCTCTCTCCTGATCTGCCTGACTCTCGTCCCAATCCTCTCTGTCCTGTCTTGCTTGACTCTCGTCCCAAGCCTCTCTCTCCTATCCTCCCTGACTATCGTCCAATGCCTGTCTCTCCTGCCCTACCTGATTCTCGTCCAAGCCTCTCTGCCCTGTCCTGCCTGACTGTCATCCCAAGTCTCTCATGTCCTGTCTGACTGTCATCCCAAGCCCTTCTCTCCTACCAAGCCTGACTCTCGTCCCAAACTCTCTCTCCAGTCCTGCCTAACTCTCGTCCCAGCCCTCTTTCCCATTTTGCTTGACTCTCGTCCCAAGCCTCTCTCTCCTGTCCTGCCTGACTCTCCCATGCCTCTCTACCTGTCCTGCCTGAATCTCGTCCCAAGCGTCTCTTTCCTGTCCTACCTGACTCTAGTCCCAGGCCTCTCCTTCCTGTGCTGCATGAACCTCGATCCAATTCTCCCTCTCCTGTCCTTCCTAATTCTCGTCCAAAGCCTCTCTCTTCTGCCCTGCCTATCTCTCGTCTCCAGCCTCTCTCTACTCTCCTGCCTGACTCTCGCCACAAGCCTCTCTCTCCTCGCTTGCCTGATTCTCATTCCAACCCTCTCTCTCCTATCCTGACTGACTCTGTCCTAAGCCTCTCTCTCCTGTCCTTCCTGACTTGTCCGAAGACTCTCTCTCTCTTGTCTTACCTGGCTCTCGTCCCATGCTTCTCTCTTCTGTCCTGCCTGAAACACATCCGAAGCCTCTCTCTCCTGTCCTACATTACTCGTTCCCAAGCCTCTCTCTCCTGCCCTGCCTGATTCTCGTCCCAAGCCTATCTCTCTTCTCCTGCCTGACTCTCGTCACAAGGCCCTCTATCTTACCCGGCCTGGTTCTCGTCACAAGCCTCTCTCCTGCCGAGCCTGATTCTCATCCTAAGCCTCTCTCTCCTGTCCTTCCTGACTCTCGTCCCAAGTCTTTCTCCTGTCCTGCCTGACTCTCGTCCCAAGACTCTCTCTCCGGACCTGCCTTCCTCTTCTCCCAAGCCCCTCTCTTCTGTCCTGCCTGACTCTGGTCCTAAGACTCTCTGTAATATCCCACTTGAAATCTCGTCGCAAGCCTCTCTCTCCTCCCCTACCTGGCTCTCTTCCCAAGCCCCTCTCTCCTACCCAGCCTAACTCTCGTCCCAAGCTCTCTCTCCAGTCCTGACTCACTCTCGTCCTATTCCTCTCTCTCCCACACTGCCTGACTCTCGTCCCAAGCCTCTCTCTCGTGTCTTGCCCGACTCTCGTCCCAATCCCTTGTGTCACACCGTGCCTGACTCTCGTCCCCATACTCTCTCTCCTGTCCTGCCTGACTCTCGTCCCAATCCTCTCTCTCCTGTCCTGCCTTACTCTCGTCTCATGCCTCTCTCTCCTGTCCTACCTGACACTCGTCCCAAGCCTCTCTCTCCTGTCTTGCCTAACTCTCGTCCAATGCCTCTCTCTCCTGTCACCACTGACTCTCATCCCAAGCCTCTCTCTCCTGTCCTACCTGACTCTCGTCCCAAGACTCTCTGTCCTGCCCTGCCTGAAATATCGTCCCAAGACTCTCTCTCCTACCCTGCCTGACTCTCTTCCCAAGCACCTCTCTCCTACCCAGCAAGTCTCTCGTCCCAAGCTCTCTCTCCAGTCCTGCCTGAATCTCATCCCAATCCTCTCTCTCTCACTCTGCCTGACTCTCGTCCCAAACCTCTCTCTCCTGTCTTGCCTGACTCTCGTCCCAAGCCTCTCTCTCCTGTCCTGCCTGAATCTTGTCCCATGCCACTCTCTCCTGTCCTACCTAACTCTCGTCCGAAGTCTCTCTTTCCTGTCCTGCCTGACTCTAGTCCCAGGCCTCTCCTTCCTGTCCTGCATGACCCTCGATCCAATCCTCCTTCTCCTGTCCTTCCTAACTCTCGTCCAAAGCCTCTCTCTCCTGTCCTGCCTCTCTCTCGTCTCCAGCCCCTCTCTATTGTCCTGCCTGACTCTCGCCCCAAGCCTCTCTCTCCTCTCTTGCCTGACTCTCATTCCAAGCCTCTCTCTCCTATCCTGTCTGACTCTGTCCCAAGCCTCTATCTCCTGCCCTACCTGACTCGTCCGCAAACTCTCTCTCTTGTCTTCCTGGCTCTCGTCCATGCTTCTCTCCTCTGTCCTGCCTAAAACACATCCGAAGCCTCTCTCTCCTGTCCTGCATTACTCGTTCCCAAGCCTCTCTCTCCTGCCCTGCCTGATTCTCGTCCCAAGCCTCTCTCTCTTGTCCTGCCTGACTCTCGTCACAAGGCCCTCTGTCTTACCCGGCCTGATTCTCGTCACAAGCCTCTCTCCTGCCGTGCTTGATTCTCATCCTAAGCCTCTCTCTCCTGTCCTGCCTGACTCTCGTCACAAGCCTTTCTCCTGTCCTGCCTGACTCTCGTCCCAAGACTCTCTCTCCGGTCCTGCCTTCCTCTTCTCCCAAGCCCCTCTCTCCTGTCCTGCCTGACTCTCGTCCCAAGACTCTCTGTCCTGTCCTACCTGAAATCTCGTCGCAAGCCTCTCTCTCCTGCCCTACCTGACTCTCTTCCCAAGCCACTCTCTCCTACCCAGCCTAACTCTCGTCCCAAGCTCTCTCTCCAGTCCTGCCTCACTCTCGTCCCAATCCCTTGTGTCCCACCCTGCCTGACTCTCGTCCCAATCCTCTCTCTCCTGTCTTGCCTGACTCTCATCCCAAGCCTCTCTCTCCTGTCCCTGCCTTACTCTCGTCCCATGCCTTTCTCTCCTGTCCTACCTGACACTCGTCCCAAGCATCTCTCTCCTGTCTTGCCTAACTCTCGTCCAATGCCTCTCTCTCCTGTCACCCCTGACTCTAGTCCCAAGCCTCTCTCTCCTGTCCTACCTGACTCTCGTCCCAAGACTCTCTGTCCTGCCCTGCCTGAAATATCGTCCCAAGCCTCTCTCTCCTACCCTGCCTGACTCTCTTCCCAAGCACCTCTCTCCTACCCAGCCTGTCTCTCGTTCCAAGCTCTCTCTCCAGTCCTGCCTGACTCTCGTCCAAATCCTCTATCTCCCACTCTGCCTGACTCTCGTCCCAAGCTTCTCTCTCCTGTCCTGCCTGACTCTCGTCCCAAGCATTTCTCTCCTGTCCTGCCTGACTCTCGTCCCATGCCTCTCTCTCCTGTCCTACCTGACTCTCGTCCCAAGCCTCTCTTTCCTGTCCTGCCTGACTCTAGTCCCATTGCTCTCTTTCCTGTCCTGCAAGACCCTCGATCCATTCCTCCCTCTCCTGTCCTTCATAACCCTCGTCCAAAGCCTCTACCTTCTGTCCTAAATATCTCTCGCCTCCAGCCTCTCTCTACTATCCTACCTGACTCTCGCCCCAAGCCTCTCTCTCCTCTCTTGCCTGACTCTCATTCCAAGCCTCTCTCTCCTATCCTCCCTGATTCTGTCCCAAGCCTCTCTCTCCTGTCCTGCCTGACTCGTCCGAAGACTCTCTCTCTTGTCTTACCTGGCTCTCGTCCCATGCTTCTCTCTTCTGTCCTGCCTGAAACACATCCGAAGCCTCTCTCTCCTGTCCTGCATTACTCGTTCCCAAGCCTCTCTCTCCTGCCCTGCCTGATTCTCGTCCCAAGCCTATCTCTCTTGTCCTGCCTGACTCTCGTCACAAGGCCCTCTATCTTACCCGGCCTGATTCTCGTCACAAGCCTCTCTCCTGCCGAGCTGATTCTCATCCTAAGCCTCTCTCTCCTGTCCTGCCTGACTCTCGTCCCAAGCCTTTCTCCTGTCCTGCCTGACTCTCGTCCCAAGACTCTCTCTCCGGTCCTGCCTTCCTCTTCTCCCAAGCCCCTCTCTTCTGTCCTGCCTGACTCTCGTCCCAAGACTCTCTGTCCTGTCCTACCTGAAATCTCGTCGCAAGCCTCTCTCTCCTGCCCTACCTGACTCTCTTCCCAAGCCCCTCTCTCCTACCCAGCCTAACTCTCGTCCCAAGCTCTCTCTCCAGTCCTGACTCACTCTCGTCCTATTCCTCTCTCTCCCACACTGCCTGACTCTCGTCCCAAGCCTCTCTCTCCTGTCTTGCCTGACTCTCGTACCAATCCCTTGCGTCCCACCCTGCCTGACTCTCGTCCCAATCCTCTCTCTCCTTTTATGCCTGACTCTCGTCCCAAGCCTCTCTCTCCTGTCATGCCTGAATCTCGTCCTAAGGGTCTCTCCCATCTCCGGCGTGACTCTCGTTCCAAGCCTCTCTCTCCCACCCTGCCTGACTCTCGTTCCATGCTTCTGTCTTCTGTCCTGCCTGACTCTCATCCTAAGCCTCTCTCTCCTGATCTGCCTGACTCTTGTCCCAATCCTCTCTGTCCTGTCTTGCTTGACTCTCGTCCCAAGCCTCTCTCTCCTGTCTTCCCTGACTATCGTCCAATGCCTCTCTCTCCTGCCCTTGGTGATTCTCGTCCAAGCCTCTCTGCCCTGTCCTGCCTGACTGTCGTCCCAAGCCTCTCTCTCATGTCCTGCCTAACTCTCGTCCCAAGCCCCTCTCTCTACCAAGCCTGACTCTCGTCCCAACTCAGTTTTGCCTAACTCTCGTCCCAGCCCTCTCTTTCCCATTTTGCTTGACTCTCGTCCCAAACTCTCTCCAGTTTTGCCTAACTCTCGTCCCAGCCCTCTCTTTCCCATTTTGCTTGACTCTCGTCCCAAGCCTCTCTCTCCTCTCCTACCTGACTCTCGTCCCAAGACTCTCTCTCCTGTCCTGCCTGACTCTCGTCCCATGCTATCTCTCTACTCTGCCTGACTCTTCCCAAGCACCTCTCTCCTACCTAGCCTGTCTCTCGTTCCAAGCCTCTCTCTCCAGTCCCGCCTGACTCTCGTCCCAATTCTCTATCTCCCACTCTGCTTGACTCTCGTCCCAAGCCTCTCTCTCCACTCTTGCCTGAATCTAGTCCCAAGCCTCTCTCTCCAGTCCTGCCTGACTCTCGTCCCATGCCTCTCTCTCATGTCCTGCCTGAATCTCGTCCCAAGCGTCTCTTTCCTGTCCTACCTGACTCTAGTCCGAGGCCTCTCCTTCCTGTCCTGCATGACCCTCGATCCAATCCTCCCTCTCCTGTCCTTCCTAACTCTCGTCCAAAGCCTCTCTCTCCTGCCCTGCCTATCTCTCGTCTCCAGCCTCTCTCTACTGTCCTGCCTGACTCTCGCCACAAGCCTCTCTCTCCTCTCTTGCCTGACTCTCATTCCAAGCCTCTCTCTCCTATCCTGACTGACTCTGTCCTAAGCCTCTCTCTCCTGTCCTGCCTGACTTGTCCGAAGACTCTCTCTCTTGTCTTACCTGGCTCTCGTCCCATGCTTCTCTCTTCTGTCCTGCCTGAAACACATCCGAAGCCTCTCTCTCCTGTCCTGCATTACTCGTTCCCAAGCCTCTCTCTCCTGCCCTGCCTGATTCTCGTCCCAATTCTATCTCTCTTGTCCTGCCTGACTCTCGTCACAAGGCCCTCTATCTTACCCGGCCTGATTCTCGTCACAAGCCTCTCTCCTGCCGAGCCTGATTCTCATCCTAAGCTTCTCTCTCCTGTCCTTCCTGACTCTAGTCCCAAGCCTTTCTCCGGTCCTGCATGACTCTCGTCCCAAGACTTTCTCTCCGGTCCTGCCTTCCTCTTCTCCCAAGCCCCTCTCTTCTGTCCTGCCTGACTCTCGTCACAAGACTCTCTGTCCTGTCCTACCTGAAATCTCGTCGCAAGCCTCTCTCTCCTCCCCTACCTGACTCTCTTCCCAAGCTCCTCTCTCCTACCCAGCCTAACTCTCGTCCGAAGCTCTCTCTCCAGTCCTGACTTACTCTCGTCCTATTCCTCTCTCTCCCACACTGCCTGACTCGTCCCATGCCTCTCTCTCCTGTCTTGCCTGACTCTCGTCCCAATCCCTTTTGTCCCAACCTGCCTTACTCTCGTCCCCATTCTCTCTCTCCTGTCTTGCCTGACTCTCGTACCAAGCCTCTCTCTCCTGTCCTGCCTTACTCTCGTCTCATGCCTCTCTCTCCTGTCCTACCTGACACTCGTCCCAACCCTCTCTCTTCTGTCTTGCCTAACTCTCGTCCAATGCCTCTCTCTCCTGTCACCCCTGACTCTCATCCCAAGCCTCTCTCTCCTATCCTACCTGACTCTCGTCCCAAGACTCTCTGTCCTGCCCTACCTGAAATATCGTCCCAAGACTCTCTCTCCTACCCTACCTGACTCTCTTCCCAAGCACCTCTCTCCTACCCAGCAAGTCTCTCGTACCAAGCTCTCTCTCCAGTCCTGCCTGACTCTCGTCCCAATCCTCTCTGTGCCACTCTGCCTGACTCTCGTCCCAAGCCTCT
Organism: Panulirus ornatus; assembly: GCF_036320965.1. Taxonomy (NCBI): domain Eukaryota; kingdom Metazoa; phylum Arthropoda; class Malacostraca; order Decapoda; family Palinuridae; genus Panulirus; species Panulirus ornatus. The sequence continues at coordinate 86,051 of NW_027264901.1, forward strand.
CTCTCCTGTCTTGCCTGACTCTCGTCCCAAGCCTCTCTCTCTTGTCCTGCCTGAATCTCGTCCCATGCCACTCTCTCCTGTCCTACCTAACTCTCGTCCCAAGCCTCTATTTCCTGTCCTGCCTGACTCTAGTCCCAGGCCTCTCCTTCCTGTCCTGCATGACCCTCGATCCAATCCTCCCTCTCCTATCCTTCCTAACTCTCGTCCAAAGCCTCTCTCTCCTGTCCTGCCTATCTCTCGTCTCCAGCCCCTCTCTATTGTCCTGCCTGACTCTCGATCCAAGCCTCTCTCTCCTTTCTTCCCTGACTCTCATTCCAAGCCTCTCTCTCCTATCCCGTCTGACTCTGTCCCAAGCCTCTATCTCCTGCCCTACCTGACTCATCCGCCAACTCTCTCTCTTGTCTTCCTGGCTCTCGTCCATTGCTTCTCTCCTCTGTCCTGCCTAAAACACATCCGAAGCCTCTCTCTCCTGTCCTGCATTACTCGTTCCCAAGCCTCTCTCTCCTGCCCTGCATGATTCTCGTTCCAAGCCTCTCTCTCTTGTCCTGCCTGACTCTCGTCACAAGGCCATCTTTCTTACCCGGCCTGATTCTCTTCAAAAGCCTCTCTCCTGCCGTGCTTGATTCTCATCCTAAGCCCTCTCTCCTGTCCTGCCTAACTCTCGTCACAAGCCTTTCTCCTGTCCTGTCTGACTCTCGTCCCAAGACTCTCTGTCCTGTCCTACCTGAAATCTCGTCGCAAGCCTCTCTCTTGCCCTACCTGACTCTCTTCACAAGCGCCTCTCTCCTACCCAGCCTAACTCTTGTCCCAAGCTCTCTCTCCTGTCCTGCCTCACTCTCGTCCCAAGCCTCTCTCTCCTGTCTTGCCTGACTCTCGTCCCAATCCCCTCTGTCCCACCCTGCGCGACTCTCGTCCCAGTACTCTCCCTCCTGTCTTGCCGGACTATCGTCCCAAGCCTCTCTCTCCTGTCATGCCTGACTCTCATCCTAAGTCTCCCTCCCCTGTCCGGCGTGACTCTGGTCCCAAACCTCTCTCTCCCACCCTGCCTGACTCTCGTTCCATGCTTCTGTCTTCTGTCCTGCCTGACTCTCATCATAACCCTCTCTCTCCTTATCTGACTGACTCTCGTCCCAATCCTCTCTGTCCTGTCTTGCTTGACTCTCGTCCAAAGCCTCTCTCTCCTGTCCTCCCTGACTATCGTCCAATGCCTCTCTCTCCTGCCCTCCCTGATTCTCGTAAAAGCCTCTCTGCCCTGTCCTACCTGACTGTCGTCTCAAGCCACTCTCTCATTTCCTGCCTGACTCTCGTCCTAAGCCCCTCTCTCCTACCAAACCTGACTCTCGTCCCAAACTCTCTCTCCAGTCCTGCCTAACTCTCGTCCCAGCCCTCTCTTTCCCATTTTGCTTGACTCTCGTCCCAAGCCTCTCTCTCCTGTCCTACCTGACTCTCGTCCCAAGACTCTTTCTCCTGTCCTGCCTAACTCTCGTCCCATGCCTCCCTCTCCTGTCCTACCTGACTCTCGCCTCAAGCGTCTCTTTCCTGTCCTGCTTGACTCTAGTCCCAGACCTCTCCTTCCTGTCCTGCATAACCCTCGATCCAATCCTCCCTCTCCTGTCCTTCCTAACTCTCGTCCAAAGCCTCTCTCTACTATCCTGTCTATCTATCGTCTCCAGCCTCTCTCTACTGTCCCGCCTGACTCTCGCCATAAGCCTCTCTCGCCTCTCTTGCCTGACTCTCATTCCAAGCCTCTCTCTCCTATCCTGACTGACTCTGTCCTAAGCCTCTCTCTCCTGTCCTGCCTGACTTGTCCGAAGACTCTCTCTCTTGTCTTACCTGGCTCTCGTCCCATGCTTCTCTCTTCTGTCCTGCCTGAAACACATCCGAAGCCTCTCTCTCCTGTCCTGCATTACTCGTTCCCAAGCCTCTCTCTCCTGCCCTGCCTGATTTTCGTCCCAAGACTATCTGTCTTGTCCTGCCTGACTTTCGTCACAGAGCCCTCTATCTTACCCGTCCTGATTCTCGTCACAAGCCTCTCTCCTGCAGAGGCTGATTCTCATCCTAAGCCTCTCTCTCCTGTCCTGCCTGACTCTCGTCCCAAGCCTTTCTCCTGTCCTGCCTGACTCTCGTCCCAAGACTCTCTCTCCGGTCCTGCCTTCCTCTTCTCCCAAGCCCCTCTCTCCTGTCCTGCCTGACTCTCGTCCCAAGACTCTCTGTCCTGTCCTACCTGAAATCTCGTCGCAAGCCTCTCTCTCCTGCCCTACCTGACTCTCTTCCCAAGCCCCTCTCTCCTACCCAGCCTAACTCTCGTCCCAAGCTCTCTCTCCAGTCCTGCCTCACTCTCGTCCCAATCCCTTGTGTCCCACCCTGCCTGACTCTCGTCCCCAATCCTCTCTCTCCTGTCTTGCCTGACTCTCATCCCAAGCCTCTCTCTCCTGTCCTGCCTTACTCTCGTCCCATGCCTTTCTCTCCTGTCCTACCTGATACTCGTCCCAAGCCTCTCTCTCCTGTCTTGCCTAACTCTCGTCCAATGCCTCTCTCTCCTGTCACCCCTTGACTCTCGTCCCAAGCCTCTCTCTCCTGTCCTACCTGACTCTCGTCCCAAGACTCTCTGTCCTGCCCTGCCTGAAATATCGTCCCAAGCCTCTCTCTCCTACCCTGCCTGACTCTCTTCCCAAGCACCTCTCTCCTACCCAGCCTGTCTCTCGTTCCAAGCTCTCTCTCCAGTCCTGCCTGACTCTCGTCCCAATCCTCTATCTCCCACTCTGCCTGACTCTCGTCCCAAGCCTCTCTCTCCTGTCCTACCTGACTCTCGTCCCAAGCCTTTCTCTCCTGTCCTGCCTGACTCTCGTCCCATGCCTCTCTCTCCTGTCCTACCTGACTTTCGTCCCAAGCCTCTCTTTCCTGTCCTGCCTGACACTAGTCCCACTCCTCTCTTTCCTGTCCTGCATGACCCTCGATCCAATCCTCCCTCTCCTGTCCTTCCTAACTCTCGTCCAAAGCCTCTCTCTTCTGTCCTGAATATCTCTCGTCTCCAGCCTCTCTCTACTGTCCTGCCTGACTCTCGCCCCAAGCCTCTCTCTCCTCTCTTGCCTGACTCTCATTCCAAGCCTCTCTCTCCTATCATGCCTGACTCTGTCCTAAGCCTCTCTCTCCTGTCCTGCCTGACTCGTCCGAAGACTCTCTCTTGTCTTCCCTAGCTCTCATCCCATGCTTCTCTCTTCTGTCCTGCCTGAAAAACATCCGAAGCCTCTCTCTCCTGTCCTGCATTACTCGTTCCCAAACCTCTCTCTCCTGCAATGCCTGATTCTCATCCCAATTCTATCTCTCTTGTCCTGCCTGACTCTCGTCACAAGGCCCTCTATCTTACCCGGCCTGATTCTCTTCACAAGCCTCTCTCCTGATGAGCCTGATTCTCATCCTAAGCCTCTCTCTCCTGTCCTGCCTGACTCTCGTCCCAAGCCTTTCTCCTGTCCTGCCTGACTCTCGTCCCAAGACTTTCTCTCCGGTCCTGCCTTCCTCCTCTCCCAAGCCCCTCTCTTCTGTCCTGCCTGACTCTCGTCCCAAGACTCTCTGTCCTGTCCTACCTGAAATCTCGTCGCAAGCCTCTCTCTCCTGCCCTACCTGACTCTCTTCCCAAGCCCCTCTCTCCTACCCAGCCTAACTCTCGTCCCAAGCTCTCTCTCCAGTCTTGCCTCACTCTCGTCCCAATCCTCTCTCTCCCACCCTGCCTGACTCTCGTCCCAAGCCTCTCTCTCCTGTCTTGCCTGACTCTCGTCCCAATCCCCTCTCTCCCACCCTGCCTGACTCTCGTCCCAAGCCTCTCTCTCCTGTCATGCCTGAATCTCGTCCTAAGTCTCTCTCCTCTGTCCGGCGTGACTCTCGTCCCAAACCTCTCTCTCCCACCCTACCTGACTCTCGTTCCATGCTTCTGTCTTCTGTCCTGCCTTACTCTCATCCTAAGCCTCTCTCTCCTGATCTGCCTGACTCTCGTCCCAATCCTCTCTGTCCTGTCTTGCTTGACTCTCGTCCCAAGCCTCTCTCTCCTATCCTCCCTGACTATCGTCCAATGCCTCTCTCTCCTGCCCTACCTGATTCTCGTCCAAGCCTCTCTGCCCTGTCCTGCCTGACTGTCATCCCAAGTCTCTCCTCACTGACTCTCGTCAAAAGCCTCTCTCTCCTGTCCTACCTGATTCTAGTCCCAAGACTCTCTGTCCTGCCCTGCCTGAAATATCGTCCCAAGACTCTCTCTCCTACCCTGCCTGACTCTCTTCCCAAGCACCTCTCTCCTACCCAGCCTGTCTCTCGTCCCAAGCTCTCTCTCCAGTCCTGCCTGACTCTCATCCAAATCCTCTATCTCCCACTCTGCCTGACTCTCGTCCCAAGCTTCTCTCTCCTGTCCTGCCTGACTCTCGTCGCAAGCCTTTCTCTACTGTCCTGCCTGACTCTCGTCCCATGCCTCTCTCTCCTGTCCTACCTGACTCTAATCCCAATACTCTCTTTCCTGTCCTGCATGACCCTCGATCCAATCCTCCATCTCCTGTCCTTCCTAACCCTCGTCCAAAGCCTCTCCCTTCTGTCCTGAATATCTCTCGTCTCCAGCCTCTCTCTACTGTCCTGTCTGACTCTCGCCCCAAGCCTCTCTCTCCTCTCTTGCCTGACTCTCATTCCAAGCCTCTCTCTCCTATCCTCCCTGATACTGTCCCAAGCCTCTCTCTCCTGTCCTGCCTGACTCGTCCTAAATCTCTCTCTCTTATCTTGCCTGGGTCTCGTCCCATGCTTCTCTCCTCTGTCCTGCCTGAAACACATCCGAAGCCTCTCTCTCTTGTCCTGCATTACTCGTTCCCAAGCTTTCTCTCTCCTGCCCTGCCTGATTCTCGTTCCAAGCCTCTCTCTCTTGTCCTGCCTGACTCTCGTCACATGGCCCTCTATCTTACCCAGCCTGATTCTCTTCACAAGCCTCTCTCCTGTGGAGGCTGATTCTCATCCTAAGCCTCTCTCTCCTGTCCTTCCTGACTCTCGTCCCAAGCCTTTCTCCTGTCCTGCCTGACTCTCGTCCCAAGACTCTCTCTCCGGTCCTGCCTTCCTCTTCTCCCAAGCCCCTCTCTCCTGTCCTGCCTGACTCTCGTCCCAAGACTCTCTGTCCTTTCCTACCTGAAATCTCGTCGCAAGCCTCTCTCTCCTCCCCTACCTGACTCTTCCCAAGCCCCTCTCTCCTACCCAGCCTAACTCTCGTCCCAAGCTCTCTCTCCAGTCCTGCATCACTCTCGTCCCAATCCTCTCTCTCCCACCCTGCCTGACTCTCGTCCCAAGCCTCTCTCTCCTGTCTTACCTGACTCTCGTCCCAATCCCCTCTGTCCCACCCTGCCTGACTCTCGTCCAAATCCTCTCTCTCAAGTCTTGCCTGATTCTCGTCACAAGCCTCTCTCTCCTGTCATGACTGAATCTCGTCCTAAGTCTCTCTCCCCTGTCCGGCGTGACTCTCGTCCCAAACCTCTCTCTCCCACCCGGCCTGACTCTCGTTGCAAGCTTATATCTCCTGTCCTGCCTGACTCTCATCCTAACCCTCTCTCTCCTTATCTGACTGACTCTCGTCTAAATCCTCTCTGTCCTGTCTTGCTTGACTCTCGTCCAAAGCCTCTCTCTCCTGTCCTCCCTGACTATCGTCCAATGCCTCTTTCTCCTGCCCTACCTGATTCTCGTCCAAGCCTCTCTGCCCTGTCCTTCCTGACTGTCGTCCCAAGCCTCTCTCTCATGTCGTGCCTGACTCTCGTCCCAAGCCCCTCTCTCCTACCAAGCCTGACTCTCGTCCCAACCTCTCTCTCCAGTCCTGCCTAACTCTCGTCCCAGCCCTCTCTTTCCCATTTTGCTTGACTCTCGTCACAAGCCTCTCTCTCCTGTCCTACCTGACTCTCGTCCCAAGACTCTCTGTCCTGCCCTGCCTGAAATATCGTCCCAAGACTCTCTCTCCTACCCTGCCTGATTCTCTTCCCAAGCACCTCTCTCCTACCCAGCCTGTCTCTCGTCCCAAGCCTCTTTCTCCAGTCCTGCCTGAATCTCGTCCCAATCCTCTCTCTCCCACACTGCCTGACTCTCGTCCCAAGCCTCTCTCTCCAGTCGTCCCTGACTCTCGTCCCAAGCCTCTCTCTCCTGTCCTGCCTGACTCTCGTCCCAAGCCTCTCTTTCCTGTACTGCCCGACTCTAGTCCCAGGCCTCTCTTTCCTGTCCTGCATGACCCTCGATCCAATCCTCCTCTCCTGTCCTTCCTAACTCTCGTCCAAAGCCTCTCTCTCCTGTCCTGTCTATCTCTCGTCTCCAGCCTCTCTCTACTGTCCTGCCTGACTCTTGCCATAAGCCTCTCTCTCCTCTCTTGCCTGACTCTCATTCCAAGCCTCTCTCTCCTATCCTGACTGACCCTGTCCTAAGCCTCTCTCTCCTGTCCTGCCTGACTTGTCCGAAGACTCTCTCTCTTGTCTTACCTGGCTCTCGTCCAATGCTTCTCTCTTTTGTCCTGCCTGAAACACATCCGAAGCCTCTCTCTCCTGTCCTGCATTACTCGTTCCCAAGCCTCTCTCTCCTGCCCTGCCTGATTCTCGTCCCAAGCCAATCTCTCTTGTCCTGCCTGACTCTCGTCACATGGCCCTCTATCTTACCCGGCCTGATTCTCGTCACAAGCCTCTCTCCTGCCGAGCCTGATTCTCATCCTAAGCCTCTCTCTCTTGTCCTGCCTGGCTCTCGTCCCAAGCCTTTCTCCTGTCCTGCCTGACTCTTGTCCCAAGACTCTCTCTCCGGTCCTGCCTTCCTCTTCTCCCAAGCCCCTCTCTCCTGTCCTGCCTGACTCTCGTCCCAAGACTCTGTCCTGTCCTACCTGAAATCTCGTTTGCAAGCCTCTCTCTCCACCCCTACCTGACTCTCCTCCCAAGCCCCTCTCTCCTACCCAGCCTAACTCTCGTCCCAAGCTCTCTCTCCAGTCCTGACTCACTCTCGTCCGATTCCTCTCTCTCCCACACTGCCTGACTCTCGTCCCAAGCCACTCTCTCCTGTCTTCACTGACTCTCGTCCCACTCCCTTGTGTCCCACCTGCCTGAATCTCGTCCCAATCCTCTCCTCCTGTCTTGCCTGACTCTCGTCCCAAGCCTCTCTCTCCTGTCATGCCTGAATCTCGTCCTAAATCTCTCCCCTCTCCGCCTTGACTCTCGTCCCACGCATCTCTCTCCCACTCTGCCTGACTCTAGTACCAAGCTTCTGTCTTCTGTCCTGCCTGATTCTCATCTTAAGCCTCTCTCTCCTGATCTGCCTGACTCTCGTTCCAATCCTCTCTGTCCTGTCTTGCTTGACTCTCGTCCCAAGCCTCTCTCTCCTGTCCTCCCTGACTATCGTCCAATGCCTCTCTCTCCTGCCCTGCCTGATTCTCGTCCAAGCCTCTCTGCCCTGTCCTGCCTAACTATCGTCCTAAGCCTCTCTGTCATGTCCTGCCTGACTCTCGTCCCAATCCCCTCTCTCCTACCAAGCCTGACTCTCGTCCCAAACTCTCTCTCCAGTCGTGCCTAACTCTCGTCCCAGCCCTCTCTTTCCCATTTTGCTTGACTCTCGTCCCAAACCTCTCTCTCCTGTCTTACCTAACTCTCGTCCCAAGACTCTCTGTCCTGCCCTGCCTGAAATATCGTCCCAAGACTCTCTCTCCTAACCTGCCTGACTCTCTTAGCAAGCACCTCTCTCCTACCCAGCCTGTCTCTCGTCCCAAGCCTCTCTCTCCAGTCCTGCCTGACTCTCGTCCCAATCCTCTCTCTCCCACTCTGCCTGACTCTCGTCCCAAGCCTCTCTCTCCAGTCTTGCCTAACTGTCGTCCCAAGCATCTCTCTCCTGTCCTGACTGACTCTCGTCACATGCCTCTCTCTCCTGTCCTACCTGACTCTTGTCCCAAGCGTTGCTTTCCTGTCCTGCCTGACTCTAGTCCCAGGCCTCTCCTTCCTGTCCTGCATGACCCTCGATCCAATCCTCCCTCTCCTCTCCTTCCTAACTCTCGTCCAAAGCCTCTCTCTCCTGTCCTGTCTCTCTCTCGTCTCCAGCCTCTCTCTACTGTCATTCCTGACTCTCGCCATAAGCCTCTCTCTCCTCTCTTGCCTGACTCTCTTTCCAAGCCTCTCTCTCCTATCCTGACTGACTCTGTCCTAAGCCTCTCTCTCCTGTCCTGCCTGACTTGTCCGAAGAATCTCTCTCTTGTCTTACCTGGCTCTCGTCCCATTCTTCTCTGTTCTGTACTGCCTGAAACACATCCGAAGCCTCTCTCTCCTGTCCTGCATTATTCGTTCCCAAGACTCTCTCTCCTGCCCTACCTGATTCTCGTCCCAAGCCTATCTCTCTTGTCCTGCCTGACTGTCGTCATAAGGCCCTCTATCTTACCCGGCCTGATTCTCGTCACAAGCCTCTCTCCTGTGGAGGCTGATTCTCATCCTAAGCCTCTCTCTCCTGTCCTTCCTGACTCTCGTCCCAAGCCTTTCTCCTGTCCTGCCTGACTCTCGTCCCAAGACTCTCTCTCCGGTCCTGCCTTCCTCTTCTCCCAAGCCCCTCTCTCCTGTCCTGCCTGACTCTCGTTCCAAGACTCTCTGTCCTGTCTTACCTGAAATCTCGTCGCAAGCCTCTCTCTCCTGCCCTACCTGACTCTCTTCCCAAGCCTCTCTCTCCTACCCAGCCTAACTCTCGTCCCAAGCTCTCTCTCGAGTCCTGCCTCACTCTCGTCCCAATCCCTTGTGTCCCACCCTGCCTGACTCTCGTCCCAATCCTCTCTCTCCTGTCTTGCCTGACTCTCATCCCAAGCCTCTCTCTCCTGCCCTGCCTTACTCTCGGCCCATGCCTTTCTCTCCTGTCCTACCTGACACTCGTCCCAAGCTTCTCTCTCCTGTCTTGCCTAACTCTCGTCCAATGCCTCTCTCTCCTGTCACCCCTGACTCTCGTCACAAGCCTCTCTCTCCTGTCCTACCTGATTCTAGTCCCAAGACTCTCTGTCCTGCCCTGCCTGAAATATCGTACCAAGACTATCTCTTCTACCCTGCCTGACTCTCTTCCCAAGCACCTCTCTCCTACCCAGCCTGTTCTCGTCCCAAGCCTCTCTCTCCTGTCCTGCCTGACTCTCGTCCCAAGCCTTTCTCCTGTCCTGCCTGACTCTCGTCCCAAGACTCTCTCTCCTGTCCTGCCTTCCTCTTCTCCCAAGCCCCTCTCTTCTGTCCTGCCTGACTCTCGTCCCAAGACTCTCTGTCCGGTCCTACATGAAATCTCGTCGCAAGCCTCTCTCTCCTGCCCTACCTGACTCTCTTCCCAAGCCCCTCTCTACTACCCAGCCTAACTCTCGTCCCAAGCTCTCTCTCCAGTCCTGACTCACTCTCGTCCTATTCTTCTCTCTCCCACACTGCCTGACTCTCGTCCCAAGCCCTTCTCTCCTGTCTTGCCTGACTCTCGTCCCAATCCCTTGTGTCCCACCCTGCCTGACTCTCGTCCCAAGCATCTCTCTCCTGTCCTGCCTTACTCTCGTCTCATGCCTGTCTCTCCTGTCCTACCTGACACTCGTCCCAAGCCTCTCTCTCCTGTCTTGCCTAACTCTCGTCCAATGCCTCTCTCTCCTATCACCCTTAACTCTAATCCCAAGCCTCTCTCTCCTGTCCTACCTGACTCTCGTCCCAAGACTCTCTGTCCTGCCCTGCCTGAAATATCGTCCCAAGACTCTCTCTCCTACCCTGCCTGACTCTCTTCCCAAGCACCTCTCTCCTACCCTGCCTGACTCTATTCCCAAGCACCTCTCTCCTACCCAGCCTGTCTCTCGTCCCAAGCTCTCTCTCTAGTCCTGCCTGACTCTCGTCCCAATCATCTCTCTCCCACTCTGCCTGACTCTCGTCCCAAGCCTCTCTCTCCTGTCTTCCCTGAATCTCGTCCCAAGCCTTTCTCTCCTGTACGACCTGACTCTCGTCCCAAGCCTCTCTCTCCTATCTTGCCTGACTCTCGTCCCAAGCCTCTCTCTCCTGTCGTGCCTGTGTGACTCTCGTCTCAAGCCCCTCCCTCTTACCCGGCCTGACTCTCGTCCTAAACCTCTCTCCTGCCGAGTTTGACTCTCGTCACAAGCCTCTTTCTCCTGTCCTGCCTGACTCACGTTCCAAGTGTCTCTCTCCTGTCCTGCCTGACTCTCGTCCCAAGCCCCTCTCTCACCTGTCCTGCCTGACTCTCGTCCCAAGCCTCTCTCTCCAATCTTGACTGTCTCGGTCCCAAGCCTCTCCTGCCATGCCTGATTCTCGACCCAAGCCTCTCTCTCTTGTCCTGCCTGACTCTCGTCACAAGCCCCTCTCTTTTACCGTGCCTGACTCTCGTCCCAAGCCTCTCTCCATTCGAGCCTGATTCTCGTGACAAGCCTCTCACTCCTGTCCTGCCTGACTCTCGTCCCAAGCCTCTCTCCTGTCCTGACTAACACTCGTCCCAACACTCTCTCCGGTCCTGCCTGCCTATCTTCCCAAGCCTATCTCTCCTGTCCTGCCTGACTCTCGTCCCAAGACTCTCTCTCCTGTCCTTCATGACTGTCGTATCAAGCCTCTTTCTCTTATCCTGCCTGACTCTCGTCCCAAACCTCTCTCTCCTGTCCTGCCTGACTCTCTTCTCACGCCTCTCTCTCCTGTCCTGCCTGTCTCTCGTCCCATGCCTCTCTCTCCGGTCCTGCCTGCCACTCCTCCCAAGCCTCTCTCTCCTGTCCTGCCTGACTCTCGTCCCAAGACTCTCACTCTTGTCCTTCCTGACTCTCGTCCTAAGCCTCTTTCTCTTGTCCTCGCTGACTCTCGTCCCAAGCCTCGCTCTCCTGTCCTGCCCGACTTTCGCCCCAGGCCTCTATCTCCTATTCTTCTGATTCTAGTCCTAACCCGCTCTCTCATGTCATGTCTGACTCTCGTATCATGCTTCTCTCCTCTGTCCTGCCTGACTCTCATCCTAAGCCTCTCTCTCCTGATCTGCCTGACTCTCGTCCCAAGCCTCTCTCTCCTTTCTTGCCTGACTCTCGTACAAGCCTCTCTCTCCTCTCCACCCAGACTCTCGTCCCATGCCTCTCTCTCCTATCCCTGCCTGACTCTCGGCCAATTCTGCCTAACACTCTTCCAACCCTCTCTTTCCCATTTTGCTCGACTCTTGTCCCAAGCCTCTCTCTCCTGTCCTTCCTGACTCTCGTCCTAAGACTCTCTGTCCTGTCCTGCCTGAAATCTCGTCCCAAGCTTCTCTCTCCTGCCCTGCTTGACTCTCTTCCCAAGCCCTTCTCTCCTACCCAGCCTAACTCTTGTCCCAAGCTCTGTCTCCAGTCCTACATGACTCTCGTCCCAATCCTCTCTCTCCCACTCTGCCTGACTCTCGTCACAAGCCTCTCTCTCCTGTCCTGCCTGACTCACGTTCCAAGTGTCTCTCTCCTGTCCTGCCTGACTCTCGTCCCAAGCCCCTCTCTCACCTGTCCTGCCTAACTCTCGTCCCAAGCCTCTCTCTCCAATCCTGCCAGTCTCGGTCCCAAGTTCTGTCTCCAGTCATGCGTGATTCTGGTCCCAATCCTCACTCTCCCACTCTGCTTGACTCTCGTCCCAAGCCTCTCTCTCCTGTCCTACCTGACTCTCGTCCCTAGCGTCTCTTTCCTGTCCTGCCTGACTCTAGTCCCAGGCCTCTCTTTCCTGTCTTGCATGACTCTCGATCCAATCCTCCCACTCCTGTCCTTCCTGACTCTCGTCCAAAGCCTCTCTCTCCTGTCCTGCCTGACTCTCGTCTCCAGCCTCTCTCTCCTGTCCTTCCTAACTCTCGCCACAATCCTCTCTCTCCTCTCCTGCCTGACTCTAATCCCAAGCCTCTCTCTCCTGCCTGACATTGTCTCAAGCATCTCTCTCTTGTCCTACCTGAATCTCGTACGAAGACTCTCCTGTCCTGCCTGGTTTTTGTCCCATAACTCTCCCTTCTGTCTTGCCTAAAAAACCTACGAAGCCTCTCTCTCCTTTCCTGCCTGACTCTTGCCCCAAGACTCCCTCCTGTCTCGCCTGACTGGTTCGAAGACCCTCTCCCCTACACTGCATTATTCTCGTCCCAAACCTCTCTCTCTTCTCCTTCCTGACTCTCGTCACAAGCCCCTCTCTCTTACCCGGCCTGACTCTCGTCTCAAGCCTCTCTCCTGCCGAGCCTGACTCTCGCCATATGCCTCTCTCTATTGTCCTGCCTAACTCACGTTCCAAGTGTCTCTCTCCTGTCCTGCCTGACTCTCGTCCCGCGCCCCTCTCTCAACTGTCCTGCCTAATTCTCGTCCAAGCGTCTCTCTCCAATCCTGCCTGTCTCGGTCCAAAGCCTCTCTCTCCTGCCCAGCATGATTCTCAACATAAGCCTCTCTCTCTTGTCCTACTTGACTCTCTTCACAAGCCCCTCTCTCTAACCCGGCCTGACTCACGTTCCAAGCCTCTCTCCTGCGGAACCTGATTTTCGTCCCAAGCCTCTCTCTCCTGTCCTGCCTGACTCTCGTCCCAATACTCTCTCTCCGCTCCTGCCTGCCTCTCCTCCGAAGCCTCTCTCTCCTGTCCTGCCTGACTCTCGTCCTAAAACTCTCTCTCTCTCCTGTCCTTCCTGACTGTCGTCCCAAGCCTCTTTCTCCTGTCTTTCCTCACTCTCGTCCCAAACATCTCTCTAGTATCCTGCCTGACTCTGTTCTCAAGCCTCTCCCTCCTATCCTTCCTGACTCTCGTCCTATGCCTCTTTCTCCGGTCCTGCCTGCCTCTCCTCAAAAGGCTCTCTCTCCTGTCCTGCCTGACTCTCGTCCCAAGACTCTCTCTCTTGTCCTTCCTGACACTGTCCGAAGCCTCTTTCTCCTGTCCTCGCTGACTCTCGTCCCAAACCTCGCTCTCCTGTCCTGCCTGACACTAATCTCAGGCTTCTATCTCCTATTCTGCTTGATTGTCGTCCTAACCCTCTCTCTCATGTCCTGCCTGACTCTCGTCCCAAGCATATCTCTCCTGCATTGCCTGACTCTCGTCCTAAGCTTATCTCCCAATGTCTGCCTGACTCTCGTCCCAAACCTCTAACTCCTGTCCTGCCTGACTCTCGTTCCATGCTTCTCTCTTCTATCCTGCCTGACTCATCCTAAGCCTCTCTCTCCTGATCTGCCTGACTCTAGTCACAAGCCTCTCTATCCTGTCCTCCCTGACTCTCGTCCCAAGCCTCTCTCTCCTACCCTGTCTGACTCTCGTCCCAAGCCACTCATTCCTGTCATTCCTGACTCTCGTCACAAGCCTCTCTCTCAAGCCCGGCCTTACTCTCGTCCCAAGCCCCTCTCTCCTACCAAGCCTGATTCTCGTCCCAAACTCTCACTCCAATGATGCCTAACTCTCGTTCTAGCCCTCTCTTTCCCATTTTGCTTGATTCTCGTCCCAAGGTTCTCTCTCCTGTCCTGCCTGACTTTCGTCTCAAGACTCTCTATCCCATCCTGCCTGAAATCTAGACCCAAGCCTCTCTCTCCTGTCCTCCCTGACTCTCTTCACAAGCCCCTTTCTACTACCTAGCCTGACTCTCGTCCCAAGATCTCTCTCCAGTCCTGCCTGACTCTCGTCCCAATCCTCTCTCTCCCACTCTGCCTGACTCTTGTCCCATGCCTCTCTCTCCTGTCTTGCCTGACTCTCGTCCAATGCCTCTCTCTCCTGTCCTCCCTGACTCTCGTCCTAAGCCCGTCTCTTTCCTGTCCTGCCTGACTCTAGTCCCAGTCCTCTCTTTCCTTTCATGCATGACCCTCGATCCAATCCTCCCTCTCCTTTCCTTCCTGACTCTCGTCCAAAGCCTCTCTCTCCTGTCCTGCCTATCTCTCGTCTCCAGCCTCTCTCTACTGTCCTGCCTGACTCTCGCACAAGGCCTCTCTCTCCTCTCCCGCGTGACTCTCATCCCAAGCCTCTCTCTCCTTCCTGACTCTCTCCAAATCCTCTCTCTCCTTTCCTGTCTGACTCGTTAGAAGACTCTCTCTCCTGTCTTGATTGGCTCTCGTCCCAAGCCTCTCTCTTCTGTCCTTCCTGAAACACATCGGAAGCCTCTCTCTCCTGTCCTGCCTGATTAGTTCCCAGGCCTCTCTCTCCTGCCCTGCCTGATACTCGTCCCAAGCCTCCCTCTCTTGTCCTGCCTAACTCTCGTCAGAAGCCCCTCTCTCTTACCCGGCATGACTCTCGTCCCAAGCCTCTCTCCTGCCGAGCCTGAGTCTCGTCCCACGCCTCTCTCTCCTGTCCTGACTGTCTCGTCCCAAGACTCTCTCTCCGGTCCTGAATGCCTCTACTCCCAAATCTCTCTCTTTTGCCCTGCCTGACTTTGGTAACAAACCACTCATTCCTGTCATCCCTGACTCTCGTCCCAAGCATGTCCCTCAACCCCTGCCTGATTCTCGTCCCAAGCCCCTCTCTCTTACCAAGCCTGATTCTCGTCCCAAACTCTCTCCAATCCTGCCTAACTCTCGTCCCAGCCCTCTCTTTCCCAATTTGTTTGACTCTCGTCCCAAGGTTCTCTCCTGTCCTGCCTGACTCTCGTCCCAAAACTCTCTGTCCCATCCTGCCTGAAATCTCGTCTTAAGCCTCTCTCTCCTGCCCTACCTGACTCTCTTCCCAAGCCTCTCTCTCCTGTCCTGCCTGAATCTCGTCCCAAGACTCTCTCTCCGCTCCTGCCTGCCTCTCCTCCGAGGCCTCTCTCACCTGTCCTGCCTGACTCTCGTCTTAATACTCTCTCTCTCTCTCCTGTCCTTCCTGACTGTCGTCACAAGCCTCTTTCTCCTGTCCTTGCTCACTCTCGTCCCAAACCTCTCTCTCCTGTCCTCCCTGATTCTTGTCCCAAGCCTCTCTGTCCTGTCCTGCCTGACTCTTGTCCCAAGCCTCTTTCTCCTGTCCTGCCTGACTCTCGTTCCAAGACTCTCTCTCCGGTCCTGCCTGCCTCTCTTCCGAAGCCTCTCTCTCAAGCCCTGCCTTACTCTCGTCCCAAGCCCCTCTCTCTTACCGAGACTGATTCTCGTCCCAAACTCTCACTCCAATCCTGGCTAACTCTCGTTCTAGCCCTCTCTTTCCCATTTTGCTTGATTCTCGTCCCAAGGTTCTCTCTCCTGTCCTGCCTGAATCTCGTCTCAAGACTCTCTATCCCATCCTGCCTGAAATCTCGTCACAAGCCTCTCTTTCCTGTCCTCCCTGACTCTCTTCCCAAGTCCCTCTCTACTACCCAGCCTGACTCTCGTCCCAAGATCTCTCTCCAGTCCTGCCTGACTCTCGTCCCAATCCTCTCTCTCCCACTCTGCCTGACTCTCGTCCCATGCCTCTCTCTCCTGTCTTGCCTGACTCTCGTCCCAAGCCTCTCTCTCCTGTCCTGCCTGACTCTCGTCCAATGACTCTCTCTCTTGTCCTACCTGACTCTCGTCCTAAGCCTCTCTTTCCTGTCCTACCTGACTCTAGTCCCAGTCCTCTCTTTCCTTTCCTGCATGACCCTCGATCCAATCTTGCCTCTCCTTTCATTCCTGACTCTCGTCCAAAGCCTATCTCTCCTGTCCTGCCTATCTCTCGTCTCCAGCCTCTCTCTACTGTCCTGCCTGACTCTCGCATCAGGCCTCTCTCTCCTCTCCCGCCTGACTCTCATCCCAAGCCTCTCTCTCCTATCCTTCCTGGCTCTGTCCAAATCCTCTCTCTCCTTTCCTGTCTGACTCGTTAGAAGACTCTCTCTCCTGTCTTGACTGGCTCTCGTCCCAAGCCTCTCTCTTCTGTCCTGCCTGAAATACATCCGAAGCCTCTCTCTTCTGTCCTGCCTGATTATTTCCCAGGCCTCTCTCTCCTACCCTGCCTGATACTCGTCCCAAGCCTCCCTCTCTTGTCCTGCCTGACTCTCGTCAGAAGCCTCTCTCTCCTGCCCTGCCTGACTCTCGTCCCAAGACTCTCTCTCCGGTCCTGAATGCCTCTCCTCCCAATTCTCTCTCTTCTGTCCTGCCTGACTCAGGTCCCAAACCACTCATTCCTGTCATTCCTGACTCTCGTCCCAAGCCTGTCTCTCAACCCCTGCCTAACTCTCGTCCCAAGACCCTCTCTCTTACCAAGCCTGATTCTCGTCCCAAACTCTCTCCAATCCTGCCTAACTCTCGTCCCAGCCCTCTCTTTCCCAATTTGCTTGACTCTCGTCCCAAGGTTCTCTCCTGTCCTGCCTGACTCTCGTCCCAAGACTCTCTGTCCCATCCTGCCTGAAATCTCGTCCCAAGCCTCTCTCTCCTGCCCTGCCTGACTCTCTTCCCAAGCCTCTCTCTCCTGTCCTGCCTGAATCTCGTCCCAAGACTCTCTCTCCGCTCCTGCCTGCCTCTCCTCCGAGGCCTCTCTCTCATGTCCTGCCTGACTCTCGTCTTAATACTCTCTCTCTCTCCTGTCCTTCCTGACTGTCGTCCCAAGCCTTTTTCTCCTGTCCTTGCTCACTCTCGTCCCAAACCTCTCTCTCCTGTCCTGCCTGATTCTTGTCCCAAGACTCTCTGGCCTGTCCTGCCTGACTCTTGTCCCAAGCCTCTCTGTCCTGTCCTGCCTGACTCTCGTTCCAAGACTCTCTCTCCGGTCCTGCCTGCCTCTCCTCCGAAGCCTCTCTCTCAAGCCCTGCCTTACACTCGTCCCAAGCCCCTCTCTCCTACCAAGACTGATTCTCGTCCCAAACTCTCACTCCAATCCTGCCTAACTCTCGTTCCAGCCCTCTCTTTCCCATTTTGCTTGATTCTCGTCCCAAGGTTCTCCCTCCTGTCCTGCCTGACTCTCGTCTCAAGACTCTCTGTCCCATCCTGCCTGAAACTCTCGTCCCAAGCCTCTCTCTCCTGTCCTCCCTGACTCTCTTCCCAAGCCCCTCTCTACTACCCAGCCTGACTCTCGTCCCAAGATCTCTCTCCAGTCCTGCCTGACTCTCGTCCCAATCCTCTCTCTCCCACTCTGCCTGACTCTCGTCCCATGCCTCTCTCTCCTGTCTTGCCTGACTCTCGTTCCAAGCCTCTCTCTCCTGTCCTGCCTGACTCTCGTCCAATGACTCTCTCTCCTGTCCTCCCTGACTCTCGTCCTAAGCCTCTCTTTCCTGTCCTGCCTGACTCTAGTCCCAGTCCTCTCTTTCCTTTCCTGAATGACCCTCGATCCAATCCTCCCTCTCCTTTCCTTCCTGACTCTCGTCCAAAGCCTCTCTCTCCTGTCCTGCCTATCTCTCGTCTCCAGCCTCTCTCTACTGTCCTGCCTGACTCGCACCAGGCCTCTCTCTATTCTCCCGCCTGACTCTCATCCCAAGCCTCTCTCTCCTATCCTTCCTGACTCTGTCCAAATCCTCTCTCTCCTTTCCTGTCTGACTCGTCCGAAGACTCTCTCTCCTGTCTTGATTGGCTCTCGTCCCAAGCCTCTCTCTTCTGTCCTGCCTGAAACACATCAAAAGCCTCTCTCTCCTGTCCTGCCTGATTAGTTCCCAGGCCTTTCTCTCCTGCCCTGCCTGATACTCGTTCCAAGCCTCCCTCTCTTGTCCTGCCTGACTCTCGTCAGAAGCACCTCTCTTTTACCCGGCATGACTCTCGCCCCAAAACTCTCTCCTGCCGAGCCTGATTCTCGTCCCATGCCTCTCTCTCCTGTCCTGCCTGACTCTCGTCCCAAGCCTCTCTCTCCTGTCCTGCCTGACTCTCATCCCAAGACTCTCTCTCCGTTCCTGAATGCCTCTCCTACCAATTCTCTCTCTTCTACCCTGCCTGACTCTGGTTCCAAACCATTCATTCCTATCATTCCTGACTCTCGTCCCAAGCCTGTCTCTCAACTCCTGCCTGACTCTCGTCCCAAGCCCCTCTCTCTTACCAAGCCTGATTCTCGTCCCAAACTCATTCCAATCCTGTCTAACTCTCGTCCCAGCCCTCTCTTTCCCAATTTGCTTGACTCTCGTCCCAAGGTTCTCTCTCCTGTCCTGCCTGACTCTCGTCCCAAGACTCTCTGTCCCATCCTGCCTGAAATCTCGTCCTAAGCCTCTCTCTCCTGCCCTGCCTGACTCTCTTCCCAAGACTCTCTCTCCTGTCCTGCCTGAATCTCGTCCCAAGACTCTCTCTCCGCTCTTGCCTGCCTCTCCTCCGAGGCCTTTCTCTCCTGTCCTGCCTGACTCTTGTCTTAATACTCTCTCTCTCTCCTGTCCTTCCTGACTGTCGTCCCAAGCCTCTTTCTCCTGTGCTTCCTCACTCTCGTCACAAACCTCTCTCTCCTGTCCTGCCTGACTCTCGTCCCAAGCCTCTCTCTCCTGTCCTGCCTGACTCTTGTCCCAAGCCTCTCTCTCCTGTCCTTCCTGACTCTCGTTCCAAGACTCTCTCTCCGGTCATGCCTGCCTCTCATCCGAAGCCTCTCTCTCCTGTCCTGCCTGACTCTCGTCCTAATACTCTCTCTCTCTCCTGTCCCTCCTGACTGTCGTCCCAAGCCTCTTTCTCCTGTCCTTCCTCACTCTCGTCCCAAACCTCTCTCTCTTGTCCTGCCTGACTCTCTTCTCAAGCCTCTCCCTCATGTCCTGCCTGACTCTCGTCCTATGCCTCTCTCTGCGGTCCTGCCTGCCTCTTCTCCCAAGCCTCTCTCTCCTGTCCTGCCTGACTCTTGCCCCAAGACTCTCTCTCCTGTCCTGCCTGACTCTCGTCCCAAGACTCTCTCTCCTGTTCTGCCTGCCTCTCCTCCGAAGCCTCTCTCTCCCGTCCTGCCTGACTCTCGTCCTAATACTCTCTCTCTCTCTCCTGTCCTTCCTGACTGTCGTCCAAAGCCTCTTTCTCCTGTCCTTCCTCACTCTCGTCCCAAACATCTCTCTCCTGTCCTGCCTGACTCTCTTCTCAAGCCTCTCCCTCCTGTCCTGCCTGACTCTCATCCTACGCCTCTCTCTCCGTTCCTGCCTGCCTCTCCCCCCAAGGCTCTCTCTACTGTCCTGCCTGACTCTCGTCCCAAGACTCTCTCTCTTGTCCTTCCTGACTCTCGTCCTAAGCCTCTTTCTCCTGTCCTCGCTGACTCTCGTCCCAAACCTCGCTCGCCTGTCCTGCCTGACACTAATCTCAGGCCTCTATCTCCTATTCTCCCTGACTGTCGTCCTAACCCTATCTCTCCTGTTTTGCCTGACTCTCGTCCCAAGCCTATCTCTCCTGCCATACCTGGCTCTCGTCCTAAGCCTATCTCCCAATGTCTGCCTGACTCTCGTCCCAAACATCTTACTCCTGTCCTGCCTGACTCTCGTTCCATGCTTCTCTCTTCTATCCTGCCTGACTCTCATCCTAAGCCTCTCTCTCCTGATCTGCGTGACTCTAGTCCCAAGCCTCTCTCTCCTGTCCTCCCTGACTCTCATCCCAAGCCTCTCTCTACTGCCCTACCTGACTCTCGTCCCAAGCCACTCATTCCTGTCATTCTCGACTCTCGTCCCAAGACTCTCTCTCAAGCCCTGCCTGATTCTAGTCCCACGCCCCTCTCTCCTACCAAGCCTGATTCTCGTCCCAAACTCTCACTCCAATCCTGCGAAACTCTCGTCCCAGCCCTCTCTTTCCCATTTTGCTTGACTCTCGTCCCAAGGTTTTCTCTCCCGTCCTGCCTGACTCTCGTCCCAATACTCTCTGTCCAATCCTGCCTGAAATCTCGTCACAAGCCTCTCTCTCCTGCCCTGCCTGACTCTCTTCCCAAGCCCCTCTCTTCTACCCAGCCTGACTCTCGTCTCAAGCTCTCTCTCCAGTCCTGCCTGACTCTCGTCCCAATCCTCTCTCTCCCACTTTGCCTGACTCTCGTCCCATGCCTCGCTCTACTGTCCTACCTGACACTCGTCCCAAGCCTCTCTATCCTGTCTTGCCTAACTCTCGTCCCAGGCCTCTCTTTCCTGTCCTGCATGACTTTCGATCCAATCCTCCCTCTCCAGTCCTGCGTGACTCCCATCGAAAGCCTTTCTCTCCTGTCCTGCCTGCCTCTCGCCCCAAGCCTCTCTCTCCTCTCCTGCCTGACTCTGTCCCAAGCCTCTCTCTCCTGTCCTGCCTGACTCTCGTCCGAAGACTCTCTATCCTGTCCTGCTTGGCTCTCGTTCCATGCCCCTCTCTTCTGTCCTTCCTGAAACATATCCGAAGCCTATCTCTCCTTTCCTGCCTGACTCTTGTCCCAAGACTCTCCCTCATGTCTTGCCTGACTGGTCCGAAGACCTTCTCCCCTACCCTGCATGATTCTCGTCCCGTGCCTCTCTCGTCCTGCCTGACTCTCGCCACGAGCCTCTCTCTCTTACCCGGCCTGACTTTCGTCCTAAGCTTCTCTCCTGACGAGCCTGACTCTCGTCCCAAGCTCTCTCTCAAATCCATCCTGACTCTCGCCACTGACTCTCTCTCCTTTCCTTCCTGACTGTCGTGCCAAGCTTCTCTCTCCTCTCCTCCCTGACTCTCGTGCCAAACCTCTCTCTCCTGTCCTGCCTGACTCTCGTCCCAAGCCTCTTTCTCCTTTCCTCGCTGACTCTCGTCCCAAGCCTGGCATTCCTGTCCTGCCTGACACTCGTTCCAGGACTCTATCTCCTATTCTGCCTGATTCTCGTCCTAACTCTCTTTCTCCTGTTCTGCCTGACTCTCGTCCCAAGCCTCTCTCTCCTGTCATGCCTAAATCTCGTCCTAAGCCTCTCTCCCCTGTCCGGCGTGACTCGTGTCCCAACCTCTCTCCCCCACCCTGCCTGACTCTCGTCCAATGCTTCTCTCTTCGGTCCTGCCCGACTCTCATCCTAAGCCTCTCTCTCCTGATCTGCCTGACTCTCGTCCCAAGCATCTCACTTCTGTCTGGCCTGACTCTCGTCCCAAGACTCTGTCTCCTGTCCTCCTTGACTCTCGTCCAAAGCCTCTCTCTCCTCCCCTGCCTGATTCTCGTCCAAGCCTCTCTGTCGTGTCCTGCCTGACTGTCGTCCCAAGCCTCTCTCTCATGTCCTGCCTGACTCTCGTCCCAAGCCCCTCTCTCCTACCAAGCATGACTCTCGTCCCAAACTCTCTCTCCAGTTCTGCCTAACTCTCGTCCTAGCCCTCTCTTTCCCATTTTGCTTGACTCTCGTCCCAAGCCTCTCTCCCCTGTCCTACCTGACTCTCGTCCCATGACTCTCTGTCCTGCCCTGCCTGAAATATTGTCCCAATCATCTCTCTCCCACTCTGCCTGACTCTCGTCCCAAGCCACTCTCTCCTGTCTTGCCTGACTCTCGTCACAAACCTTTCTCTCCTGTCCTGCCTGACTCACGTTCCAAGTGTCTCTCTCCTGTCCTGCCTTACTCTCGTCCCAAGCCCCTCTCTCACCTGTCCTGCCTGACTCTCGTCCCAAGCCTCTCTCTCTAATCCTGACTGTCTCGGTCCAAAGCCTCTCCTGCCATGCCTGATTCTCGACCCAAGCCTCTCTCTCTTGTCCTGCCTGACTCTCGTCACAAGCCCCTCTCTTTTACCCGGACTGACTCTCGTCCCAAGCCTATCTCCATTCGAGCATGATTCTCGTCATAAGCCTCTCTCTCCTGTCCTGCCTGACTCTCGTCCCAAGCCTCTCTCCTGTCCTGCCTAACACTCGTCACAAGACTCTCTCTCCGGTCCTGCTTGCCTATCCTCAAAAGACTATCTCTCCTGTCCTGCCTGACTCTCGTCCCAAGACTCTCTCTCCTGTCCTTCATGACTGTCGTCTCAAGCCTCTTTCTCTTATCCTGCCTGACTCTCGTCCCAAACCTCTCTCTCCTGTCCTGCCTGACTCTCTTCCCAAGCCTCTCTCTCCTGTCCTGCCTGACTCTCGTCCCATGCCTCTCTCTCCGGTCCTGCCTGCCACTCCTCCCAAGCCTCTCTCCTGTCCTGCCTGACTCTCGTCCCAAGACTCTCACTCTTGTCTTTCCTGACTCTCGTCCTAAGCCTCTTCCTCTTGTCTTCGCTGACTCTCGTCCTAAGCCTCGCTCTCCTGTCCTGCCTGACTCGCGTCCCAGGCCTATATCTCCTATTCTTCCTGATTCTCGTCCTAACCCTCTCTCTCATGTCCTCCCTGACTCTCGTCCCATGCTTCTCTCCTCTGTCCTGCCTGACTCTCATCCTAAGCCTCTCTCTCCTGATCTGCCTGACTCTCGTCCCAAGCCTCTCTCTCCTGTCTTGCCTGACTCTCGTCCCAAGCCTTTCCTCTTATCCCTGACTCTCGTCCCATGCCTCTATCTCTTGCCCTGCCTGACTCTCGTCCAGTTCTGCCTAACACTCGTCCCAGCCCTCTCTTTCCCATTTTCCTTGACTCTTGTCCCCAGCCTCTCTCTCCTGTCCTGCCTGACTCTCGTCCCAAGACTCTCTGTCCTGTCCAGCCTGAAATTTCGTCCCAAGCTTCTCTCTCCTGCCCTGCTTGACTCTCTTCCTAAGCCCTTCTCTCCTACCCAGCCTAACTCTCGTCCCAAGCTCTGTCTCCAGTCCTGCGTGACTCTCGTCCCAATCCTCTCTCTCCCACTCTGCCTGACTCTCGTCCCAAGCCTCTCTCTCCTGTCCTGCCTGACTCACGTTCCACGTGTCTCTCTCCTGTCCTGCCTGACTCTCGTCCCAAGCCCCTCTCTCAACTGTCCTGCCTAACTCTCGTCCCAAGCCTCTCTCTCCAATCCTGCTGTCTCGGTCCCAAGTTCTGTTTCCAGTCCTGCGTGATTCTGGTCCCAATCCTCTCCCACTCTGCTTGACTCTCGTCCCAAGCCTCTCTCTCCTGTCCTACCTGACTCTCGTCCCAAGCGTCTCTTTCCTGTCCTGCCTGACTCTCGTCCGAAGACTCTCTATCCTGTCCTGCTTGGCTCTCGTTCCATGCCCCTCTCTTCTGTCCTTCCTGAAACATATCCGAAGCCTATCTCTCCTTTCCTGCCTGACTCTTGTCCCAAGACTCTCCCTCCTGTCTTGCCTGACTGGTCCGAAGACCTTCTCCCCTACCCTGCATGATTCTCGTCCCAAGCCTCTCTCTCTTGTCCTGCCTGACTCTCGCCACGAGCCTCTCTCTCTTACCCGGCCTGACTTTCGTCCTAAGCTTCTCTCCTGCCGAGCCTGACTCTCGTCCCAAGCTCTCTCTCCAATCCATCCTGACTCTCGCCCCAAGACTCTCTCTCCTTTCCTTCCTGACTGTCGTGCCAAGCCTCTCTCTCCTCTCCTCCCTGACTCTCGTGCCAAACCTCTCTCTCCTGTCCTGCCTGACTCTCGTCCCAAGCCTCTTTCTCCTTTCCTCGCTGACTCTCGTCCCAAGCCTGGCATTCCTGTCCTGCCTGACACTCGTTCCAGGACTCTATCTCCTATTCTGCCTGACTCTCGTCCTAACTCTCTCTCTCCTGTTCTGCCTGACTCTCGTCCCAAGCCTCTCTCTCCTGTCATGCCTAAATCTCGTCCTAAGCCTCTCTCCCCAGTCCGGCGTGACTCGCGTCCCAAACCTCTCTCTCCCACCCTGCCTGACTCTCGTCCAGTGCTTCTCTCTTCTAGCCTGCCCGACTCTCATCCTAAGACTCTCTCTCCTGATCTGCCTGACTCTCGTCCCAAGCATCTCACTTCTGTCTTGCCTGACTCTCGTCCAAAGCCTCTCTCTCCTCCCCTGCCTGATTCTCGTCCAAGCCTCTCTGTCCTGTCCTGCCTGACTGTCGTCCCAAGCCTCTCTCTCATGTCCTGCCTGATTCTCGTCCCAAGCCCCTCTCTCCTACCAAGCATGACTCTCGTCCCAAACTCTCTCTCCAGTTCTGCCTAACTCTCGTCCTAGCCCTCTCTTTCCCATTTTGCTTGACTCTCGTCCCAAGCCTCTCTCTCCTGTCCTACCTGACTCTCGTTTCATGACTCTCTGTCCTGCCCTGCCTGAAATATTGTCCCAATCATCTCTCTCCCACTCTGCCTGACTCTCGTCCCAAGCCACTCTCTCCTGTCTTGCCTGACTCTCGTCCCAAGCCTTTCTCTCCTGTCCTACCTGACTCTCGTCCCAAGCCTCTCTCTCCTATCTTGCCTGACTCTCGTCCCAAGCCTCTCTCTCCTATCGTGTCTGACTCTCGTTTCAAGCCTCTCTCTCTCTTGTCCTGCCTGACTCTCGTCTCAAGCCCCTCTCTCTTACCCGGCCTGACTCTCGTCCTAAGCCTCTCTCCTGCCGAGCCTGACTCTCGTCACAAACCTTTCTCTCCTGTCCTGCCTGACTCACGTTCCAAGTGTCTCTCTCCTATCCTGCCTTACTCTCGTCTCAAGCCCCTCTCTCACCTGTCCTGCCTGACTCTCGTCCCAAGCCTCTCTCCTGTCCTGCCTAACACTCGTCACAAGACTCTCTCTCAGGTCCTGCTTGCCTATCCTCAAAAGCCTATCTCTCCTGTCCTGCCTGACTCTCGTCCCAAGACTCTCTCTCCTGACCTTCATGACTATCGTCTCAAGCCTCTTTCTCTTATCCTGCCTGACTCTCGCCCCAAACCTCTCTCTCCTGTCCTGCCTGACTCTCTTCCCAAGCCTATCTCTCCTGTCCTGCCTGACTCTCGTCCCAAGACTCTCACTCTTGTCCTTCCTGACTCTCGTCCCAAGCCTCTTTCTCTTGTCTTCGCTGACTCTCGTCCTAAGCCTCGCTCTCCTGTCCTGCCTGACTCTCGTCCCAGGCTTCTATCTCCTATTCTTCCTGATTCTCGTCCTAACCCTCTCTCTCCTGTCCTGCCTGACTCTCATCCTAAGCCTCTCTCTCCTGATCTGCCTGACTCTCGTCCCAAGCCTCTCTCTCCTGTCTTGCCTGACTCTCGTCAGAAGCCTTTCGTCTTATCCATGACTCTCGACCCATGCCTCTATCTCCTGCCCTGCCTGACTCTCGTCCAGTTCTGCCTAACATTCGTCCCAGCCCTCTCTTTCACATTTTGCTTGACTCTTGTCCCCAGCTTCTCTCTCCTGTCCTGCCTGACTCTCGTCCCAAGACTCTCTGTCCTGTCCTGCCTGAAATCTCGTCCCAAGCTTCTCTCTCCTGCCCTGCTTGACTCTCTTCCCAAGCCCTTCTCTCCTACCCAGCCTAACTCTCGTCCCAAGCTCTGTCTCCAGTCCTGCGTGACTCTCGTCCCAATCCTCTCTCTCCCACTCTGCCTGACTCTCGTCCCAAGCCTCTCTCTCCTGTCCTGCCTGACTCACGTTCCACGTGTCTCTCTCCTGTCCTGCCTGACTCTCGTCCCAAGCGCCTCTCTCACCTGTGCTGCTTAACTCTCGTCCCAAGCCTCTCTCTCCAATCCTGCTGTCTCGGTCCCAAGTTCTGTTTCCAGTCCTGCGTGATTCTGGTCCCAATCCTCACTCTCCCAATCTGCTTGACTCTCGTTCAATGCCTCTCTCTCCTGTCCTACCTGACTCTCGTCCCAAGCGTCTCTTTCCTGTCCTGCCTGACTCTAGTCCCAGGCCTCTCTTTCCTGTCCTGCATGACTCTCGATCCAATCCTCCCACTCCTGTCCTTCCAGACTCTCGTCCAAAGCCTCTCTCTCCTGTCCTGCCAGACCCTCGTCTCCAGCCTCTCTCTCCTGTTCTGCCTAACTCTCGCCACAATCCGCACTCTCCTCTCCTGCCTGACTCTCATCACAAGCCTCTCTTTCCTATCCTGCCTGACATTGTCCCAAGCCTCTCTCTCCTTTCCTGTCTGACTCGTCCGAAGACTCTCTCTCCTGTCTTGCCAGGCTCTCGTCCCAAGCATCTCTCTTCTGTCATGCCTGACTCTAGTCCCAAAACTCTCTCTCCGGTCCTGCCTGAAACACATCCGAAGCCTCTCTCTCCTGTCCTGCCTGATTAGTTCCCAGGCCTCTCTCTCCTGCCCTGCCTGATACTCGTCCCAAGCCTCCCTCTCTTGTCCTGCCTGACTCTCGTCACAAGCCCCTCTCTCTTACCCGGCATGACTCTCGTCCCAAGCCTCTCTCCTGCCGAGCCTGATTCTCGTCCCACGCCTCTCTCTCCTGTCCTGCCTGACTCACGTCCCAAGCCTCTCTCTCCTGTCATGCCTGACTCTCGTCCCAAAACTCTCTCTCCGGTCCTGCCTGCCTTTCCTCCCAATTCTCTCTCTTCTTCTCTGCCTGACTCTCGTCCCAAACCACTCATTGCTGTCATTCCTGACTCTCCTCGCAAGCCTGTCTCTCAAGCCCTGCCTGACTCTCGTCCCAAGCCCCTCTCTCTTACCAAGCCTGAATCTCGTCCCAAACTCTCTCCAATCCTGCCTAACTCTCGTCCCAGCCCTCTCTTTCCCAATTTGCTTGACTCTTGTCCCAAGGTTCTCTCTCCTGTCCTGCCTGACTCTCGTCCTAAGACTCTCGGTCCCATCCTGCCTGAAATCTCGTCCCAAGCCTTTCTCTCCTGTCCTACCTGACTCTCGTCCCAAGCCTCTCTCTCCTATCTTGCCTGACTCTCGTCCCAAGCCTCTCTCTCCTATCGTGTCTGACTCTCGTTTCAAGCCTCTCTCTCTCTTGTCCTGCCTGACTCTCGTCTCAAGCCCCTCTCTCTTACCCGGCCTGACTCTCGTCCTAAGCCTCTCTCCTGCCGAGCCTGACTCTCGTCACAAACCTTTCTCTCCTGTCCTGCCTGACTCACGTTCCAAGTGTCTCTCTCCTATCCTGCCTTACTCTCGTCCCAAGCCCCTCTCTCACCTGTCCTGCCTGACTCTCGTCCCAAGCCTCTCTCCTGTCCTGCCTAACACTCGTCACAAGACTCTCTCTCAGGTCCTGCTTGCCTATCCTCAAAAGCCTATCTCTCCTGTCCTGCCTGACTCTCGTCCCAAGACTCTCTCTCCTGACCTTCATGACTATCGTCTCAAGCCTCTTTCTCTTATCCTGCCTGACTCTCGCCCCAAACCTCTCTCTCCTGTCCTGCCTGACTCTCTTCCCAAGCCTATCTCTCCTGTCCTGCCTGACTCTCGTCCCAAGACTCTCACTCTTGTCCTTCCTGACTCTCGTCCCAAGCCTCTTTCTCTTGTCTTCGCTGACTCTCGTCCTAAGCCTCGCTCTCCTGTCCTGCCTGACTCTCGTCCCAGGCTTCTATCTCCTATTCTTCCTGATTCTCGTCCTAACCCTCTCTCTCCTGTCCTGCCTGACTCTCATCCTAAGCCTCTCTCTCCTGATCTGCCTGACTCTCGTCCCAAGCCTCTCTCTCCTGTCTTGCCTGACTCTCGTCAGAAGCCTTTCGTCTTATCCATGACTCTCGACCCATGCCTCTATCTCCTGCCCTGCCTGACTCTCGTCCAGTTCTGCCTAACACTCGTCCCAGCCCTCTCTTTCACATTTTGCTTGACTCTTGTCCCCAGCTTCTCTCTCCTGTCCTGCCTGACTCTCGTCCCAAGACTCTCTGTCCTGTCCTGCCTGAAATCTCGTCCCAAGCTTCTCTCTCCTGCCCTGCTTGACTCTCTTCCCAAGCCCTTCTCTCCTACCCAGCCTAACTCTCGTCCCAAGCTCTGTCTCCAGTCCTGCGTGACTCTCGTCCCAATCCTCTCTCTCCCACTCTGCCTGACTCTCGTCCCAAGCCTCTCTCTCCTGTCCTGCCTGACTCACGTTCCACGTGTCTCTCTCCTGTCCTGCCTGACTCTCGTCCCAAGCCCCTCTCTCAACTGTCCTGCCTAACTCTCGTCCCAAGCCTCTCTCTCCAATCCTGCTGTCTCGGTCCCAAGTTCTGTTTCCAGTCCTGCGTGATTCTGGTCCCAATCCTCACTCTCCCAATCTGCTTGACTCTCGTCCAATGCCTCTCTCTCCTGTCCTACCTGACTCTCGTCCCAAGCGTCTCTTTCCTGTCCTGCCTGACTCTAGTCCCAGGCCTCTCTTTCCTGTCCTGCATGACTCTCGATCCAATCCTCCCACTCCTGTCCTTCCAGACTCTCGTCCAAAGCCTCTCTCTCCTGTCCTGCCTGACCCTCGTCTCCAGCCTCTCTCTCCTGTCCTGCCTAACTCTCGCCACAATCCGCACTCTCCTCTCCTGCCTGACTCTCATCACAAGCCTCTCTTTCCTATCCTGCCTGACATTGTCCCAAGCATCTCGCTCTTGTCCTGCCTGACTCTCGTCCGAAGACTCTCTCTCCTGTCCTGCCTGGTTTTTGTCCCATACCTCTCTCTTCTGTCTTGCCTAAAACACCTACGAAGCCTCTCTCTCTTTTCCTGCCTGACTCTTGTCCCAAGACACTCCCTCCTGTCTTGCCTGACTGGTTCGAAGACCCTCTCCCCTACCCTGCATGATTCTCGTCCCAAGCCTCAATCTCTTCTTCCTGACTCTCGTCACAAGCCCCTCTCACTTACCCGGCCTGACTCTTGTCTCAAGCCTCTCTCCTGCCGAGCCTGACTCTCGCCATATGCCTCTCTCTATTGTCCTGCTTGACTCAAGTTCCAAGTGTCTCTCTCCTGTCCTGCCTGACTCTCGTCCCACGCCCCTCTCTCACCTATCCTGCCTGATTCTCGTCCAAGCGTCTCTCTCCAATCCTGCCTCTCTCGGTCCCAAGCCTCTCTCTCCTGCCCTACATGATTCTCAACCCAAGCCTCTCTCTCTTGTCCTGCCTGACTCTCTTCACAAGCCCCTCTCTCTAACCCGGCCTGACTCACGTTCCAAGCCTCTATCCTGCGGAGCCTGATTCTCGTCCCAAGCCTCTCTGTCCTGTCCTGCCTGACTCTTGTCCCAAGCCACTCTCTCCTGTCCTGCCTGACTCTCGTCCCAAGACTCTCTCTCCGCTCCTGCCTGCCTCTCCTCCGATTCTCTCTCTCCTGTCCTGCCTGACTCTCGTCCTAATACTCTCTCTCTCTCCTGTCCTTCCTGACTGTCGTCCCAAGCCTCTTTCTCCTGTCCTTCCTCACTCTCGTCCCAAACCTCTCTCTCCTATCCTGCTTGACTCTCTTCTCAAGCCTCTCCCTCCTGTCCTGCCTGACTCTCGTCCTATGCCTCTCTCTGCTTTCCTGCCTGCCTCTCCTCCCAAGGCTCTCTCTCCTGTCCTGCCTGACTCTCGTCCCAAGACTCTCTCTTGGCCTTCCTGACACTGTCCTAAGCCTCTTTCTCCGGTCCTCGCTGACTCTCGTCCCAAACCTTGCTCTCCTGTCCTGCCAGACACTAATCTCAGGCCTCTATCTCCTATTCTGCCTGATAGTCGTCCTAACCCTCTCTCTCATGTCCTGCCTGACTCTCGTCCCAAGCCTATCTCTCCGGGCATGCCTGACTCTCGTCCTAAGCCTATCTCCCAATGTCTGCCTGACTCTCGTCCCAAACCTCTCACTCCTGTCCTGCCTGACTCTCGTTCCATGCTTCTCTCTTCTATCCTGCCTGACTCTCATCCTAAGCCTCTCTCTCCTGATCTGCGTGACTCTAGTCCCAAGCCTCTCTCTCCTGTCCTCCCTGACCCTCGTCCCAAGCCTCTCTCTCCTACCGTGCCTGACTCTCGTCCCAAGCCACTCATTTCTGTCATTCCTGACTCTCGTCCCAAGCCTCTCTCTCAAACCCTGCCTGACTCTCCTCTAAAGCCCCTCTCTCCTACAAAGCCTGATTCTCGTCCCAAACTCTCACTCCAATCCTGCCTAACTCTCGTTCCAGCCCTCTCTTTCCCATTTTGCTTGACTCTCGTCCCACGGTTCTCTCTCCTGTCCTGCCTGACTCTCGTCCCAAGACTCTCTGTCCCATCCTGCCTGAAATCTCGTCCCAAGCCTCTCTCTCCTGCCCTGCCTGACTCTCTTCCCAAACCCCTCTCTCCTACCCAGCCTGACTCTCGTCCCAAGCTCTCTCTCCAGTCCTGCCTGACTCTCGTCCCAATCCTCTCTCTCCAACTCTGCCTGCCTGTCGTCCCATGCCTCCCTCTCCTGTCTTGCCTGAATCTCGTCCCAAACCTCGCTCTCCTGTCCTGCCTGACACTAATCTCAGGCCTCTATCTCCTATTCTGCCTGATTGTCGTCCTAACCCTCTCTCTTCTGTCCTGCCTGACTCTCGTCCCAAGGATATCTCTCCTGCCATGCCTGACTCTCATCCTAAGATTATCTCCCAATGTCTGCCTGACTCTCGTCCCAAACCTCCCACTCCTGTCCTGCCTGACTCTCGTTCCATGCTTCTCTGTTCTATCCTGCCTGACTCTCATCCTAAGCCTCTCTCTCCTGATCTGCCTGACTCTAATCCCAAGCCACTCTCTCCTGTCCTCCCTGACTCTCGTCCCAAGCCTCTCTCTCCTACCCTGCCTGACTCTCGTCCCAAACCACTCATTCCTGTCATTCCTGGCTCTCGTCCCAAGCCTCTCTCTCAAGCCCTGCCTGACTCTCTTCCCAAACCCATCTCTCCTACCAAGCCTGATTCTCGTCCCAAGCCTCTCTCTCCTGTCCTGCCTGACTCTCGTCCAATGCCTCTCTCTCCTGTCCTCCCTGACTCTCGTCCTAAGCCTCTCTTTCCTGTCCTGCCTGACTCTAGTCCCAGGCCTCCCTTTCCTTTCCTGCATGACTCTCCTCCCAAGGCTCTCTCTCCTGTCCTGCCTGACTCTCGTCCCAAGACTCTCTCTTGGCCTTCCTGACACTGTCCTAAGCCTCTTTCTCCGGTCCTCGCTGACTCTCGTCCCAAACCTTGCTCTCCTGTCCTGCCAGACACTAATCTCAGGCCTCTATCTCCAATCCTCCCTCTCCTTTCCTTCCTGACTCTCGTCCAAAGCCTCTCTCTCCTGTCCTGCCTATCTCTTGTCTCCAGCCTCTCCTGTCCTGCCTGACTCTCGCACTAGGCCTCTCTCTCCTCTCCCGCCTGACTCTCATCCCAAGCCTCTCTCTCCTATCCTTCCTGACTCTGTCCAAATCCTCTCTCTCCTTTCCTGTCTGACTCGTCCGAAGACTCTCTCTCCTGTCTTGCCAGGCTCTCGTCCCAAGCATCTCTCTTCTGTCATGCCTGACTCTAGTCCCAAAACTCTCTCTCCGGTCCTGCCTGAAACACATCCGAAGCCTCTCTCTCCTGTCCTGCCTGATTAGTTCCTAGGCCTCTCTCTCCTGCCCTGCCTGATACTCGTCCCAAGCCTCCCTCTCTTGTCCTGCCTGACTCTCGTCACAAGCCCCTCTCTCTTACCCGGCATGACTCTCGTCCCAAGCCTCTCTCCTGCCGAGCCTGATTCTCGTCCCACGCCTCTCTCTCCTGTCCTGCCTGACTCACGTCCCAAGCCTCTCTCTCCTGTCATGCCTGACTCTCGTCCCAAAAGTCTCTCTCCGGTCCTGCCTGCCTTTCCTCCCAATTCTCTCTCTTCTTCCCTGCCTGACTCTCGTCCCAAACCACTCATTCCTGTCATTCCTGACTCTCCTCCCAAGCCTGTCTCTCAAGCCCTGCCTGACTCTCGTCCCAAGCCCCTCTCTCTTACCAAGCCTGAATCTCGTCCCAAACTCTCTCCAATCGTGCCTAACTCTCGTCCCAGCCCTCTCTTTCCCAATTTGCTTGACTCTTGTCCCAAGGTTCTCTCTCCTGTCCTGCCTGACTCTCGTCCTAAGACTCTCGGTCCCATCCTGCCTGAAATCTCGTCCCAAGCCTCTCTCTCCTGCCCTGCCTGACTCTCTTCCCAAGCCTCTCTCTCCTGTCCTGCCTGAATCTCGTCCCAAGACTCTCTGTCCGGTCCTGCCTGCCTCTCCTCCGAGGCCTCTCTCTCCTGTCCTGCCTGACTCTCGTCCTAATACTCTCTCTCTCTCCTGTCCTTCCTGACTGTCGTCCCAAGCCTCTTTCTCCTGTCCTTCCTCACTCTCGTCCCAAACCTCTCTCTCCTGTCCTGCCTGATTCTCGTCCCAAGCCTCTCTGTCCTGTCCTGCTTGACTCTTGATCCAATCCTTCCTCTCCTGTCGTTCTGACTCTCGTCCAAAGCCTCTCTCTCCTCTCCTGCCTGACTCTCGTCCCAAGACTCTCTCTCTTGTCCTTCCTGACTGTCGTCCTAAGCCTCTTTCTCCTGTCCTCCCTGACTCTCGTCCCAAGCCTCGCTCTCCTGTCCTGCCTGACAATCGTCCCAGGCCTCTATCTCCTATTCTGTCTGACTCTCGTCCTAACCCTCTCTCTCCTGTCCAGCCTGACTCTCGTCCCAAGCCTCTCGCTCCTGCCATGCTTGACTCTCGTCCTAATCCTCTCTCCCCTGTCCTACCTGACTCTCGTACCAGGCCTCTCTCTTCTGTACTGCCTGACGCTCGCCTTATGCTTCTCTCTTCTGTCCTGCCTGAATCTCATCCTAAGCCTCTCTCTCCTGTCATGCCTGACTCTCGTCCTAAGCCTCTCTCCCCTGTCCTACCTGCCTCTCGTCGCAAGCCTCTCTCTCCTGTCTTGCCTGACTCTCGTCCCAAGCTTCTCTCTCCTGTCCTACTTTACTGTCGACCCATGCCTCTCTCTCCTGCCCTGCTTGACTCTCGTCCTAAGCCTCTCTGTCCTGTCCCGCCTGACTCTCGTCACAAGACTCTCTCTCATGCCCTACCTGACACTCGTCCCAAGACTCTCTGTCCTGTCCTGCCTGAAATCTCGTCCCAAGCCTCTCTCTCCTACCCTACTTGACTCTCTTCCCAAGCCCCTCTCTCCTATCCAGCCTGACTCTCGTCCCAAGCTCTTTCTCCAGTCCTGCCTGACTCTCGTCCTAATCCTCTCTCTCCCATCCTGCATGACTCACGTCCCAAACCTCTCTTTCCTGTCTTGCCTGACTCTCGTCCCAAGACTCTCCCTCCTGTCCTGCCTGACTCTCACCCCAAGCCTCTCTCTCCAGTCCTGCCTGACTCTCGTCCTAAGACTCTCTCTCCGGTCCTGCCTGCCTCTCCTCCAAAGCCTCTATATCCTGTCCTGCCTGAATCTCGTCCCAAGACTCTCTGTCCTGTCCTGCCTGAAATCTCGTCCCAAGCCTCTCTCTCCTATCCTACCTGACTCTCATCCCAAGCCCCTCTCTCCTACCCCGCCTGGCTCTCGTCCCAAGCTCTCTCTCCAGTCCTGCCTGACTCTCGTCACAATCCTCTCTCTCCCACCCTGCCTGACTCTCGTCCCATGCCTCTCTCTCTCCTGTGTTGCCTGACTCTCGTCCCAAGCCTCTCCCTCCTGTCCTGCCTGACTCTCGTCCCATGCCTCTCTCTCCAGTCCTACCTGACTCTCGTCACAAGCCTCTCTCTCCTGTCCTGCCTGACTCTAGTCCCAGGCCTCTCTTTCCTGTCCTGCATGACTCTCGATCCAATCCTCCCTCTCCTGTCCTTCCTGACTCTCATCCAAAGCCTCTCTCTCTTCTCCTGCTTGACTCTCGTCTACAGCCTCTCTCTCCTGTCCTGCTGACTCTCGCCCCAAGCCTATCTCTCCTCTCCTGCCTGACTCTCATCCCAAGCCTCTCTCTCCTATCCTGCCTGACCCTGTCCCAAGCCTCTCTCTCTCCTGCCCTGCCTAACTCTCGTCCCAAGCCTCTCTCTCCTGTCCTGCCTGACTCTCCTCCGAAGCCACTCTCTCTTGTCCTGAATTACTCTAGTCCCAAGCCTCTCTCTTCTTTCCTGCCTGTCTCTCGTCCTAAGTCTCTCTCTCATGTCATGCCTGATTCTCGGCCCAAGCCTCTCTCTCCTATCCTGCCTGACTGTCGTCCAAGCTCTCTCTCCTGTCCTCCAGACTCTCGTCCCAAGCCCCTCTCTCCTGTCCTGCCTGATCTCGTCCCAAGCTCTTCTCTCCTTCCTGCCTGACTCTCGTCCCAACCTCTCTCTCCTGTCCTGCCTGACTCTCGTTCCAAGCCTCACTCTCCTGTCCTGCCTGACTCTCGCTCCTAAGCCTCTTCTCTTGCCTGAATCTCTGTCCAAGCCTCTCTTCCTGTCCTGCCTGACTCTCGTCCCAAGTCTCTCTCCTCCTGTACTGCTTTTCGTCCCAAGCCTCTCTCTCCTCTGCCTACTCTCGTCCCAACCTCTCTCCTTCCTGCCTACCTCTGTCCAACCTCTCTCTCCTGTCTCTGATCTCGTCCCAACTCTTCTCTGTCTGTACTCTCGTCCAAGCCTTCTCTCTCTCCTGACTTCTCCAGCTCCTCTGACTCTCGTCCCCCTCCCTACTGACTCGCCCAACCCTCTCTTCCCTGACTCTGCCACCTCTCTCTTGTCCTGCTGACTCTCGTCCAAGCTCTCTCTCCTGTCCTGCGATCTGTCCAACTCTCTCTCCTGTCCTGCCTGACTCTCTCAAGCCTCTTCTCCTCTCCTGACTTCGTCCAAGCCCTTCTCGTCCTGCCTGACTCTGTCCCAACTTTCTCCTCCTGCTGACTCTCGTCTATCGGCCTCTTTCCCTCTTGCCGACTCTCGTCCAAGCTCTCTCTCCTCCTGCCTATCTCGTCCAACCTCTCTCTCTGTCCTGCTGACTCTGCCAAGCTTCTCTCCTTCTCCTGATCTGTCCAATCTCTTCTGTCCTGCTGACTCTCTCCCAGCTCTTCTCCTTTGCTACTCTCGTCCAAGCCTTCTCCTCCGCCTGACTTCTCCAAGCCTCTTCTCCTGTCGCTGACTCTCGTCCAAACCTCTCCTTCTGCCTGACTCTCGTCCAACCTCTCTCCGTCTGCCTGATGTCCAACCTCCCCTCCTGCTGATCTCGCCAAGCTCTCTTCTGTCCTGCTTCTCGTCCAACCCTCTCCCTCTCCTGACTCTCGTCCCAAGCCTTCTCTTCCTGCTTGTCCAAGCCTTCTTCCTTCCTGCGACTCGTCCAGCCTTCTCTCCTGTCCGCTGACCTCGTCCACCTCTCTCCTATTGCCTACTCTCCAAGCCTCTCTCTCTCTCCCTGCCTAACTCTCGTCCAAGCCTCTTTCTTCTGCCTGACTCTCTTCCAAGCCTCTCCCTCCTGTATCACCTTTTGTCCCAAGTCTCTCTCTCGTGCCTGCTCTCTCCTCCCACGCTCTTTCTCCTTTTGCCTGATCTCGTCCAAGCCCTTCCCTTCCTCTGCCTCCACCTCTCTCTCTCTTCCTGTCCTGCCTGACTCTCTCTCCCCCCACCCCCAGTCCATCTCTCTCTCCTTCCTGCCTGACTCTCGTCCCAACCTCTCTCTCTGCCTGAGACTCTATCTCAAGCCCTCTCTCTACCTGCTGATCTCGTCCAATCTCTCTCCGTCCTCCTGACTTCGTCCCAGACCTTCTCCGTACCTACTACTCTCGTCCCAAGCCTTCTCTCTTCCTTCTGACTCTCTTCCAACCTCTCTCTCCTGTCCCTTGACTCTCGTCCCAGACTCTCTCCCTTCCTACCTGACTCTCGTCCCAACCTCTCTCTCCGTTCTGCCTGACTCTCGTCCAACTCCTTCTCTTGTCCTGCTGACTCTCGTCCAAGCCTCTCTCCTGTCCTGCCTGACTCTCGTCCCAAGCTCTCTCTCCTGTCCTGCCTGACTCTTCCAAGCCCTCTCTCTCCCGTCTGACTTTCGTCCCAACCTCTCTCTCCTGTCCTGCTGACTCTGTCCCAAGTCTCTCTCCTCTTGTCCGCTGACTCTCCTCATCGGCCTCTTCTCTCCTACTTGCCTGACTCTCGTCCATAGCTCTTCTCTCCTACCCTGCCTAACTCTCGTCCCAAGCCTCTCTCTCTTGTCCTGCCTGACTCTCGTCCCAAGCCTCTCTCTCCTGTCCTGCCTGACTCTTGTCCCAATCTCTCTCTGCCTCTGCTGACTCTCTCCCAGCCTCTTTCTCCTATTTGCCTGACTCTCGTCCATAGCCCTTCTCTCCTACCCAGCCTGACTTTCGTCCCAAGCCTCTCTCTCCTGTCCTGCCTGACTCTCGTCCCAAGCCTCCCTCTCCTGTCTTGCCTGACTCTCGTCCCAAGCCAATCTCTCCTGTACTGCCTGATTATTGTCGGAAGCACCTCTCTCCTACCCTGCATGATTCTCGTTTCAAGTCTCTCTTTTCTGTCCTGCATTACTCTTGTCCCAAACCCTTCTCCCCTACCCTACCTGACTCTCGTCCCAAGCCTTTCTCCTGTCGACTTTGGCTCTAGTCCCAAGCCATTCTCTCCTCTCCTGCCCGACTCTCGTCCCAGTCCTATCTCTCCTGTCCAGCTTGACTCTCGTCCCAAACCTGTCTCTCCTAATTGCCTATCTCTCTTTCCAAGCCCTTCTCTCCTACCCTTCCTGACTCACGGCCCAAGCCTCTCTCACCTGTCCTGACTGACTCTCGTCCCAAGCCTCTTTCTTTTACTTGCCTGACTCTCTTCCCAAGCCCTTCTATCCGGCCCTGCCTGATTCTCATCCCAAACCTCTTTCTCCTACCCTGCCTGACTCTCGTCTCAAGCCTCTCTCTCCTGTCGTGCCTGACTCCCTCCTCAAGCCTCTCTCTCCTATCCTGCCTTACTCTCGTCCGAAGTCTCTCTCTCTTCTCCTGCCTGATTCTCGTCCCAAGCCTCTCTCTCCTGTCCTGACTGACTCTCACCTCAAGCCTCTCTCTCCTCTCATAACTGACTCTCGTAAAAACCCTCTCTCCTGTTCTGCCTGACTCTCGTCCCAGGCTTCTTTCTCCTGTCCTGCATAACTCTCGTCCCAAGTCTCTCTCGACTTTCCTGCCTGACTCTCTTCCCAAGCCTCTCACTACTGTTCTGGCTGACTCTCGTCCCAACCCCCTCTCTCCTATCAAGCCTCACTCTTGTCCCAAGCTCCCTTTCCAGGCCTCTCTGACTCTCGTCCCATGAATCTCTCTCCTGTCATTCCTGACTCTCGTCCCAAGCTTCTCTCTCCTGTCATGCCTGACTCTCCTACCAAGCCTCTCTCTCCTGTCCTGCCTGACTCTCGTCCCAAGCCTCTCTCATGTCGACCTTGACTCTCATCCCAAGCCATTATCTCCTCTCCTGCCTGACTCTCGTCCCAGTCCTATCTCTCCTTTCCTGACTGACTCTCGTCCCAAGACTGTCTCTCCAAATTGCCTGACTCTCGTTCCAAGCCCTTCTATCCTACCCTTCCTGACTCTCGTCCCAAGCCTCTCTCTCCTGTCCTGCCTGACTGTCGTCCGAAGACTCTCTCTCCTGTCCTGCCTGACTCTCGTCCCAAGCGTCTATCTCCTCTCTTGCCTGACTCTCGTCCCAAGTCTCTCTTTCCGGTCCTGCCAGACTCTCGTCACAAGCCTCTTTCTCATATCCTCCCTGCCACTCGTCCTAAGCCTATTTTTCCTGTCCTATCTGACTGTCATCCCAAGCCTCTCTCTCCTATCCTCCCTGACTCCTGTCCCAAGCTTCTCTCACTTGTCCTTCTTGACTCTCCTCCTTAGCCTCTTTCTCCTACTTGGCTGACTCTCGTCCATAGCCCTTCTCTCCTACCCTGCCTGACTCTCCGCCCAAGCCTCTCTCTCCTGTCCTGCCTGACTCTCGTCCCAAGCCAATCTCTCCTGTACTGCATGAATATTGTCGGAAGCCCCTCTCTCCTACCTTCCATGATTCTCGTTCCAAGCCTCTCTTCTCTGTACTGCCTTACTCGTCCCAAGCCCCTCTCGCCTACCCTGCCTGACTCTTGTCCCAAACCTATCTCCTGTCGACCTTGATTATCATCCCAAGCCATTCTCTCCTCTCCTGCCTGACTCTCGTCCCAGTCCTATCTCTCCTGTCATGACTGACTCTCGTCCCAAGACTGTCTCTCCAAATTGCCTGACTCTCGTTCCAAGCCCCTCTATCCTACCCTTCCTGACTCTCGTCCCAAGCCTCTCTCTCCTGTCCTGCCTGACTGTCGTCCGAAGCCTCTCTCTCCTGTCCTGCCTGACTCTCGTCCAAAGCGTCTATCTCCTCTCTTGCCTGACTCTCGTCCCAAGACTCTCTTTCCGGTCCTGCCTGACTCTCGTCCCAAGACTCTTTCTCATGCCCTCCCTGCCTCTCGTTCTAAGCCTATTTCTCCTGTCCTGTCTGACTGTCATCCCAAGCCTCTCTCTCCTGTCCTGACTGACTCCTGTCCCAAGCTTCTCTCTCTTGTCCTTCTTGACTCTCCTCCTTAGCCTTTTTCTCCTACTTGGCTGACTCTCGTCCATAGCCCTTCTCTCCTACCCTGCCTGACTCTCCTCCCAAGCCTCTCTCTCTTGTCCTGCCTAACTCTCGTCCCAAGCCAATCTCTCCTGTACTGCATGAATATTGTCGGAGGCCCCTCTCTCCTACCTTGCATGATTCTCGTTCCAAGCCTCTCTTTTCTGTACTGCCTTACTCTCGTCCCAAGCCCCTCTCGCCTGACTTTCGTCCCAAGCCTCTCTCCTGTCGACCTTGACTCTCATCCCAAGCCATTCTCTCCTCTCCTGCCTGACTCTCGTCCCAGTCCTATCTCTCCTCTCCTGACTGACTCTCGTCCCAAGAGTGTCTCTCCAAAGTGCCTGACTCTCGTTCCCAGCCCTTCTATTCTACCCTTCCTGACTCTCGTCACAAGCCTCTTTCTCCTGTCCTCCCTGACTGTCGTCCGAAGCCTCTCTCTCCTGTCCTCCCTGACTCTCGTCCCAAGCCTCTCTCTCCTACACTGCCTGACCGTCGTCCCAAGCCTCTCTCTTCTGTCCTGCCTGACTCACTCGTTAAGCCTCTCTCTCCTGTCCTGCTTGACTCTCGTCCCAAGCTTTTCACCCCTCTCCTGCCTGACTCTAGTCCCAAGCCTCTCTCTCCTGTCCTGCCTGACTGTCGTCCGGAGCCTCTCTCTCCTTTCCTGCCTGACTCTCGTCCCAAGCGTCTATCTCCTATCTTGCCTGACTCTCGTCCCAAGTCTCTCTCTCCGGTGTTGCCTGACTCTCGTCCGAACCCTATCTCTCCTATCCTGCCTCACTCTCGTCACAAGCCTCTCTCTCCTATCCCCCCTGACTCTCGTCCCAAGCCTCTCTCTCCTACAAGCTTTTCACCCTGTCCTGCCTGACTCTAGTCCAAGCCTTTCTCTCCTGTCCTGCCAGACTCTCGTTCCATGCCCTCTCTCTTCTGTCTTGCCTAACTCTCGTCCCATGCTCTCTCTCCTGTCCTTCCTGACTCCAGTCCAAAGTCTCTCTATTATGTCCTGCTGACTGTCGTCCAAGCCTATCTCTCTATTCCTGCTTGACTCTCGTCCCAATCCCCTCTCTCCTACCAAGCCTAACTCTCGTCCCAAGCTTCTATTCCAGGCCTCTCTGACTCTCGTCCCATGAATCTCTCTCCTGTCATTCCTGACTCTCGTCCCAAGCTTCTCTCTTCCTGTCATGCCTGACTCTCCTACCAAGCCTCTCTCTCCTGTCCTGCCCTGACTCTCGTCACAACCCTCTCTCTCCTGTCTGCCTAACTCCTGACCAAGCTTCTCCCTCTTGTCCTTTCTTGACTCTCATCCTTAGCCCTCTTTCTCCTACTTGGCTGACTCTCGTCCATAGCCCTTCTCTCCTACCCTGCCTGACTTTCGTCCAAGCCACCCTCTCCTGTCCTGCCTGACTCTCGTCCTAAGCCAATCTGTCCTGTACTGCATGAATATTGTCGGAAGCCCCCTCTCTACTACCATTGCATGATTCTCGTTTCAAGCCTCTCTTTTCTGTACTGCCTTACTCTCGTCCCAAGCCCCTCCCCCTACCCTGCCTGACTCTCGTCCCAAGCCTCTCTCCTGTTGACCTTAACTCTCTTCCAAGCCATTCTCTCCTCTCCTGCCTGACTCTCGTCCCAGTCCTATCTCTCCTGTCCTGACTGACTCTCCTCAAGACTGCTCTCTCCAAATTGCCTGACTCTCGTTCCAAGCCGTTCTAACCTACCCTTCCTGACTCTCGTCCCAAGCTCTCTCTCCTGTCCTGCCTGACTGTCCGTCCGAAGCTCTCTCTCCTGTCCGCCTGACTCTCGTCCCAAGCGTCTATCTCCTCTCTTGCCAGACTCTCGTCCCCAAGTCTCTCTCTCCGGTCTTGCCTGAATCTCGTCCCAAGCCTCTTTCTCATGTCCTCCTGCCTCTGGTCCCAAGCCTATTTATCCTGTCCTGTCTGACTGTCATCCCAAGCCTCTCTCTCCTGTCCTGCCTGATTCTTGTCCCAAAACTGTCTCTACTCTCCTGCCTGACTCTCGTCCCAAGCCTCTCTCTCCTGCAGTGCCTAACTCTCTCCAAGAGCCTCTCTCTCCTATCCTGCCCGACTCTCGTCTCAAGCCTCTCTCTCCTGTCGTGCATGACTCCCTCCTCAAGCCTCTCTCTCCTATCCTGCCTGACTCTCGTCCGAAGTCTCTCTCTCCTCTCGTGCCTGATTCTCGTCCCAAGCCTCTCTCTCCTGTCCTGACTGACTCTCACCTCAAGCCTCTCTCTCCTCTCATAACTGACTCTCGTAAAAACCCTCTCTCCTGTTCTGCCTGACTCTCGTCCCAGGCTTCTTTCTCCTGTCCTGCATAACTCTCGTCCCAAGTCTCTCTCGACTTTCCTGCCTGACTCTCTTCCCAAGCATCTCACTCCTGTTCTGGCTGACTCTCGTCCCAACCCCCTCTCTCCTATCAAGCCTCACTCTTGTCCCAAGCTCCCTTTCCAGGCCTCTCTGACTCTCGTCCCATGAATCTCTCTCCTGTCATTCCTGACTCTCGTCCCAAGCTTCTCTCTCCTGTCATGCCTGACTCTCCTACCAAGCCTCTCTCTCCTGTCCTGCCTGACTCTCGTCCCAAGCCTCTCTCATGTCGACCTTGACTCTCATCCCAAGCCATTATCTCCTCTCCTGCCTGACTCTCGTCCCAGTCCTATCTCTCCTTTCCTGACTGACTCTCGTCCCAAGACTGTCTCTCCAAATTGCCTGACTCTCGTTCCAAGCCCTTCTATCCTACCCTTCCTGACTCTCGTCCCAAGCCTCTCTCTTCTGTCCTGCCTGACTGTCGTCCGAAGACTCTCTCTCCTGTCCTGCCTGACTCTCGTCCCAAGCGTCTATCTCCTCTCTTGCCTGACTCTCGTCCCAAGTCTCTCTTTCCGGTCCTGCCAGACTCTCGTCACAAGCCTCATTCTCATGTCCTCCCTGCCTCTCGTCCTAAGCCTATTTTTCCTGTCCTATCTGACTGTCATCCCAAGCCTCTCTCTCCTGTCCTGCCTGACTCCTGTCCCAAGCTTCTCTCACTTGTCCTTCTTGACTCTCCTCCTTAGCCTCTTTCTCCTACTTGGCTGACTCTCGTCCATAGCCCTTCTCTCCTACCCTGCCTGACTCTCCGCCCAAGCCTCTCTCTCCTGTCCTGCCTGACTCTCGTCCCAAGCCAATCTCTCCTGTACTGCATGAATATTGTCGGAAGCCCCTCTCTCCTACCTTCCATGATTCTCGTTCCAAGCCTCTCTTCTCTGTACTGCCTTACTCGTCCCAAGCCCCTCTCGCCTACCCTGCCTGACTCTTGTCCCAAACCTATCTCCTGTCGACCTTGATTATCATCCCAAGCCATTCTCTCCTCTCCTGCCTGACTCTCGTCCCAGTCCTATCTCTCCTGTCATGACTGACTCTCGTCCTAAGACTGTCTCTCCAAATTGCCTGACTCTCGTTCTAAGCCCCTCTATCCTACTCTTCCTGACTCTCGTCCCAAGCCTCTCTCTCCTGTCCTGCCTGACTGTCGTCCGAAGCCTCTCTCTCCTGTCCTACCTGACTCTCGTCCAAAGCGTCTATCTCCTCTCTTGCCTGAATCTCGTCCCAAGACTCTCTTTCCGGTCCTGCCTGACTCTCGTCCCAAGACTCTTTCTCATGTCCTCCCTGCCTCTCGTCCTAAGCCTATTTCTCCTGTCCTGTCTGACTGTCATCCCAAGCCTCTCTCTTCTCTCCTGACTGACTCCTGTCCCAAGCTTCTCTCTCTTGTCCTTCTTGACTCTCCTCCTTAGCCTTTTTCTCCTACTTGGCTGACTCTCGTCCATAGCCCTTCTCTCCTACCCTGCCTGACTCTCCTCCCAAGCCTCTCTCTCTTGTCCTGCCTAACTCTCGTCCCAAGCCAATCTCTCCTGTACTGCATGAATATTGTCGGAGGCCCCTCTCTCCTACCTTGCATGATTCTCGTTCCAAGCCTCTCTTTTCTGTACTGCCTTACTCTCGTCCCAAGCCCCTCTCGCCTGACTTTCGTCCCAAGCCTCTCTCCTGTCGACCTTGACTCTCATCCCAAGCCATTCTCTCCTCTCCTGCCTGACTCTCGTCCCAGTCCTATCTCTCCTCTCCTGACTGACTCTCGTCCCAAGAGTGTCTCTCCAAAGTGCCTGACTCTCGTTCCCAGCCCTTCTATTCTACCCTTCCTGACTCTCGTCACAAGCCTCTTTCTCCTGTCCTCCCTGACTGTCGTCCGAAGCCTCTCTCTCCTGTCCTCCCTGACTCTCGTCCCAAGCCTCTCTCTCCTACACTTCCTGACCGTCGTCCCAAGCCTCTCTCTACTGTCCTGCCTGACTCACTCGTTAAGCCTCTCTCTCCTGTCCTGCTTGACTCTCGTCCCAAGCTTTTCACCCCTCTCCTGCCTGACTCTAGTCCCAAGCCTCTCTCTCCTGTCCTGCCTGACTGTCGTCCGGAGCCTCTCTCTCCTT
Source organism: Panulirus ornatus (assembly GCF_036320965.1). NCBI lineage: Eukaryota > Metazoa > Arthropoda > Malacostraca > Decapoda > Palinuridae > Panulirus > Panulirus ornatus. The sequence continues at coordinate 128,346 of NW_027264901.1, forward strand.
TCCTGCCTGACTCTCGTCCCAAGCGTCTATCTCCTATCTTGCCTGACTCTCGTCCCAAGTCTCTCTCTCCGGTGTTGCCTGACTCTCGTCCGAACCCTATCTCTCCTATCCTGCCTCACTCTCGTCACAAGCCTCTCTCTCCTATCCCCCCTGACTCTCGTCCCAAGCCTCTCTCTCCTACACTACCTGACCGTCGTCCCAAGCCTCTCTCTCCTGTCCTACCTGACTCTCGTCCCAAGGTTCTCTCTCCTACACTTCCTGACCGTCGTCCCAAGCATCTCTCTCCTGTCCTGCCTGACTCACTCGTCAAGCCTCTCTCTCCTGTCCTGCTTGACTCTCGTCCCAAGCTTTTCACCCCTGTCCTGCCTGACTCTAGTCCCAAGCCTTTCTCTCCTGTCCTGCCTGACTCTCGTCCCATGCCTCTCTCTTCTGTCTTGCCTAACTCTCGTCCCATGCCTCTCTCTCCTGTCCTTCCTGACTCCAGTCCAAAGTCTCTCTATTATGTCCTGCCTGACTGTCGTCCCAAGCCTATCTCTCTATTCCTGCTTGACTCTCGTCCCAATCCCCTCTCTCCTACCAAGCCTAACTCTCGTCCCAAGCTTCTATTTCCAGGCCTCTCTGACTCTCGTCCCATGAATCTCTCTCCTGTCATTCCTGACTCTCGTCCCAAGCTTCTCTCTCCTGTCATGCCTGACTCTCCTACCAAGCCTCTCTCTCCTGTCCTGCCTGACTCTCGTCACAACCCTCTCTCTCCTGTCCTGCCTAACTCCTGACCCAAGCTTCTCTCTCTTGTCCTTCTTGACTCTCATCCTTAGCCTCTTTCTCCTACTTGGCTGACTCTCGTCCATAGCCCTTCTCTCCTACCCTGCCTGACTTTCGTCCCAAGCCACCCTCTCCTGTCCTGCCTGACTCTCGTCCTAAGCCAATCTGTCCTGTACTGCATGAATATTGTCGGAAGCCCCTCTCTACTACCTTGCATGATTCTCGTTTCAAGCCTCTCTTTTCTGTACTGCCTTACTCTCGTCCCAAGCCCCTCCCGCCTACCCTGCCTGACTCTCGTCCCAAGCCTCTCTCCTGTTGACCTTGACTCTCTTCCCAAGCCATTCTCTCCTCTCCTGCCTGACTCTCGTCCCAGTCCTATCTCTCCTGTCCTGACTGACTCTCCTCCCAAGACTGTCTCTCCAAATTGCCTGACTCTCGTTCCAAGCCCTTCTATCCTACCCTTCCTGACTCTCGTCCCAAGCCTCTCTCTCCTGTCCTGCCTGACTGTCGTCCGAAGCCTCTCTCTCCTGTCCTGCCTGACTCTCGTCCCAAGCGTCTATCTCCTCTCTTGCCTGACTCTCGTCCCAAGTCTCTCTCTCCGGTCTTGCCTGAATCTCGTCCCAAGCCTCTTTCTCATGTCCTCCCTGCCTCTGGTCCCAAGCCTATTTCTCCTGTCCTGTCTGACTGTCATCCCAAGCCTCTCTCTCCTGTCCTGCCTGATTCTTGTCCCAAAACTGTCTCTACTCTCCTGCCTGACTCTCGTCCCAAGCCTCTCTCTCCTGCCGTGCCTAACTCTCTCCAAGAGCCTCTCTCTCCTATCCTGCCCGACTCTCGTCTCAAGCCTCTCTCTCCTGTCGTGCATGACTCCCTCCTCAAGCCTCTCTCTCCTATCCTGCCTGACTCTCGTCCGAAGTCTCTCTCTCCTCTCCTGCCTGATTCTCGTCCCAAGCCTCTCTCTCCTGTCCTGACTGACTCTCACCTCAAGCCTCTCTCTCCTCTCATAACTGACTCTCGTAAAAACCCTCTCTCCTGTTCTGCCTGACTCTCGTCCCAGGCTTCTTTCTCCTGTCCTGCATAACTCTCGTCCCAAGTCTCTCTCGACTTTCCTGCCTGACTCTCTTCCCAAGCCTCTCACTCCTGTTCTGTCTGACTCTCGTCCCAACCCCCTCTCTCCTATCAAGCCTCACTCTTGTCCCAAGCTCCCTTTCCAGGCCTCTCTGACTCTCGTCCCATGAATCTCTCTCCTGTCATTCCTGACTCTCGTCCCAAGCTTCTCTCTCCTGTCATGCCTGACTCTCCTACCAAGCCTCTCTCTCCTGTCCTGCCTGACTCCCGTCCCAAGCCTCTCTCATGTCGACCTTGACTCTCATCCCAAGCCATTATCTCCTCTCCTGCCTGACTCTTGTCCCAGTCCTATCTCTCCTTTCCTGACTGACTCTCGTCCCAAGACTGTCTCTCCAAATTGCCTGACTCTCGTTCCAAGCCCTTCTATCCTACCCTTCCTGACTCTCGTCCCAAGCTTTTCTCCTCTTGTCCTCTTGACTCTCGTCCCAAGCCGCTATATCCTACTAGATGGTACTCTCGTCCATAGCCCTTTCTCTCCTACCCTCCTGGACTCTGTCCAAGACTCTCTCATTCCTGTCCTGCCTCACTCTCGTCCAAGGGTCTCTCTCCTCTCTGCCTGACTCTCGTCCCAGTGTCTATATCCTGTCCTGACTGATCTCTCGTCCCAAGCTGTCTCTCCTATATTGCCGACTTCATTCGATAGCCCATTCTCCGACCCTTCGAGGTGACTCTCGTCCCTAGCCTCTGTCTCCTGTCCTGCATGACTGTCATCCGAAGCCTCTCTCTCCTGTCCTGCTTGACTCTCGTCCCATGCCTCCCTCTCCTGTTCTGCCTAATTCTCCTCCCAAGCCTCTCTCTCTTGTCCTGTCTGATTCTCGTCCCAAGCTTCTCTCTCCCGTCCTGCCTGATTCTCGTCCCAAGTCTCCCACTCCTGCCCTGCCTTGCTATCGTCACAAGCCTCTCTCTCCTGTCGTGCCAGACTCTCGTCTCAAGCCTCTCTCTCCTGTCCAGTCAGACTCTCGTCCCAAGCCCCTCTCTCCTCTCCTGCCTGACTGTCGTCCCAAGCCTCTCTCTCTTCTCATGCCTGACTCTCGTACCAACCCTCTATCTCCTGTTCTGTCTGACTCTCGTCCTAGGTGTCTTTCTCCTGTGCTGCATAACTCTCTTCCCAATCCTCTCCCTCCTGTCCTGCCTGACTCACGTCCGAAGCCCCTCTCTCCTTCACTACGTGAGTCTTGTACCAAGCCTCTCTCTCCTGTCCTGCCTGACTCTCATCCCATCTCCTTCTCTCCTACCCTGCATGACTCTCGTCCGAAGCCTCTCTCATGTCGAGCCTGACTCTCGTCACAAGCCTATCTCTCCTGTCCTGCCTTACTCTTGTCTGAAGCCTCTCTCTCCTGTCCTGCCTGACTCTCGTCCCAAGCCTCTCTCTCCTGTCCTGCCTGACTCTCGTCCCAAACCTCTCTCTCCTATCCTGCCTGTCTCTCGTCCCAAGCCTCTCTTTCCTGTCCTGCTTGTCACTCGTTCCAGGACTCAATCTCCTGTCCTCACTGACTCTCGTCCTAACACTCTCTCTCCTGTCCTGCCTGACTTTCCTCCCAAGCCTCTCTCTCCTACACTGCCTGACCGTCGTCACAAGCCTCTCTCTCCTGTCCTGCCTGTCTTTCTCTTCAAGCATCTTTTTCCTTTCCTGCTTGAGTCTCCTCCTAAGCTTTTCTCCCCTGACCTGCCCGACTCTAGTCATGAGCTTCTCTCTCCTGTCCTGCCTGACTCTCGTCCCATGTCTCTCTCTTCTGTCTTGCTTAAATCTCCTCCTCTGCCTCTCTCTCCTGTCCTGCCTGACTCTCGTCCAAAGCCTCTCTATCATGTCCTGCCTGACTGTCGTCCCAAGCCTATCTCTCTTGTCCTGCTTGACTCTCGTCCCAACCCTTCTCTCCTACAAAGCCTGACTCTAGCCCCAAGCTCTCTTTCCAGGCCTTTCTGACTCTCGTCACATGAATCTCTCTCCTGTCATTCCTGACTCTCGTCCCAAGCTTCTCTCCTGTCCTGCCTGACTCTCCTCCCAAGCCACTCTCTCCTTTCCTGCCTGACTCTCGTCCCAAGACTCTCTCTTCTGTCCTGCCTGACTCTCGTCCGAAGCCCCTTTCTCCTCTCCCGTCTGACTTTCGTCCCAACCCTCTCTCTCCTGTCCTACCTGACTCCTGTCCCAGGGTTCTCTCTCTTGTCCTGCTTGACTCTCCTCCCACTCCTCTTTCTCCTACTTGCCTGACTCTCGTCCATAGCCCTTCTCTCCTACCCTGCCTGGCTCTCGTCCCAAGCCTCTTTCTCCTGCCCTGCCTGACTCTCGTCCCAAGCCTCCCTCTCCTGTCTTGATTGACTCTCGTCCCAAACCAATCTCTCCTGTACTGCCTGAATATTGTCGGAAGCCCCTCTCTCCTTCCCTGCATGATTCTCGTTCCAAGCCTCTCTTTTCTGCCATGGCTTACTCTTGAACCAAGCCCCTCTCTCCTACCCTGCCTGACTCTCGTCCCAAGCCTCTCTCCTGTCGACTTTGACTCTCGTCCCAAGCCATTCTCTCCTCTTCTGCCTGACTCTCATCCCAGTCCTATCTCTCCTGTCCTGCCTGACTCTCATCTCAAACCTGTCTTTCCTAATTGACTGACTCTCGTTCCAAGCCCCTTCTACCCTTCCTGACTCGTCCAAGCCTCTCCACCTGTCCTGCGACTCTCGTCCAAGCCTCTGACTCTCGTCAAAGCCTCTCTCATGTCGAGCTTACTCTCGTCACAAGCCATCTCTCCTGTCCTGCCTACTCTTGTCTGAAGCTCTCTCTCTCCTGTCCTGCTGACTTCTCGTTCCAGCCTCTCTTTCCTGTCCTGCCTGACTCTGTCCCAAACCTCTCTCTCCTATCCTGCCTGTCTCTCGTCCCAAGCCTCTCTTTCCTGTCCTGCTTGTCCTCGTTCCCAGGACTCAATCTCCTTCCTCACTGACTCTCGTCCTAACACTCTCTCTCTGTCCTGCCTGACTTTCCTCAAAGCTCTCTCTCCTCACTGCCTGACTCTCGTCACAAGCCTCTCTCCTGTCCTGCCTGTCTTTCTCTCAAGCATCTTTTCCTTTCCGCTTAGTCTCTCCTAGCTTTTCTCCCTGACTGCCGATCTGTCATGAGCTTCTCTCTCCTGTCCTGCCTGACTCTCGTCCCAGTCTCTCTCTCTTCTTGCTAATCTTCTCCTCAAGCCTCTCTCTCCTGTCCTGCCTGACTCTCGTCCAAGCCTCTCTTCTGTCCTGCCTGACTGTCGTCCCAAGCCTATCTCTCTTGTCCTGCTTGACTCTCGTCCCACCCTTCTTCCCTACAAGCCTGACTCTGCCCAGTCTCTTCCAGCCTTTCTGACCCTCGTCACTGAATCTCTCTCCTGTATTCCTGACTCTCGTCCCAAGCTTCTCTCATGGTCCTGCCTGACTCTCCTCCAAGCCACTCTCTCCTTTCCTGCCTGACTCTCGTCCCAAGACTCTCTCTTCTGTCCTGCCTGACTCTCGTCCGAAGCCCTTCTCCTCTCCTGCTGACTCTCGTCCCAAGCCTCTCTCTCTGTCCTGACTGACTCTGTCCCAAGCTTCTCTCTCTGCTGCTTAACCTCTCCGTCTCACTCCTCTATCCTGTCCTGCTGACTCTCGTCCAAGCCCTTCTCTCCTTCCTGCCTGACTCTCGTCCAAGCCTCTCTCTCCTGTCCTGACCTGACTCTCGTCCCAAGCCTCTCTCCTTCTCTGCTGACTTCTCGTCCCAAACCTCTCTCCTGTCTGCCTGATTTGTCCGAAGCCCTCTCTCCTTCCTGCTGACTTCTCGTCCAAGCCTCTCTTTCTGTCCATGGCTGACTCTCGTCCAAGCCTCTCCTCCTGTCCTGCCTGACTCTCGTCTCAAGCCTCTCTCCTGTCCTGCTTGACTCTCGTCCAAGCTTCTCTCTCCTGTCTGCCTGATTCTCATCCCAGTCCTCATCTCCCTGTCCTCCTGACTCTCTTCAAGCCTTCTTCCTAATTGACCTGACTCTCGTCCAAGCCCTCTTCTCCTACCCTGCCTGACTCTCGTCCAAGCCTCTCTCCTGTCCTGCCTGACTCTCGTCCCAAGCCTCTTCTCTCCTCCTGCCTGACTCTCGTCCAGCCTCTCTTCTGTCTCTGCCTGACCTCGTCCAAGCCTCTTCTCTCTCCTTTCCCATGCCTGACTCTCGTCTTAAGCCTCTCTCTCTCTGTCTGCTGACTCTCGTCCCAAGCCTCTCTCTCTATCCTGCATGACTCTCGTCCAAGCCTCTTCTCCTTCCTGCTGACTCTCGTCCCAAGCCTTTCCTGTCCTGACTGACTTCTCCAAGCCTCTCTCCTTCTTACCTGACTCTCGTACCAAGCCTCTCTCTCCTGTCTGCCTGACTCTCGTCCCAAACCCTCTCTCTTGTCCTGTCCTGACTCTCGTCCAAGCCTCTCTCTGTCCTTGCATGACTCTCGTCCCAAGCTCTCTCTCTCCTGTCCTGCTTGACTCTCGTCCCAGGCCTCTGTTTCATGTCCTGCCTGACTCTCGTCCCAAGCCTCTCTCTCCCGTCCTTCCCGACTCTCGTCCCAAGCCTCTATCTTCTTACCTACCTGAGTCTCGTCCCAAGCCTCTCTTTCCTACCCTGCCTGACTGTCGTCGAAAGCCTCCCTCTCCTGTCCTGCCTACCTATCTAGTCAAGCCCCTTTCTCCTGTAGTGCGTGACTCTCGTCACAAGCCTCTCTCTCCTGTCCTGCTTGACTCTCGTCCCATGCCTCTCTCTCCTGTTTTGCCTGATTCTCCTCCCAAGCCTCTCTCTCTTGTCCTGTCTGATTCTCGTCCCAAGCATCCCTATCCTGTCCTGCCTGACTCTCGTCCCAAGTGTCTCTCTCCTGTCCTGCCTAACTATCGTCCCAAGCCTCTCTCTCCTATCGTGCCAGACTCGTCTCAAGCCTCTATCTCCTGTCCAGTCTGACTCTCGTCCCAAGCCCCTCTCTCCTCTCCTGCCTGACTGTCCTCCCAAGCCTCTCTTTCCTGTCCTGACTGACTCACCTCAAGCCTCTCTCTCCTCTCATGCCTGAATCTTGTGCCAACCCTCTATCTCCTGTCCTCCCTGACTCTCGTACTAAGCGTCTTTCTCCTGTCCTGCATAACTCTCGTCCCAAGCCTCTCTCTCCTGTCCAGCCTGATTCTCGTCCTAAGACTATCCCTCCTGTCCTGCCTGACTCACATCCGAAGCCCCTCTCTACTTCCCTGCATGATTTCGTACCAAGCCTTCTCTCCTGTCCTGCTTGACTCTCATCCCATCTCCCTCTCTCCTACCCTGCTTGACTCTCGTCCGAAGCCTCTGTCATGTCGAGCCTGACTCTCGTCCCAAGCCTCTCTCTCCTGTCCTGCCTGACTCTTGTCCCAAGCCTCTCTCTCCTGTCCTGCCTGACTCTCGTCCAAAGCCTCTCTCTCCTCTCCTGCCAGACTCACGTCCCAAGCCTCTCTTTCCTGTCCTGCCTGACACTCGTTCCAGGACTCTAACTCCTGTCCTGCCTGACTCTCGTCCTAACGCTCTCTCTCCTGTGATGCCTGACTCTCGTCCCAAGCCTATCTCTCCTACACTGACTGACTGTCGTCCCAAGCCTCTCTCTCCTGTCCTGCCTGTTCTCTCGTCCCAAGCTTTTCTCCCCTGTCCTGCCTGACTCTAGTCATGAGCCTCTCTGTCCTGTCCTGCCTGACTCTCGTCCCATGTCTCTCTCTTCTGTCTTGCCTAACTCTTGTCCCATGCCTCTCTCTCCTGTCCTGCCTGACTCTCGTTCAAATCCTCTCTATCATGTCCTGCCTGACTGTCGTCCCAAGCCTATCTCTCTTGTCCTGCTTGACTCTCGCCCAAACCCCTTCTCTCCTACAAAGCCTGACTCTAGTCCCAAGCTCTCTTTCCAGGCCTGCATGACTCTCGCCCCATTAATCTCTCTCCTGTCATTCCTGATTCTCGTCCCAAACTTCTCTCTCCTGTCCTGCCTGACTCTCCTCCCAAGCCTCTCTCTCCTGTCCTGCCTGACTCTCGTCCCAAGACTCTCTCTCCTGTCCTGCCTGACTCTCGTCCGAAGCCTCTATCTCCTCTCCCGTCTGACTCTCGTCCCAAGCCTCTCTCTCCTGTCCTGCCTGACTCTTGTCCCAAGTTTCTCTCTCTTGTCCTGCTTGACTCTCCTCCCACGCCTCTTTCTCCTATTTGCCTGACTCTCGTCCATAGCCCTTCTCTCCTACCCAGCCTGACTTTCGTCCCAAGCCTCTCTCTCCTGTCCTGCCTGACTCTCGTCCCAAGCCTCCCTCTCCTGTCTTGCCTGACTCTCGTCCCAAGCCAATCTCTCCTGTACTGCCTGATTATTGTCGGAAGCACCTCTTTCCTACCCTCCATGATTCTCGTCCCAGGCCTCTCTTTTCTGTCCTCCCTTACTCTCGTCCCAAGCCCCTCTCCCCTACCCTACCTGACTATCGTCCCAAGCCTCTCTCCTGTCGACTTTGACTCTCGTCCCAAGCCATTCTCTCCTCTCCTGCCTGACTCTCGTCCCAGTCCTATCTCTCCTGTCCTGCCTGACTCTCCTCCCAAACCTGTCTCTCCTAATTCCCTATCTCTCTTTCCAAGCCCTTCTCTCCTACCCTTCCTGACTCTCGGCCCAAGCCTCTCTCACCTGTCCTGCCCGACTCTCGTCCCAAGCCTATTTCTTTCACTTGCCTGACTCTCGTCCCAAGCCTATTTCTTTCACTTGCCTGACTCTCGTCCCAAGCCCTTCTATCCGCCCCAGCCTGACTCTCATCCCAAGCCTCTTTCTCCTACCCTGCCTGACTCTTGTCTTAAGCCTCTATCTCCAGTCGTGCCTGACTCCCTCCTCAAGCCTCTCTCTCCTATCCTGCCTGACTCTCGTCCGAAGTCTCTCTCTCTCCTCTCCTGCTTGACTCTCGTCCCAAGCCTCTCTCTCCTGTCCTGCCTCGGACTCGTTCCAGGACTCTATCTCCCATCTGGCTGACTCTCGTCCTAACTCTCTCTCCTGTCCTGCCTGACTCTCGTCCCAAGCCTCTCTCTCCTACTCTGCCTGACCGTCGTCCCAAGCCTCTCTCTCCTGTCCTGCCTGACTCACTCGTCAAGCCTCTCTCTCCTGTCCTGCTTGACTCTCGTCCCAAGCTTTTCACCCCTGTCCTGCCTGACTATAGTCCCAAGCCTCTCTCTCCTGTCCTGCCTGACTTTCGTCCCATGCCTCTCTCTTCTGTCTTGCCTAACTCTCGTCCCATGCCTCTCTCTCCTGTCCTTCCTGACTCCCGTCCAAAGCCTCTCTATCATGTCCTTACTGACTGTCGTTCCAAGCCTATCTCTCTAGTTCTGCTTGACTCTCGTCCCAACCCCCTCTCTCCTACCAAGCCTGATTCTCGTCCCAAGCTCTCTTCCCAGGCCTCTCTGACTCTCGACCCATGAATCTCTCTCCTGTCATTCCTGACTCTCATCCCAAGCTTCTCTCTCCTGTCATGCCTGACTCTCCTACCAAGCCTCTCTCTCCTGTCCTGCCTGACTCTCGTCACAACCCTATCCTGTCTGACTCCAGTCCCAGGCTTCTCTCTCTTGTCCTTCTTGACTCTCCTCCTTAGCCTCTTTCTCCTACTTGCCTGACTCTCGTCCATAGCCCTTCTCACCTGCCCTGCCTGACTCTCCTCCCAAGCCTCTCTCTCCTGTCCTGCCTGACTTTCGTCCCAAGCCACCCTCTCCTGTCCTGCCTGACTCTTGTCACAAGCCAATCTCTCCTGTATTGCGTGAATATTGTCGGAAGCCCCTTTCTCCTACCTTGCATGATTCTCGTACCAAGCCTCTCTTTTCTGTACTGCCTTACTCTCGTCCCAAGCCCCTCTCGCCTACCCTGGCTGACTCTCGTCCCAAGCCTCTCTCCTGTCGACCTTGACTCTCATCCCAAGCCATTCTCTCCTCTCCTGCCTGACTCTCGTCCCAGTCCTATCTCTCCTGTCCTAACTGACTCTCGTCCCAAGACTATCTCTCCAAATTGCCTGACTCTCGTTCCAAGCCCTTCTATCCTACCCTTCCTGACTCTCGTCCCAAGCCTCTCTCTCCTGTCCTGTCTGACTGTCGTCCGAAGACTCTCTCTCCTGTCCTGCCTGACTCTCGTCTCAAGCGTCTATCTACTCTCTTGCCTGATTCTTGTCCCAAGTCTCTCTCTCCGGTCTTGCCTGACTCTCGTCCCAAGCCGCTTTCTCATGGCCTCCCTGCCTCTCGTCCCAAGCCTATTTCTCCTGTCCTGTTTGACTGTCATCCCAAGCCTCTCTCTCCTGTCCTGCCTGATTCTTATCCCAAACCTGTTTGTCCTCTCCTTCCTGACTCTCGTCCCAAGCCTCTCTCTCCTGCCGTGCCTGACTCTCTCCAAGATCCTCTCTCTCCCATCCTGGCCGACTCTCGTCCCAAGTCTCTCTCTCCTGTCCTGCTTGACTGTCATCCCAAGCCTCTCTTTCCTGCCCTGCCTGACTCTCGTCCTAACTCCCTCTCTCCTACCCTGCCTGGCTCTCGTCCCAAGCCTCTCTCTCCTGTCCCGCATTAATCTTGTCCCATGCCTCTCTCTCCTGTCCCGCATTAATCTTGTCCCATGCCTCTCTCTCCTATCCAGCCTGACTCTCGTCCCAAGCCTCTCTTTCCTGTCCTGCCTGAAACTCGTCCCCTGACTCTATCTCCTGTCCTGCCTGACTCTTGTCCGAACCCTCTCTCTCCTGTCCTGCCTGACTCTCGTCACAAGCATCTCTCTCCTACCCTGCCTGACCATCGTCCCAAGCCTCTCTATCCTGTTCTGGTTGGTTCTCTCGTCAAGGCTCTCTCTGATGTCTTACCTGACTCTCGTCCCAAGCTTTTCTCCCCTGTCCTGCCTGACTCTAGTCCCAAGCATCTCTCTCCTGTACTGCCTGACTCTCGTCCCATGCCTCTCTCTTCTGTCCTGCCTGACTCTCGTCCCATGCCTCTCTCTCTCCTGTTCTATCTGACTCTCGTCCCAAGCCTTTCTCTCCTGTCCTGCCTGACTCCTGTCTCAAGCTTTTCTCTTTTGTCCTCCTTGACTCTCGTCCCAAGCCGCTATCTCCTACTAGACTGACTCTCGTCCATAGCCCTTCTGTCCTGTCCTGCCTGACTCTCGTCCCAAGACTCTCTCTCCTGTCCTGCCTGACTCTCGTCCCAAGAGTTTCTCTCCTCTCCTGCCTGACTCTCGTCCCAGTCCGCTCTATTCTGTCCTGACTGACTCTCGTCCCAAGCCTGTCTCTCCTAATTGCCTGACTCTCATTCCAAGCCCCTCTCTCCGACCCTTCGTGACTCTCGTCCCAAGCCTCTGTCTCCTGTCCTTCATGACTGTCATCCGAAGCCTCTCTCTCCTGCCCTGCCTGACTCTCGTCCGAAGCATCTATCTTCTCTCTTGCCTGATCTTCATCCCAAGTCTCTCTCTCCGGTCCTGCCTCACTCTCGTCCGAAGAATCTCTCCTGTCGAGCCTGACTCTCGTCCCAAGCTTCTTTTTCCTGTCATGCCTGACTCTTGTCCAAAGAATCTCTCTCCTCTACTGCCTGACTCTCGTCCCAAACCTCTCTCTCCTGTCCTGCATGACTCTCGTTCCAAGTCTCTCTCTCCTGTCCTGCCTGACTCTCGTCCCAAGCCTCTCTCTCCTGTTCTGCCTGACTCTCGTCCCATTCCTCTCTCTCCTGTTCAGCCAGACTCTCCTCCCAAGCCTGTGTCTCTTGACCTTCCTGACTGGCTTCCCAAGCCTCTCACTCCTGTCTTGCCTGACTCTCGTCACACACCTCCCTCTCTTGTCCTGGATGACTCTCGTCCCAAGCCTCTCTCTCCTGTCCTGCATGACTCTCGTTCCAAGCCTCTCTCTCCTGTCCTGCCTGACTCTCGTCCCAAGCCTCTCTCTCCTGTTCTGCCTGACTCTCGTCCCATTCCTCTCTCTCCTGTTCAGCCAGACTCTCCTCCCAAGCCTGTGTCTCTTGACGTTCCTGACTGGCTTCCCAAGCCTCTCTCTCCTGTCTTGCCTGACTCTCGTCACACACCTCCCTCTCTTGTCCTGGATGACTCTCGTCCCAAGCCTCTCTCTCCTGTCCTGCATGACTCTCGTTCCAAGCCTCTCTCTCCTGTCCTGCCTGACTCTCGTCCCAAGCCTCTCTCTCCTGTTCTGCCTGAATCTCGTCCCCATTCCTCTCTCTGCCTGACTCTTCTCCCAAGCCTCTCTCTCCTTTCCTCTCGTCCGAAGCCTCTCTCTCGTCTCCTGCGTGACTCTCGTCCCAAACCTCCCTCTCCTATTCTGCCTGACTCTCCTCTCAAGCCTCTCTCTCTTGTCCTGCCAGACTGTCGTCCCAAGCCTCTTACTCCTTTCTAGCCTGACTCTCGTCCCAAACCTCCCTCTCTTGTCCTGGCTGACTCTCGTCCCCAGCATCTCTTTGCTGTCTTGGCTGACTCTCGTCCCAAGCCTCTCTCCACTGTCCTTCCTGACTATCGTCCCAAGCCTCTCTCTCCTGTCCTGCCTGACTCTCGTCCCAAGCTTCTCTCTCCTATTTGCCTGACTCTCGTCACAAGCCCTTCTATAAACCCCTGCCTGACTCTCGTCCCAAGCCTATTTCTCCTACCATGCCTGACTCTCGTCTCAAACCTCTCTCTCCTATCGTGCCTGACTCTCTAATCAAGCATCTCTCTCCTATCCTGCCTGACTCTCGTCCGAAGTCTCTCTCTTCTCTCCAGATTGACTCTCGTTCCAAGCCTATCTCTCCTGTCCTAACTGACTCTCACCTCAAGCCTCTCTCTCCTCTCATACCTGACTCTCGTACCAACCCTCTCTTTCTGGCCTGTCTCACTCTCGTCCCAGGCCTTTTCTCCTGTCCTGCATAATTCTCGTCCAAAGCCTCTCCATCTTTTCCCGCTTGACTTTCTTCCCAAGCCTCTCTTTCCTGTCCTGGCTGAAGCTCGTCCCAAACCTCTCTCTCCTGTCTTGCCTGACTCTTGTCCCAATCCTCCCTCTCTTGTCCTGGGTAACTCTCGTCCCAAGCCTCTCTCTCCTGTCCTGCCTGACTCTCTTCCCAAGCCTCTCTCTCTACAGTTCTGCTTGACTCTCGTCCCAAGCCTTTCTTTCCTGTCCTGCCTGGCTCTCGTCCCATACCTCTCTCTCCTGTGTTCCTGACTCTCTTCCCAAGCCTTTCTCCTCTGCCCTCCCTGAGTCTCGTCCCAAGCCTCTCTCTCCAACCCTGACTGACTGTCGTCGAAAGCCTCCCTCTCCTGTCCTGCCTACCTCTCTAGTCAAGCCTCTCTCTCCTGTCCTGCCTGACTCTCGCCCCAAGTCTGTCTCTCCTATCCTGCATGACTATCGTCCCATGCCTCTCTCCCCTGTTCTGCCTGACTCTCCTCCCAAGCCTCTCTCTCTTGCCCAGCCTGACTCTCGTCCCAAGCCTCTCTCTCTCCTGTCCTGCCTGACTATCGTCCCAAGCCTCTCTCTCCTGTCCTTCCTAACTCTCGTCCAAAGCCTTTTTCTCCTGTCCTGACTAACTCTCGTCCCAAGCTTTTCTCACCTATCTTGCCTGACACTAGTCCCAGGCATCTTTCTCCTACCCTGCCTGACTATCGTTTCATGCCTCCCTCTCCTGTCGTGCCTGACTCTCTCATCAAGCCTCTCACTCCTATCCTGCCTGATTCTCGTCCGAAGTCTCTCTCTCCTCTCCTGCCTGTCTCTCGTCCCAAGCCTCTCTCTCTTGTCCTCACTGCCTCTCACCTCAAGCCTCTCTCTCCTCTCATACCTGACTCTCGTCCGAAGCCGCTTTCATGTCGAGCATGACTCTCGCTCCAAGCCTCTCTCTTCTGTCCTGCCTGACTCTCGTCCCAAGCCTCTCTTTCCTGTCCTGCCTGACATTCCTTCCAGGACTCTGTCTCCTGACCTGCCTGACTCTCGTCCTAACACTCTATCTCCTGTCCTGCCTGACTCTCGTCCCAATCCTCTCTCTCCTACACTGCCTGACCGTCGTCAAAAGCCTCTCTCTCCTGTCTTGCCTGACTCTCTCGTTAAGCCTCTCTCTCCTGTCCTGCTTGACTCTCGTCGCAAGCTTTTCTCCCCTGTCCTGCCTAACTCTATTCCCAAGACTCTCTCTCCTATCCTTCCTAACTCTCGTCCAAAGCCGTTTTCTCCTGTCCTGACTAACTCTCGTCCCAAGCTTTTGTCACCTATCTTGCCTGACACTAGTCCCAGGCATCTTTCTCCTACCCTGCCTGACTATCGTTTCATGCCTCCCTCTCCTGTCGTGCCTGACTCTCTCATCAAGCCTCTCACTCCTATCCTGCCTGATTCTCGTCCGAAGTCTCTCTCTCCTCTCCTGCCTGTCTCTCGTCCCAAGCCTCTCTCTCTTGTCCTGACTGCCTCTCACCTCAAGCCTCTCTCTCCTCTCATACCTGACTCTCGTACCAACAGTCTCTCTCCTGTCCTGACTGACTCTCGTCCCAGGCCTCTTTCTTATGTCCTGAATAACTCTCGTCCCAAGCCTCTCTCTCCTTTCCTACCTGATTCTCTTCCCAAGACTCTCTCTCCTGTCCTGGCTGACTCTCGTCTCAAACCTCTTTTCCCTGTCTTGCTTGACCCTCGCCCAAACCTCCCTATCTTGTCCTGACTGACTCTCGTCCCAAGCCTCTCTCTCCCGTCCTGCCTGACTCTCGTCCTAAGCCTCTCTCTCTCCTGTCCTGCTTGACTCTCGTCCCAGGCCTCTCTTTCCTGTCCTGCCTGACTCTCGTCCCGAGCCTCTCTCTCCTGTCCTTCCTGACTCTCTTCCCAAGCCTCTATCTTCTGCTCTACCTAAGTCTCGTCCCAAGCCTCTATCTCCTACCCTGCCTGACTGTCGTCGAAAGCCTCCCTCTCCTGTCCTACCTAACTCTCTAGTGAAGCCTCTCTCTCCTGTCCTGCCTGACTCTCGTCGAAGCCTCTCTCTCCTGTCCTGCCTGATTATCGTCCCATGCCTCTCTCTCCTGTTCTGCCTGATTCTCCTCCCAAGCCTCTCTCTCTTGTCCTGCCTGACTCTCGTCCCAAGCATCTCTCTCCTGTCCTGCCTGACTCTCGTCCGAAGTCACTCTCTCCTGTCCTGCCTGACTATCGTCCCAAGCCTCTCTCTCCTGTCGTGCCAGACTCTCGTCTCAAGCCTCTCTCTCCTGTCCAGTCTGACTCTCGTCCCAAGCCCCTCTCTCCTCTCCTGCCTGACTGTCGTCCCAAGCCTCTCTCTCCTGTCCTGACTGACTCAACACAAGCCTCTCTCTCCTCTCATGCCTGATTCATACCAACCCTCTATCTCCTGTCCTGCCTGACTCTCATCCCAGGCCTCTTTCTCATGTCCTGCATAACTCTCGTTCCAAGCCTCTCTCTCCTGTCCAGCCTGACTCTCGTCCCAAGACTCTCCCTCCTGTCCTGCCTGACTCACGTCTTAAGCCACTCTCTACTTCCCTGCATGATTCTCGGACAAAAGCCGCTCTCTCCTGTCCTGCCTGACTCTCATCCCACCTCCCTCTCTCCTACCCTGCTTGACTCTCATCCCACCTCCCTCTCTCCTACCGTGCTTGACTCTCGTCCGAAGCCTCTCTCAGGTCGAGCCTGACTCTCGTCCCAAGCCTCTCTCTCCTGTCCTGCCTGACTCTTGTGCGAAGCCTCTCTCTCCTGTCCTGCCTGCCTCTCTTCCCAAGCCTCTCTCTCCGGTCCTGACTGACTCTCGTCCCAGGCCTCTCTCTCCTGTCCTGCCAGACTCTTGTCCTAAGCCTCTCTTTCCTGTCCTGCCTGGGACTCGTTCCAGGACTCTAACTCCGGTCTGGCTGACTCTCGTCCTAACACTCTCTCTCCTGTCCTGCCTGACTCTCGTCCCAAGCCTCTCTTTCCTACACTGCCTGACCGTCGTCCCAAGCCTCCCTCTCCTGTCCTGCCTAACTCACTCGTCAAGCCTCTCTCTCCTATCCTGCTTAACTCTCGTCCCAAGCTTTTCACCCCTGTCCTGCCTGACTCTAGTCCCAAGCCTATCTCTCCTGTCCTGCCTGACTCTCGTCCCATGCCTCTCTCTTCTGTCTTGCTTAACTCTCGTCCCATGCCTCTCCTGTTATTCCTGACTCTCGTCCAAACCCTCTCTATCATGTCCTGCCTGACTGTCGTCCCAAGTCTATCTCTCTTGTCCTGCTTGACTATCGTCCCAAACCCCTTTCTCCTACCAAGCCTGACTATCGTCCCAAGCTCTCTTTCCGGGCCTCTCTGACTCTCGTTCCATGAATCTCTCTCCTGTCATTCCTGACTCTCGTCCCAAGCTTCTCTCTCCTGTCCTGTCTGACTCTCCTCCCAAGCCTATCTCTCCTGTCCTGCCTGACTCTCCTCCCAAGCCTCTCTCTCCTATCCTGCCTGACTCCTGTCCCAAGCTTCTCTCTCTTGTCCTTCTTGACTCTCGTCCCAAGCCTCTTTCTCCTACTTCCCTGACTCTCGTCCATAGCCCTTCTCTCCTACCATGACTGACTCTCCTCCCAAGCCTCACTCTCCTGTCCTGACTGACTTTCGTCCCAAGCCACCCTCTCCTGTCCTGTCTGACTCTCGTCCCAAGCCAATCTCTCCTTTACTCCATGAATATTGTCGGAAGCCCCTCTCTCCTACCTTACATGATTCTCGTTCCAAGACTCTCTTTTCTGTACTGCCTTACTCTAGTCCTAAGCCCCTCTCGCCTACCCTGCCTGACTGTCGTCGAAAGCCTCCCTCTCCTGTCCTACCTAACTCTCTAGTGAAGCCTCACTCTCCTGTCCTGACTGACTTTCGTCCCAAGCACCATCTCCTGTCCTGCCTGACTCTCGTCCCAAGCCAATCTCTCCTTTACTCAATGAATATTGTCGGAAGCCCCTCTCTCCTACCTTACATGATTCTCGTTCCAAGCCTCTCTTTTCTGTACTGCCTTACTCTAGTCCTAAGCACCTATCGCCTACCCTGCCTGACTCTAGTCCCAAGCATCTCTCCTGTCGACATTGACTCTCATCCCAAGCCATTCTCTGCTCTCCTGCCTGATTCTCGTCCCAGTCCTATCTCTCCTGTCCTGACTGACTCTCGTCCCTAGACTGTCTCTCCAAATTGCCTGACTCTCGTTCGAAGCACTTCTATCCTACCCTTCATGACTCTCGTCCCAAGCCTCTCTCTCTTGTCCTGCCTGACTGTCGGCCGAAGCCTCTCTCTCATGTCCTGCCTGACTCTAGTCCCATGCGTCTATCTCCTCTCTTGCCCGACTCTAGTCCCAAGTCTCTCTCTCCGGTCCTGCCTGACTGTCGTCCCAAGCCTCTTTCTCATGTCCTCCCTGCCTCTCGTCCCAAGCCTATTTCTCATGTCCTATCTGACTGTCATCCCAAGCCTCTCTCTCCTGTCCTGCCTGATTCTTGTCCCAAACCTGTCTCTCCTCTCCTGCCTGACTCTCGTCCTAAGTCTCTCTCTCCTGCCGTGCCTGACTCTCTCCTCAAGCCTCTCTCTCCTATCCTGCCCGACTCTCGTCACAAGTCTCTCTCTCCTGTCCTGCTTGACTGTCATCCCAAGCCTCTCTCTCCTCTCCTGCCTGACTCTCGTCCTAAGTCTCTCTCTCCTGCCGTGCCTGACTCTCTCCTCAAGCCTCTCTCTCCTATCCTGCCCGACTCTCGTCCCAAGTCTCTCTCTCCTGTCCTGCTTGACTGTCATCCCAAGCCTCTCTCTCCTGTCCTGCCTAACTCTCGTCCTAACTCCCTCTCTCCTGCCCTGCCTGACTCTCGTCCCAAGCTTCTCTCTCCTGTCCCGCATGAATCTCGTCTCAAGCCTCTCTCTCCTATCCAGCCTGACTCTCGTACCAAGCCTCTCTCTCCTGTCCCGCCTGGGACTCGTCCCAAGAGTCTCCCTCCGGTCCTGCCTGACTCACGTCAAAAACCCCTCTCTCCTACCCTGCATAATTCTCGTACAAAGCTTCTCTCTCCTGTCCTGGCTGATTCTCATCCCAACTCCCTCTCTCCTACACTGTTTGACTCTCGTCCGAAGCCTCTTTCATGTCGAGCCTGACTCTCGTCCGAAGCCTGTCTCATGTCGAACCTGACTCTCGCTCCAAGCCTCTCACTTCTGTCCTGCCTGACAATCGTCCCAAGCCTCTCTTTCCTGTCCTGCCTGACATTCGTTCTAGGAATCTATCTCCTGTCCTGCCTGACTCTCGTCCTAACACTCTCTCCTGTCCTGCCTGACTCTCGTCCCAAGCCTCTCTCTCCTACACTGCCTGACCGTCGTCAAAAGCCTCTCTCTCCTGTCTTGCCTGACTCTCTCGTTAAGCCTCTCTCTCCTGTCCTGCTTGACTCTAGTCCCAAGCTTTTCTCCCCTGTCCTGCCTAACTCTATTCCCAAGTCTCTCTCTCCTGCCCTGGCTGACTATCGTCCCAAGCCTCTCTCTCCTGTCCTGACTAACTCTCGTCCCAAGCTTTTCTCACCTATCTTGCCTGACACTAGTCCCAGGCATCTTTCTCCTACCCTGCCTGACTCTCGTTTTATACCTCCCTCTCCTGTCGTGCCTGACTCTCTCATCAAACCTCTGACTCCTATCCTGCCTGATTCTCGTCCGAAGTCTCTCTCTCCTCTCCTGCCTGTCTCTCGTCCCAAACCTCTCCCTCTTGTCCTGACTGCCTCTCACCTCAAGCCTCTGTCTCCTCTCATACCTGACTCTCGTACCAACAGTCTCTCTCCTGTCCTGCCTGACTCTCGTCCCAGGCCTCTTTCTTATGTCCTGAATAACTCTCGTGCCAAGTCTCTCTCTCCTTATCCTACCTGATTCTCTTCCCAAGACTCTCTCTCCTGTCCTGGCTGACTCTCGTCTCAAACCTCTTTCCCCTGTCTTGCCTGACTGTCGTCCCAAGCCTCTCTCTCCTGTCTTGCTTGATCCTCGTCCCAAACCTCCCTATCTTGTCCTGGCTGACTCTCGTCCCAAGCCCCTCTCTCCTGTCCTGCCTGACTCTCGTCCCAAGCCTCTCTCTCTCCTGTCCTGCTTGACTCTCGTCCCAGGCCTCTCTTTCCTGTCCTGCCTGACTCTCGTCCCGAGCTTCTCTCTCCTGTCCTTCCTGACTCTCTTCCCAAGCCTCTATCTTCTGCTCTACCTGAGTCTCGTCCCAAGCCTCTATCTCCTACCCTGCCTGACTGTCGTCGAAAGCCTCCCTCTCCTGTCCTGCCTAACTCTCTAGTGAAGCCTCTCTCTCCTGGCCTGCCTGACTCTCGTCGAAGCCTCTCTCTCCTGTCCTGCCTGACTATCGTCCCATGCCTCTCTCTCCTGTTCTGCCTGATTCTCCTCCCAAGCCTCTCTCTCTTGTCCTGCCTGACTCTCCTCCCAAGCCTCTATCTCTTGCCCAGCCTGACTCTCGTCCCAAGCCTCTCTCTCCTGTGCTGCCTGACTCTCGTCCCAAGTCTGTCTCTCCTGTCCTGCCTGACTATCGTCCCAAGCCTCTCTCTCCTGTCGTGCCAGACTCTCGTCTCAAGCCTCTCTCTCTCTTGTCCAGTCTGACTCTCGTCTCAAGCCTCTCTCTCTCTTGTCCAGTCTGACTCTCGTCCCAAGCCCCTCTCTCCTCTCCTGCCTGACTGTCGCTCCAAGCCTCTCTCTCCTGTCCTGACTGACTCACCTCAAGCATCTCTCTCCTCTCATGCCTGACTCTCGTACCAACCCTCTATATCACGTCCTTCCTAACTCTCGTCCTGGGCCTCTATCTCCTGTGCTGCATAACTCTCGTCCCAAGCCTCTCTCTCCTGTCCAGCCTGACTCTCGTCCCAAGAGTGTCCCTCCTATCCTGCCTGACTCACGTTAAAAACCCCTCTCTCCTACCCTGCATGATTCTCGTACCAAGCTTCTCTCTCCTGTCCTGCCTGTTTCTCATCCCAACTCCCTCTCTCCTACACTGCTTAACTCTCGTCCGAAGCCTCTTTCATGTCGAGCCTGACTCTCGTCCGAAGCATCTCTCATGTCGAGCATGACTCTCGCTCCAAGCCTCTCTCTTCTGTCCTGCCTGACTCTCGTCCCAAGCCTCTCTTTCCTGTCCTGCCTGACATTCCTTCCAGGACTCTATCTCCTGACCTGTCTGACTCTCGTCCTAACACTCTCTCTCCTGTCCTGCCTGACTCTCGTCCCAATCCTCTCGCTCCTACACTGCCTGACCGTCGTCAAAAGCCTCTCTCTCCTGTCCTGCCTGACTCTCTCGTTAAGCCTCTCTCTCCTGTCCTGCTTGACTCTCGTCGCAAGCTTTTCTCCCCTGTCCTGCCTAACTCTATTCCCAAGACTCTCTCTTCTGTCCAGCCTGTCCATCGTCCCAAGCCTCTCTCTCCTGTCCTTCCTGACTCTCGTCCAAAGCCTTTTTCTCCTGTCCTGACTAACTCTCGTCCCAAGCTTTTCTCACCTATCTTGCCTGACACTAGTCCCAGGCATCTTTCTCCTACCCTGCCTGACTATCGTTTCATGCCTCCCTCTCCTGTCGTGCCTGACTCTCTCATCAAGCCTCTCACTCCTATCCTGCCTGATTCTCGTCCGAAGTCTCTCTCTCCTCTCCTGCCTGTCTCTCGTCCCAAGCCTCTCTCTCTTGTCCTGACTGCCTCTCACCTCAAGACGCTCTCTCCTCTCATACCTGACTCTCGTACCAACAGTCTCTCTCCTATCCTGACTGACTCTCGTCCCAGGCCTCTTTCTTATGTCCTGAATAACTCTCGTCCCAAGCCTCTCTCTCCTTTCCTACCTGATTCTCTTCCCAAGACTCTCTCTCCTGTCCTTGCTGACTCTCGTCTCAAACCTCTTTTCCCTGTCTTGCTTGACCCTCGCCCAAACCTCCCTATCTTGTCCTGGCTGACTCTCGTCCCAAGCCCCTCTCTCCTGTCCTGCCTGACTCTCGTCCCAAGCCTCTCTCTCTCCTGTCCTGCTTGACTCTCGTCCCAGGCCTCTCTTTCCTGTCCTGCCTGACTCTCGTCCCGAGCCTCTCTCTCCTGTCCTTCCTGACTCTCTTCCCAAGCCTCTATCTTCTGCTCTACCTGAGTCTTCTCCCAAGCCTCTATCTCCTACCCTGCCTGACTGTCGTCGAAAGCCTCCCTCTCCTGTCCTACCTAACTCTCTAGTGAAGCCTCTCTCTCCTGTCCTGCCTGACTCTCGTCGAAGCCTCTCTCTCCTGTCCTGCCTGATTATCGTCCCATGCCTCTCTCTCCTGTTCTGCCTGATTCTCCTCCCAAGCCTCTCTCTCTTGTCCTGCCTGACTCTCGTCCCAAGCATCTCTCTCCTGTCCTGCCTGACTCTCGTCCGAAGTCACTCTCTCCTGTCCTGCCTGACTATCGTCCCAAGCCTCTCTCTCCTGTCGTGCCAGACTCTCGTCTCAAGCCTCTCTCTCCTGTCCAGTCTGACTCTCGTCCCAAGCCCCTGTCTCCTCTCCTGCCTGACTGTCGTCCCAAGCCTCTCTCTCCTGTCCTGACTGACTCAACACAAGCCTCTCTCTCCTCTCATGCCTGACTCATACCAACCCTCTATCTCCTGTCCTGCCTGACTCTCATCCCAGGCCTCTTTCTCATGTCCTGCATAACTCTCGTTCCAAGCCTCTCTCTCCTGTCCAGCCTGACTCTCGTCACAAGACTCTCCCTCCTGTCCTTCCTGACTCACGTCTTAAACCACTCTCTACTTCCCTGCATGATTCTCAGACAAAAGCCGCTCTCTCCTGTCCTGCCTGACTCTCATCCCACCTCCCTCTCTCCTACCCTGCTTGACTCTCATCCCACCTCCCTCTCTCCTACCGTGCTTGACTCTCGTCCGAAGCCTCTCTCAGGTCGAGCCTGACTCTCGTCCCAAGCCTCTCTCTCCTGTCCTGCCTGACTCTTGTCCGAAGCCTCTCTCCTGTCCTGCCTGCCTCTCTTCCCAAGCCTCTCTCTCCGGTCCTGACTGACTCTCGTCCCAGGCCTCTCTCTCCTGTCCTGCCAGACTCTTGTCCTAAGCCTCTCTTTCCTGTCCTGCCTGGGACTCGTTCCAGGACTCTAACTCCTGTCTGGCTGACTCTCGTCCTAACACTCTCTCTCCTGTCCTGACTGACTCTCGTCCCAAGCCTCTCTTTCCTACACTGTCTGACCGTCGTCCCAAGCCTCCCTCTCCTGTCCTGCCTGACTCACTCGTCAAGCCTCTCCAAGATTCTCCCTACTGTCCTGCCTGACTCACTTCAAAAACCCCTCTCTCCTACCCTGCATAATTCTCGTACCAAGCTTCTCTCTCCTGTCCTGCCTGATTTTCATCCCAACTCCCTCTCTCCTACACTGTTTGACTCTCGTCGGAAGCCTCTTTCATGTCGAGCCTGACTCTCGTCCGAAGCCTGTCTCATGTCGAACCTGACTCTCGCTCCAAGCCTCTCTCCTCTGTCCTGCCTGACACTCGTCCCAAGCCGCTCTTTCCTGTCGTGCCTGATATTCGTTCTAGGACTCTATCTCCTGTCCTGCCTGACTCTCGTCCTAACACTCTCTCCTGTCCTGCCTGACTCTCGTCCCAAGCCTCTTTCTCCAACACTGCCTGACCGTCGTCAAAAGCCTCTCTCTCCTGTCTTGCCTGACTCTCTCGTTAAGCCTCTCTCTCCTGTCCTGCTTGACTCTAGTCCCAAGATTTTCTCCCCTGTCCCGCCTAACTCTATTCCCAGTCTCTCTCCTGCCCTGGCTGACTATCGTCCAAGCCTCTCTCTCTGTCCTTAATGACTCTCGTCCAAGCCTCTCTCTCTCTGTCCTGATAACTCTCGTCCCAAGCTTTTCTTCACCTATCTTGCCTGACACTAGTCCCAGGCATCTTTCTCCTACCCTGCCTGACTCTCGTTTTATACTCCCTCTCCTGTCGTGCCTGACTCTCTCATCAAGCCTCTCACTCCTATCCTGCCTGATTCTCGTCCGAAGTCTCACTCTCCTCTCCTGCCTGTCTCTCGTCCCAAACCTCTCTCTCTTGTCCTGACTGCCTCTCACCTCAAGCCTCTCTCTCCTCTCATACCTGACTCTCGTACCAACACTCTCTCTCCTGTCCTGCCTGACTCTCGTCCCAGGCCTCTTTCTTATGTCCTGAATAACTCTCGTGCCAAGTCTCTCTCTCCTTTCCTACCTGATTCTCTTCCCAAGACTCTCTCTCCTGTCCTGGCTGACTCTCGTCTCAAACCTCTTTTCCCTGTCTTGCCTGACTGTCGTCTCAGGCCTCTCTTTCCTGTCCTGCCTGACTCTCGTCCCGAGTCTCTCTCTCCTGTCCTTCCTGACTCTCTTCCCAAGCCTCTATCTTCTGCTCTACCTGAGTCTCGTCCCAAGCCTCTATCTCCTACCCTGCCTGACTGTCGTCGAAAGCCTCCCTCTCCTGTCCTGCCTAACTCTCTAGTGAAGCCTCTCTCTCCTGGCCTGCCTGACTCTCGTCGAAGCCTCTCTCTCCTGTCCTGCCTGACGATCGTCCCATGCCTCTCTCTCCTGTTCTGCCTGATTCTCCTCCCAAGCCTTTCTCTCTTGTCCTGCCTGACTCTCGTCCCAAGCATCTCTCTCCTGTCCTGCCTGACTCTCGTCCGAAGTAGCTCTCTCCTGTCCTGCCTGACTATCGTCCGAAGCCTCTCTCTCCTGTCGTGCCAGACTCTCGTCTCAAGCCTCTCTCTCTGTCCAGTCTGACTCTCGTCCCAAGCCCCCTCTCTCCTCTCCTGCCTGACGGGTCGTCCCAAGCCTCTTTCCCCCTGTCCTGAATGTCTCACCTTAAGACTCTCCTCGTCTCATGCCTGACTCTCATACCAACCCTCTATCTCCTGTCCTGCCTGACTCTCATCCCTCTTTCTCCTGTCCTGCATAACTCTCGTCCCAAGCCTCTCTCTCCTGTTTAGCCTGACTCTCGTCCCAAGACTCTCCCTCCTGTCCTGACTGACTCACCTTTTAAGCCACTCTCTCCTTCCCTGCATGATTCTCGGACAAAAACCTCCCTCTCCTGTCCTGCCTAACTCTCTAGTGAAGCCTCTCTCTCCTGGCCTGCCTGACTCTCGTCGAAGCCTCTCTCTCCTGTCCTGCCTGACTATCGTCCCATGCCTCTCTCTCCAATTCTGCCTGATTCTCCTCCCAAGCCTCCCTCTCTTATCCTGGCTGACTCTCGTCCCAAGCATCTATCTCCTCTCCTGCCTGACTCTCGTCCCAAGTCTCTCTCTCCTGTCATTCCTGACTCTTATCCAAAGCCTCTCTCTCCTCTAGTGCCTGACTATCGTCCCAAACCTCTCTCTCTGGTCCTGCCTGACTCTCGTCCCAAGACTCTCTCTCCTGTCCTAGATGACTCTCGTTCCAAGCCTCTCTTTCCTGTCCTGCCTGACTCTCATCCCAAGCCTCTCTCTCCTCTTCTGCCTGACTCTCGTCCCATTCCTCTCTATCCTGTTCTGTCTGCCTCTCCTCCCAAGCCCCTGTCTCTTGACATTCCTGACTGGCGTCCCAAGCTTCTCACTCCTGTCTTGCCTGACTCTCGTCCCACACCTCCCTCTCTTGTCCTGGCTGATTCTCGTCCC
The DNA here is from genome assembly GCF_036320965.1 of Panulirus ornatus. Taxonomy (NCBI): domain Eukaryota; kingdom Metazoa; phylum Arthropoda; class Malacostraca; order Decapoda; family Palinuridae; genus Panulirus; species Panulirus ornatus. The sequence continues at coordinate 152,717 of NW_027264901.1, forward strand.
CCAGCCTCTCTCTCCTGTCCTGCCTGACTCTCGTCCCAATCCTCTCTCTCCTGTCCTGCCTGACTCTCGTCCCAAGCCTCTCTCTCCTGTCCTGCCTGACTATCGTCCCAAGCCTTTCTCTCCTGTTCTGCCTGACTCTTCTCCCAAGCCTCTCTCTCCTTTCCTCTCGTCCGAAGCCTCTCTCTCGTGTCCTGCCTGACTCTCGTCCCAAACCTCCCTCTCCTATTCTGCCTGACTCTCCTCCCAAGCCTCTCTCTCTTGTCCTGCCAGACTGTCGTCCCAAGCCTCTTACTCCTGTCTAGCCTGACTCTCGTCCCAAACCTCCCTCTCTTGTCCTGGCTGACTCTCGTCCCCAGCATCTCTCTGCTGTCTTGGCTGACTCTCGTCCCAAGCCTCTCTCCACTGTCCTCCCTGACTGTCGTCAGAAGCCTCTCTCTCCTGTCCTGCCTGACTCTCGTCCCAAGCTTCTCTCTCCTACTTGCCTGACTCTCGTCACAAGCCCTTCTCTCAACCCCTGCCTGACTCTCGTCAAAAGCCTATTTCTCCTACCATGCCTGACTCTCGTCTCAAACCTCTCTCTCCTATCGTGCCTGACTCTCTAATCAAGCATCTCTCTCCTATCCTGCCTGACTCTCGTCCGAAGTCTCTCTCTTCTCTCCAGCCTGACTCTCGTTCCAAGCCTATCTCTCCTGTCCTAACTGACTCTCACCTCAAGCCTCTCTCTCCTCTCATACCTGACTCTCGTACCAACCCTCTCTTTCTGGCCTGTCTCACTCTCGTCCCAGGCCTTTTCTCCTGTCCTGCATATTTCTCGTCCAAAGCCTCTCCATCTTTTCCCGCTTGACTTTCTTCCCAAGCCTCTCCTTCCTGTCCTGGCTGAATCTCGCCCCAAACCTCTCTCTCCTGTCTTGCCTGACTCTTGTCCCAAACCTCCCTCTCTTGTCCTGGGTGACTCTCGTCCCAAGCCTCTCTCTCCCGTCCTGCCTGACTCTCTTCCCAAGCCTCTCTCTCTACTGTTCTGCTTGACTCTCGTCCAAGGCCTTTCTTTCCTGTCCTGCCTGGCTCTCGTCCCATACCTCTCTCTCCTGTGTTCCTGACTCTCGTCCCAAGCCTCTCTCCTCTGCCCTCCCTGAGTCTCGTCCCAAGCCTCTCTCTCCTACCCTGACTGACTGTCGTCGAAAGCCTCCCTCTCCTGTCCTGCCTACCTCTCTAGTCAAGCCTCTCTCTCCTGTCCTGCCTGACTCTCGCCCCAAGTCTGTCTCTCCTATCCTGCCTGACTATCGTCCCATGCCTCTCTCTCCTGTTCTGCCTGACTCTCCTCTCAAGCCTCTCTCTCTTGTCCTGCCAGACTGTCGTCCCAAGCCTCTTACTCCTGTCTAGCCTGACTCTCGTCCCAAACCTCCCTCTCTTGTCCTGGCTGACTCTCGTCCCCAGCATCTCTCTGCTGTCTTGGCTGACTCTCGTCCCAAGCCTCTCTCCACTGTCCTCCCTGACTGTCGTCCCAAGCCTCTCTCTCCTGTTTTGCCTGACTCTTGTCCCAGACCTCCCTCTCTTGTCCTGGGTGACTCTCGTCCCAAGCGTCTCTCTCCTGTCCTGCCTTACTCTCTTCTCAAGCCTCTCTCTCTACTGTTCTGCTTGACTCTCGTCCAAGGCCTTTCTTTCCTGTCCTGCCTGGCTCTCGTCCCATACCTCTCTCTCCTGTGTTCCTGACTCTCGTCCCAAGCCTCTCTCCTCTGCCCTCCCTGAGTCTCGTCCCAAGCCTCTCTCTCCTACCCTGACCGACTGTCGTCGAAAGCCTCCCTCTCCTATCCTGCCTACCTCTCTAGTCAAGCCTCTCTCACCTGTACTGCCTGACTCTCGCCCCAAGTCTGTCTCTCCTATCCTGCCTGATTATCGTCCCATGCCTCTCTCTCCTGTTCTGCCTGACTCTCCTCCCAAGCCTCTCTCTCTTGCCCAGCCTGACTCTCGTCCCAAGCCTCTCTCTCCTGTCCTGCCTAAATCTTGTCCCAAGTTTCTCTCTCCTGTCCTGCCTGACTATCGTCCCAAGCCTCTCTCTCCTGTCGTGCCAGACTCTCGTCTCAAGCCTCTCTCTCTCCTGTCCAGTCTGACTCTCGTCCCAAGCCCCTCTCTCCTCTCCTGCCTGACTGTCGCTCCAAGCCTCTCTCTCCTGTCCTGACTGACTCACCTCAAGCATCTCTCTCCTCTCATGCCTGACTCTCGTACCAACCCTCTATATCATGTCCTTCCTGACTCTCGTCCTGGGCCTCTATCTCCTGTGCTGCATAACTCTCGTCCCAAGCCTCTCTCTCCTGTCCAGCCTGACTCTCGTCCCAAGAGTGTCCCTCCTATCCTGCCTGACTCACGTTAAAAACCCCTCTCTCCTACCCTGCATGATTCTCGTACCAAGCTTCTCTCTCCTCTCCTGCCTGATTCTCATCCCAACTCCCTCTCTCCTACACTGCTTGACTCTCGTCCGAAGCCTCTTTCATGTCGTACCTGACTCTCGTCCGAAGTATCTCTCATGTCGAGCATGCCTCTCGCTCCAAGCCTCTCTCTTCTGTCCCGCCTGACTCTCGTCCCAAGCCTCTCTTTCCTGTCCTGCCTGACATTCCTTCCAGGACTCTATCTCCTGACCTGCCTGACTCTCGTCCTAACACTCACTCTCCTGTCCTGCCTGACTCTCGTCCCAATCCTCTCTCTCCTACACTGCCTGACCGTCGTCAAAAGCCTCTCTCTCCTTTCCTACCTGATTCTCTTCCCAAGACTCTCTCTCCTGTCCTGGCTGACTCTCGTCTCAAACCTCTTTTCCCTGTCTTGCTTGACCCTCGCGCAAACCTCCCTATCTTGTCCTGGCTGACTCTCGTTCCAAGCCTCTCTCTCCCGTCCTGCCTGACTCTCGTCCCAAGCCTCTCTCTCTCCTGTCCTGCTTGACTCTCGTCCCAGGCCTCTCTATCCTGTCCTGCCTGACTCTCGTCCCGAGCTTCTCTCTCCTGTCCTTCCTGACTCTCTTCCCAAGCCTCTATCTTCTGCTCTACCTGAGTCTCGTCCCAAGCCTCTATCTCCTACCCTGCCTGACTGTCGTCGAAAGCCTCCCTCTCCTGTCCTACCTAACTCTCTAGTGAAACCTCTCTCTCCTGTCCTGCCTGACTCTCGTCGAAGCCTCTCTCTCCTGTCCTGCCTGATTATCGTCCCATGCCTCTCTCTCCTGTTCTGCCTGATTCTCCTCCCAAGCCTCTCTCTCTCTTGTCCTGCCTGACTGTCGTCCCAAGCCTCTCTCTCCTGTCCTGACTGACTCAACACAAGCCTCTCTCTCCGCTCATGCCTGATTCATACCAACCCTCTATCTCCTGTCCTGCCTGACTCTCATCCCAGGCCTCTTTCTCATGTCCTGCATAACTCTCGTTCCAAGCCTCTCTCTCCTGTCCAGCCCGACTCTCGTCCCAAGACTCTCCCTCCTGTCCTGCCTGACTCACGTCTTAAGCAACTCTCTACTTCCCTGCATGATTCTCGGACAAATGCCGCTCTCTCCTGTCCTGCCTGACTCTCATCCCACCTCCCTCTCTCCTACCCTGCTTGACTCTCATCCCACCTCCCTCTCTCCTACCGTGCTTGACTCTAGTCCGAAGCCTCTCTCAGGTCGAGCATGACTCTCGTCCCAAGCCTCTCTCTCCTGTCCTGTCTGACTCTTGTCCGAAGCCTCTCTCTCGTGTCCTGCCTGCCTCTCTTCCCAAGCCTCTCTCTCCGGTCCTCACTGACTCTCGTCCCAGGCCTCTCTCTCCTGTCCTGCCAGACTCTTGTCCTAAGCCTCTCTTTCCTGTCCTGCCTGGGACTCGTTCCAGGACTCTAACTCCTGTCTAGCTGACTCTCGTCCTAACACTCTCTCTCCTGTCCTGCCTGACTCTCGTCCCAAGCCTCTCTTTCCTACACTGCCTAACCGTCGTCCCAAGCCTCCCTCTCCTGTCCTGCCTGACTCACTCGTCAAGCCTCTCTCTCCTGTCCTGCTTAACTCTTGTCCCAAGCTTTTCACCCCTGTCCTGCCTGACTCTCGTCCCATGCCTCTCTCTTCTGTCTTGCCTAACTCTCGTCCCATGCCTCACCTGTTATTCCTGACTCTCGTCCAAATCCTCTCTATCATGTCCTGCCTAACTGTCGTCCCAAGTCTATCTCTCTTGTCCTGCTTGACTATCGTCCCAACCCCCTCTCTCCTACCACGACTGACTATCGTCCCAAGCTCTCTTTCCAGGCCTCTCTGACTCTCGTTCCATGAATCTCTCTCCTGTCATTCCTGACTCTCGTCCCAAGCTTCTCTCTCCTGTCCTGTCTGACTCTCCTCCCAAGCCTATCTCTCCTGTCCTGCCTGACTCTCCTCCCAAGCCTCTCTCTTCTATCCTGCCTGACTCCTGTCCCAAGCTTCTCTCTCTTGTCCTTCTTGACTCTCGTCCCAAGCCTCTTTCTCCTACTTACCTGACTCTCGTCCATAGCCCTTCTCTCCTACCATGATTGACTCTCCTCCCAAGCCTCACTCTCCTGTCCTGACTGACTTTCGTCCCAAGCCACCCTCTCCTGTCCTGTCTGTCTCTCGTCCCAAGCCAATCTCTCCTTTACTCCATGAATATTGTCGGAAGCCCCTCTCTCCTACCTTACATGATTCTCGTTCCAAGCCTCTCTTTTCTGTACTGCCTTACTCTACTCCTAAGCCCCTCTCGCCTACCCTGCCTGACTCTAGTCCCAAGCCTCTCTCCTGTCGACATTGACTCTCATCCCAAGCCATTCCCTGCTCTCCTGCCTGATTCTCGTCCCAGTCCTATCTCTCCTGTCCTGACTGACTCTCGTCCCTAGACTGTCTCTCCAAATTGCCTGACTGTCGTTCGAAGCCCTTCTATCCTACCCTTCCTGACTCTCGTCCCAAGCCTCTCTCTCTTGTCCTGCCTGACTGTCGTCCGAAGCCTCTCTCTCATGTCCTGCCTGACTCGTCCCATGCGTCTATCTCCTCTCTTGCCTGACTCTAGTCCCAAGTCTCTCTCTCCGGTCCTGCCTGACTGTCGTCCCAAGCCTCTTTCTCATGTCCTCCCTGCTTCTCGTCCCAAGCCTATTTCTCATGTCCTATCTGACTGCCATCCCAAGCCTCTCTCTCCTGTCCTGCCTGATTCTTGTCCCAAACCTGTCTCTCCTCTCCTGCCTGACTCTCGTCCTAAGTCTCTCTCTCCTGCCGTGCCTGACTCTCTCCTCAAGCCTCTCTCTCCTATCCTGCCCGACTCTCGTCCCAAGTCCTGTCCTGCTTGACTGTCATCCCAAGCCTCTCTCTCCTGTCCTGCCTAACTCTCGTCCTAACTCCCTCTCTCCTACCCTGCCTAACTCTCGTCCCAAGCCTCTTTCTCCTGTCCCGCATGAATCTCGTCTCAAGCCTCTCTCTCCTATCCAGCCTGACTCTCCTACCAAGCCTCTCTTTCCTGTCCTGCCTTGGACTCGTCCCAAGAGTCTCCCTCCTGTTCTGCCTGACTCACGTCAAAAACCCCTCTCTCCTACCCTGCATAATTCTCGTACCAAGCTTTTCTCTCCTGCCCTGCCTGATTCTCATCCCAACTCCCTCTCTCCTACACTGTTTGACTCTCGTCCGAAGCCTCTTTCATGTCGAGCCTGACTCTCGTCCGAAGCCTGTCTCATGTCGAACCTAACTCTCGCTCCAAGCCTCTCTTTCTGTCCTTCCTGACACTCGTCCCAAGCCTCTCTTTCCTGTCCTGCCTGACATTCGTTCTAGAACTCTATATCCTGTCCTGCCTGACTCTCGTCCTAACACTCTCTCCTGTCCTGCCTGACTCTCGTCCCAAGCCTCTCTCTCCTACACTGCCTGACCGTCGTCAAAAGCCTCTCTCTCCTGTCTTGCCTGACTCTCTCGTTAAGCCTCTCTCTCCTGTCCTGCTTGACGCTAGTCCCAAGCTTTTCTCCCCTGTCCTGCCTAACTCTATTCCCAAGTCTCTCTCTCCTGCCCTGGCTGACTATCGTCCCAAGCCTCTCTCTCCTGTCCTTAATGACTCTCGTCCAAAGCCTCTCTCTCCTGTCCTGACTAACTCTCGTCCCAAGCTTTTCTCACCTATCTTACCTGACACTAGTCCCAGGCATCTTTCTCCTACCCTGCCTGACTCTCGTTTTATACCTCCCTCTCCTGTCGTGCCTGACTCTCTCATCAAGCCTCTCTCTCCTATCCTGCCTGATTCTCGTCCGAAGTCTCTCTCTCCTCTCCTGCCTGTCTCTCGTCCCAAACCTCTCTCTCTTGTCCTGACTGCCTCTCACCTCAAGCCTCTCTCTCCTCTCATACCTGACTCTCGTACCAACACTCTCTCTCCTGTCCTGCCTGACTCTCGTCCCAGGCCTCTTTCTTATGTCCTGAATAACTCTCGTGCCAAGTCTCTCTCTCCTTATCCTACCTGATTCTCTTCCCAAGACTCTCTCTCCTGTCCTGGCTGACTCTCGTCTCAAACCTCTTTCCCCTGTCTTGCCTGACTGTCGTCCCAAGCCTCTCTCTCCTGTCTTGCTTGATCCTCGTCCCAAACCTCCCTATCTGGTCCTGGCTGACTCTCGTTCCAAGCCTCTCTCTCCTGTCCTGCCTGACTCTCGTCCCAAGCCTCCCTCTCTCCTGTCCTGCTTGACTCTCGTCCCAGGCCTCTCTTTCCTGTCCTGCCTGACTCTCGTCCAGAGCTTCTCTCTCCTGTCCTTCCTGACTCTCTTCCCAAGCCTCTATCTTCTGCTCTACCTGAGTCTCGTCCCAAGCCTCTATCTCCTACCCTGCCTGACTGTCGTCGACAGCCTCCCTCTCCTGTCCTTCCTAACTCTCTAGTGATGCCTCTCTCTCCTGGCCTGCCTGACTCTCGTCGAAAACTCTCTCTCCTGTCCTGCCTGACTATCGTCCCATGCCTCTCTCTCCTCTTCTGCCTGATTCTCCTCCCAAGCCTCTCTCTCTTGTCCTGCCTGACTCTCGTCCCAAGCATCTCTCTCCTGTCCTGCCTGACTCTCGTCCGAAGTAACTCTCTCCTATCCTGCCTGACTATCGTCCGAAGCCTCTCTCTCCTGTCGTGCCAGACTCTCGTCTCAAGCCTCTCTCTCCTGTCCAGTCTGACTCTCGTCCCAAGCCCCTGTCTCCTCTCCTGCCTGCCTGTCGTCCCAAGCCTCTCTCTCCTGTCCTGAATGACACACCTCAAGACTCTCTCTCGTCTCATGCCTGACTCTCATACCAACCCTCTATCTCATGTCCTGCCTGACTCGCATCCCTCTTTCTCCTGTCCTGCATAACTCTCGTCCCAAGCCTCTCTCTCCTGTTCAGCCTGACTCTCGTCCCAAGACTCTCCCTCCTGTCCTGACTGACTCACCTTTTAAGCCACTCTCTCCTTCCCTGCATGATTCTCGGACAAAAGCCTCCCTCTCCTGTCCTGCCTAACTCTCTAGTGAAGCCTCTCTCTCCTGGCCTGCCTGACTCTCGTCGAAGCATCTCTCTCCTGTCCTGCCTGACTATCGTCCCATGCCTCTCTCTCCTGTTCTGCCTGATTCTCCTCCCAAGCCTCCCTCTCTTGTCCTGGCTGACTCTCGTCCCAAGCATCTATCTCCTCTCCTGCCTGACTCTCGTCCCAAGTCTCTCTCTCCTGTCATTCCTGACTCTTATCCAAAGCCTCTCTCTCCTCTAGTGCCTGACTATCGTCCCAAACCTCTCTCTCTGGTCCTGCCTGACTCTCGTCCCAAGCCTCTCTCTCCTGTCCTAAATGACTCTCGTTCCAAGCCTCTCTTTCCTGTCCTGCCTGACTCTCGTCCCAAGCCTCTCTCTCCTGTTCTGCCTGACTCTCGTCCCATTCCTAACTCTCTCCTGTTCTGTCTGCCTCTCCTCCCAAGCCCCTGTCTCTTGACATTCCTGACTGGCGTCCCAAGCTTCTCACTACTGTCTTGCCTGACTCTCGTCCCACACCTCCCTCTCTTGTCCTGGCTGATTCTCGTCCCCCAGCCTCTCTCTCCTGTCCTGCCTGATTCTCGTCCCAATCCTCTCTCTCCTGTCCTGCCTGACTCTCGTCCCAAGCCTCTCTCTCCTGTCCTGCCTGACTATCGTCCCAAGCCTTTCTCTCCTGTTCTGCCTGACTCTTCTCCTAAGCCTCTCTCTCCTTTCCTCTCGTCCGAAGCCTCTCTCTCGTGTCCTGCCTGACTCTCGTCCCAAACCTCCGTCTCCTATTCTGCCTGACTCTCCTCCTAAGCCTCTCTCTCTTGTCCTGCCAGACTGTCGTCCCAAGCCTCTTACTCCTGTCTAGCCTGACTCTCGTCCCAAACCTCCCTCTCTTGTCCTGGCTGACTCTCGTCCCCAGCATGTCTCTGCTGTCTTGGCTGACTCTCGTCCCAAGCCTCTCTCCACTGTCCTGCCTGACTGTTGTCCCAAGCCTCTCTCTCCTGTCCTGCCTGACTCTCGTCCCAAGCTTCTCTCTCCTACTTGCCTGACTCTCGTCACAAGCCCTTCTCTCAAACCCTGCCTGACTCTCGTCCCAAGCCTATTTCTCCTACCATGCCTGACTCTCGTCTCAAACCTCTCTCTCCTATCGTGCCTGACTCTCTAATCAAGCATCTCTCTCCTATCCTGCCTGACTCTCGTCCGAAGTCTCTCTCTTCTCTCCAGCCTGACTCTCGTTCCAAGCCTATCTCTCCTGTCCTAACTGACTCTCACCTCAAGCCTCTCTCTCCTCTCATACCTGACTCTCGTACCAACCCTCTCTTTCTGGCCTGTCTCACTCTCGTCCCAGACCTTTTCTCCTGTCTGCATAATTCTGGTCCAAAGCCTCTCCATCTTTTCCCGCTTGAATTTCTTCCCAAGCCTCTCTTTCCTGTCCTGGCTGAATCTCGTCCCAAACCTCTCTCTCCTGTCTTGCCTGACTCTTGTCCCAATCCTCCCTCTCTTGTCCTGGGTGACTCTCGTCCCAAGCGTCTCTCTCCTGTCCTGCCTGACTCTCTTCCCAAGCCTCTCTCTCTACTGTTCTGCTTGACTCTCGTCCCAGGCCTTTCTTTCCTGTCCTGCCTGGCTCTCGTCCCATACCTCTCTCTCCTGTGTTCCTGACTCTCGTCCCAATCCTCTCTCCTCTGCCCTCCCTGAGTCTCGTCCCAAGCCTCTCTCTCCTACCCTGACTGACTGTCGTCGAAAGCCTCCCTCTCCTGTCCTGCCTACCTCTCTAGTCAAGCCTCTCTCTCCTGTCCTGCCTGACTCTCGCCCCAAGTCTGTCTCTCCTATCCTGTCTGACTATCGTCCCATGCCTCTCTCTCCTGTTCTGCCTGACTCTCCTCCCAAGCCTCTCTCTCTTGCCCAGCCTGACTCTCGTCCCAAGCCTCTCTCTCCTGTCCTGCCTGACTCTCGTTCCAAGTCTCTCTCTCCTGTCCTGCCTGACTATTGTCCCAAGCCTCTCTCTCCTGTCGTGCCAGACTCTCGTCTCAAGCCTCTCTCTCTCCTGTCCAGTCTGACTTTCGTCCCAAGCCCCTCTCTCCTCTCCTGCCTGACTGTCGCTCCAAGCCTCTCTCTCCTGTCCTGACTGACTCACCTCAAGCATCTCTCTCCTCTCATGCCTGACTCTCGTACCAACCCTCTATATCATGTCCTTCCTGACTCGTCCTGGGCCTCTATCTCCTGTGCTGCATAACTCTCGTCCCAAGCCTCTATCTCCTGTCCAGCCTGACTCTCGTCTCAAGAGTGTCCCTCCTATCCTGCCTGACTCACGTTAAAAACCCCTCTCTCCTACCCTGCATGATTCTCGTACCAAGCTTCTCTCTCCTGTCCTGCCTGATTCTCATCCCAACTCCCTCTCTCCTACACTGCTTGACACTCGCCCGAAGCCTCTTTCATGTCGAGCCTGACTCTCGTCCGAAGCATCTCTCATGTCGAGCCTGATTCTCGCTCCAAGCCTCTCTCTTCTGTCCCGCCTGACTCTCGTCCCAAGCCTCTCTTTCCTGTCCTGCCTGACATTCCTTCCAGGACTCTATCTCCTGACCTGCCAGACTCTCGTCCTAACACTCTCTCTCCTGTCCTGCCTGACTCTCGTCCCAATCCTCTCTCTCCTACACTGCCTGACCGTCGTCAAAAGCCTCTCTCTCCTGTCCTGTCTGACTCTCTCGTTAAGCCTCTCTCTCCTGTCCTGCTTCACTCTCGTCGCAAGCTTTTCTCACCTGTCCTGCCTAACTCTATTCCCAAGACTCTCTCTCCTGTCCAGCCTGACTATCGTCCCAAGCCTCTCTCTCCTATCCTTCCTGACTCTCGTCCAAAGCCTCTTTCTCCTGTCCTGACTAACTCTCGTCCCAAGCTTTTCTCACCTATCTAGCCTGACACTAGTCCCAGGCATCTTTCTCCTACCCTGCCTGACTCTCGTTTCATGCCTCCCTCTCCTGTCGTGCCTTACTCTCGTCCCAAGCCTCTCTCTCCTCTCATACCTGACTCTCGTACCATCAGTCTCTCTCCTGTCCTGACTGACTCTCGTCCCAGGCCTCTTTCTTATGTCCTGAATAACTATCGTCCCAAGCCTCTCTCTCCTTTCCTGCCTGATTCTCTTCCCAAGACTCTCTCTCCTGTCCTGACTGACTCTCGTCTCAAACCTCTTTTCCCTGTCTTCCTTGACCCTCGCCCAAACCTCCCTATCTTGTCCTGGCTGACTCTCGTCCCAAGCCTCTCTCTCCTGTCCTGCCTGACTCTCGTCCCAAGCCTCTCTCTCTCCTGACCTGCTTGACTCTCCTCCCAGGCCTCTCTTTCCTGTCCTGCCTGACTCTCGTCCCGAGCCTCTCTCTCCTGTCCTTCCTGACTCTCTTCCCAAGCCTCTATCTTCTGCTCTACCTGAGTCTCGTCCCAAGCCTCTATCTCCTACCCTGCCTGACTGTCGTCGAAAGCCTCCCTCTCATGTCCTGCCTAACTCTCTAGTGAAGCCTCTCTCTCCTGTCCTGCCTGACTCTCGTCGAAGCCTCTCTCTCCTGTCCTGACTGATTATCGTCCCATGCCTCTCTCTCCTGTTCTGCCTGATTCTCCTCCCAAGCCTCTCTCTCTTGTCCTGCCTGACTCTCGTCCCAAGCATCTCTCTCCTGTCCTGCCTGACTCTCGTCCGAAGTCACTCTCTCCTGTCCTGCCTGACTATCGTCCCAAGCCTCTCTCTCCTGTCGTGCCAGACTCTCGTCTCAAGCCTCTCTCTCCTGTCCAGTCTGACTCTCGTCCCAAGGCCCTCTATCCTCTCCTGCCTGCCTGTCGTCCCAAGCCTCTCTCTCCTGTCCTGACTGACTCAACACAAGCCTCTCTCTCCTCTCATGCCTGACTCATACCAACCCTCTATCTCATGTCCTGCCTGACTCTCATCCCAGGCCTCTTTCTCATGTCCTGCATAACTCTCGTTCCAAGCCTCTCTCTCCTGTCCAGCCTGACTCTCTTCACAAGACTCTCCCTCCTGTCCTGCCTGACTCACGTCTTAAGCCACTCTCTACTTCCCTGCATGATTCTCGGACAAAAGCCGCTCTCTCCTGTCCTGCCTGACTCTCATCCCACCTCCCTCTCTCCTACCCTGCTTGACTCTCATCCCACCTCCCTCTCTCCTACCGTGCTTGACTCTCGTCCGAAGCCTCTCTCAGGTCGAGCCTGACTCTCGTCCCAAGCCTCTCTCTCCTGTCCTGCCTGACTTGTCCGAAGCCTCTCTCTCGTGTCCTGCCTGCCTCTCTTCCCAAGCCTCTCTCTCCGGTCCTGACTGACTCTCGTCCCAGGCCTCTCTCTCCTGTCCTGCCAGACTCTTGTCCTAAGCCTCTCTTTCCTGTCCTGCCTGGGACTCGTTCCAGGACTCTAACTCCTGTCTGGCTGACTCTCGTCCTAACACTCTCTCTCCTGTCCTGCTTGACTCTCGTCCCAAGCCTCTCTTTCCTACACTGCCTGACCGTCGTCCCAAGCCTCCCTCTCCTGTCCTGCCTGACTCACTCTTCAAGCCTCTCTCTCCTGTCCTGCTTAACTCTCGTCCCAAGCTTTTCACCCCTGTCCTGCCTGACTCTAGTCCGAAGCCTCTCTCTCCTGTCCTGCCTGACTCTCGTCCCATGCCTCTCTCTTCTGTCTTGACTAACTCTCGTCCCATGCCTTTCCTGTTATTCCTGACTCTCGTCCAAACCCTCTCTATCATGTCCTGCCTGACTGTCGTCCCAAGTCTATCTCTCTTGTCCTGCTTGACTATCGTCCAAACCCCCTCTCTCCTACCAAGCCTGACTATCGTCCCAAACTCTCTTTCCAGGCCTCTCTGACTCTCGTTCCATGAATATCTCTCCTCTCATTCCTGACTCTCGTCCCAAGCTTCTCTCTCCTGTCCTGTCTGACTCTCCTCCCAAGCCTCTCTCTCCTATCCTGCCTGACTCTCCTCCCAAGCCTGTCTCTCCTATCCTGCCTGACTCCTGTCCCAAGCTTCTCTCTCTTGTCCTTCTTGACTCTCGTCCCAAGCCTCTTTCTCCTACTTGCCTGACTCTCGTCCATAGCCCTTCTCTCCTACCCTGCCTGACTCTCCGCCCAAGCCTCTCTCTCCTGTCCTGCCTGACTCTCGTCCCAAGCCAATCTCTCCTTTACTCCATGAATATTGTCGGAAGCCCCTCTCTCCTACCTTCCATGATTCTCGTTCCAAGCCTCTCTTCTCTGTACTGCCTTACTCGTCCCAAGCCCCTCTCGCCTACCCTGCCTGACTCTTCGTCCCAAGCCTCTCTCCTGTCGACATTGACTCTCATCCCAAGCCATTCTCTGCTCTCCTGCCTGATTCTCGTCCCAGTCCTATCTCTCCTGTCCTGACTGACTCTCGTCCCAAGACTGTCTCTCCAAATTGCCTGACTCTCGTTCGAAGCCCTTCTATCCTACCCTTCCTGACTCTCGTCCCAAGCCTCTCTCTCTTGTCCTGCCTGACTGTCGGCCGAAGCCTCTCTCTCATGTCCTGCCTGACTCTCGTCCCATGCGTCTATCTCCTCTCTTGCCTGACTCTAGTCCCAAGTCTCTCTCTCCGGTCCTGCCTGACTGTCGTCCCAAGCCTCTTTCTCATGTCCTCCCTGCCTCTCGTCCCAAGCCTATTTCTCATGTCCTATCTGACTGTCATCCCAAGCCTCTCTCTCCTGTCCTGCCTGATTCTTGTCCCAAACCTGTCTCTCCTCTCCTGCCTGACTCTCGTCCTAAGTCTCTCTCTCCTCCCGTGCCTGACTCTCTCCTCAAGCCTCTCTCTCCTATCCTGCCCGACTCTCGTCCCAAGTCTCTCTCTCCTGTCCTGCTTGACTGTCATCCCAAGCCTCTCTCTCCTGTCCTGCCTAACTCTCGTCCTAACTCCCTCTCTCCTACCCTGCCTGACTCTCGTCCCAAGCCTCTCTCTCCTGTCCCGCATGAATCTCGTCTCAAGCCTCTCTCTCCTATCCAGCCTGACTCTCGTACCAAGCCTCTCTTTCCTGTCCTGCCTGGGACTCATCCCAAGAGTCTCCCTCCTGTCCTGCCTGACTCACGTCAAAAACCCCTCTCTCCTACCCTGCATAATTCTCGTACCAAGCTTCTCTCTCCTGTCCTGCCTGATTCTCATCCCAACTCCCTCTCTCCTACACTGCTTGACTCTCGTCCGAAGCCTCTTTCATGTCGAGCCTGATTCTCGTCCGAAGCCTGTCTCATGTCGAACCTGACTTTCGCTCCAAACCTCTCTCTTCTGTCCTGCCTAACACTCGTCCCAAGCCTCTCTTTCCTGTCCTGCCTGACATTCGTTCTAGGACTCTATCTCCTGTCCTGCCTGACTCTCGTCCTAACATTCTCTCCTGTCCTGCCTGACTCTCGTCCCAATCCTCTCTCTCCTACACTGCCTGACCGTCGTCAAAAGCCTCTCTCTCCTGTCTTGCCTGACTCTCTCGTTAAGCCTCTCTCTCCTGTCCTGCTTGACTCTAGTCCCAAGCTTTTCTCCCCTGTCCTGCCTAACTCTATTCCCAAGTCTCTCTCTCCTGCCCTGGCTGACTATCGTCCCAAGCCTCTCTCTCCTGTCCTTCCTGACTCTCGTACCAAGCCTCTCTCTCCTGTCCTGACTAACTCTCGTCCCAAGCTTTTCTCACCTATCTTGCCTGACACTAGTCCCAGGCATCTTTCTCCAACCCTGCCTGACTCTCGTTTTATACCTCCCTCTCCTGTCGTGCCTGACTCTCTCATCAAGCCTCTCACTCCTATCCTGCCTGATTCTCGTCCGAAGTCTCTCTCTCCTCTCCTGCCTGTCTCTCGTCCCAAACCTCTCTCTCTTGTCCTGACTGACTCTCACCTCAAGCCTCTCTCTCCTCTCATACCTGACTCTCGTACCAACACTCTCCTGTCCTGCCTGACTCTCGCCCCAGGCCTCTTTCTTATGTCCTGAATAACTCTCGTGCCAAGTCTCTCTCTCCTTTCCTACCTGATTCTCTTCCCAAGACTCTCTCTCCTGTCCTGGCTGACTCTCGTCTCAAACCTCTTTCCCCTGTCTTGCCTGACTGTCGTCCCAAGCCTCTCTCTCCTGTCTTGCTTGATCCTCGTCCCAAACCTCCCTATCTTGTCCTGGCTGACTCTCGTTCCAAGCCTCTCTCTCCTGTCCTGCCTGACTCTCGTCCCAAGCCTCCCTCTCTCCTGTCCTGCTTGACTCTCGTCCCAGGCCTATCTTTCCTGTCCTGCCTGACTCTCGTCCCGAGCTTCTCTCTCCTGTCCTTCCTGACTCTCTTCCCAAGCCTCTATCTTCTGCTCTACCTGAGTCTCGTCCCAAGCCTCTATCTCCACTCTGCCTGACTGTCGTCGAAAGCCTCCCTCTCCTGTCCTGCCTAACTCTCTAGTGAAGCCTCTCTCTCCTGGCCTGCCTGACTCTCGTCGAAGCCTCTCTCTCCTGTCCTGCCTGACTATCGTCCCATGCCTCTCTCTCCTCTTCTGCCTGATTCTCCTCCCAAGCCTCTCTCTCTCTTGTCCTGCCTGACTCTCGTCCCAAGCATCTCTCTCCTGTCCTGCCGGACTCTCGTCCGAAGTAACTCTCTCCTCTCCTGCCTGACTATCGTCCGAAGCCTCTCTCTCCTGTCGTGCCAGACTCTCGTCTCAAGCCTCTCTCTCCTGTCCAGTCTGACTCTCGTCCCAAGCCCTTCTCTCCTCTCCTGCCTGACTGTCGTCCCAAGCCTCTCTCTCCTGTCCTGAATGACTCACCTCAAGACTCTCTCTCGTCTCATGCCTGACTCTCATACCAACCCTCTATCTCCTGTCCTGCCTGACTCTCATCCCTCTTTCTCCTGTCCTGCATAACTCTCGTCCCAAGCCTCTCTCTCCTGTTCAGCCTGACTCTCGTCCCAAGACTCTCCCTCCTGTCCTGACTGACCTACGTCTTAAGCCACTCTCTCCTTTCCTGCATGATTCTCGGACAAAAGCCGCTCTCTCCTGTCCTGCCTGACTCTCATCCCACCTCCCTCTCTCCTAACCTGCTTGACTCTCGTCCGAAGCCTCTGTCTCCCTTCCTGCCTGACTCTTCTCCGAAGCCTCTCTTTCCTGTCCTGCCTGGGACTCGTTCCAGGACTCTATCTCCTGTCTGGCTGACTCGCGTCCCAACACTCTCTCTCCTGTCCTGCCTGACTCTTGTCCCAAGCCTCTCTCTCCTGCACTGCCTGACCGTCGTCCCAAGCCTCCCTCTCCTGTCCTGCCTGACTCACTCGTCAAGCCTCTCTCTCCTGTCCTGCTTGACTCTCGTCCCAAGCTTTTCACCCCTGTCCTGCCTGACTCTAGTCCCAAGCCTCTCTCTCCTGTCCTGCCTAACTCTCGTCCCATGCCTCTCTCTTCTGTCTTGCCTAACTCTCGTCCCATGCCTCTCCTGTCCTTCCTGACTCTTGTCCAAACCCTCTCTATCATGTCCTGCCTGATTGTCGTCCCAAGCCTATCCCTCTTGTCCTGCTTGACTCTCGTCCCAACCTCCTCTCTACTACTAAGCCTGACTCTCGTCCCAAGCTCTCTTTCCAGGCCTCTCTGACTCTCGTCCCATGAATCTCTCTCCTGTCATTCCTGACTCTCGTCCCAAGCTTCTCTCTCCTGTCCTGTCTGACTCTCCTCCCAAGCCTCTCTCTCCTGTCGTGCCTGACTCTCCTTCCAAGCCTCTCTCTCCTATCCTGCCTGACTCCTGTCCCAAGCTTCTCTCTCTTGTCCTTCTTGACTCTCTCCCAAGCCTCTTTCTCCTACTTGCCTGACTCTCGTCCATAGCCCTTCTCTCCTACCATGACTAACTCTCCTCCCAAGCCTCTCTCTCCTGTCCTGACTGACTTTCGTCCCAAGCCACCCTCTCCTGTCCTGCCTGACTCTCGTCCCAAGCCAATCTCTCCTTTACTGCATGAATATTGTCGGAAGCCCCTCTCTCCTACCATACACGATTCTCGTTCCAAGCCTCTCTTTTCTGTACTGCCTTACTCTAGTCCAAAGCCCCTCTCGCCTACCCTGCCTGACTCTCGTCCCAAGCCTCTCTCCTGTCGACCTTGACTCTCATCCCAAGCCATTCTCTGCTCTCCTGCCTGACTCTCGTCCAAGTCCTATCTCTCCTGTCCTGACTGACTCTCGCCCCAAGACTGTCTCTCCAAATTGTCTGACTCTCGTTCCAAGCCCTTTTATCCTACCCTTCCTGACTGTCGTCCCAAGCCTCTCTCTCCTGTCCTGCCTGACTGTCGTCCGAAGCGTCTCTCTCCTTTCCTGCCTGACTATCGTCCCAAGCGTCTATCTCCTCTCTTGCCTGAATCTCGTCCCAAGTCTCTCTCTCCGGTCTTGCCTGACTCTCGTCCCAAGCCTCTTTCTCATGTCCTCCCTGCCTCTCGTCCCAAGCCTATTTCTCCTGTCCTATCTGACTGTCATCCCAAGCCTCTCTCTCCTCTCCTGCCTGATTCTTGTCCTAAACCTGTCTCTCCTCTCCTGCCTGACTCTCGTCCTAAGTCTCTCTCTCCTGCCGTGCCTGACTCTCTCCTCAAGCCTCTCTCTCCTATCCTGCCCGACTCTCGTCCCAAGTCTCTCTCTCCTGTCCTGCTTGACTGTTATCCCAAGCCTCTCTTTCCTGTCCTGCCTGGCTCTCGTCTTAACTCCCTCTCTCCTACCCTGCCTGACTTTCGTCCCAAGCCTCTCTCTCCTGTCCCGCATGAATCTCGTCTCAAGCCTCTCTCTCCTATCCAGCCTGACTCTCGTCCCAAGCCTCTCTTTCCTGTCCTGCCTGGGACTCGTTCCATGACTCTATCTCCTGTCCTGCCTGACTCTCGTACTAACCCTCTCTCTCCTGTCCGTCCTGACTCTCGTTCCAAGCATCTCTCTCCTACCCACCCTGACCGTCGTCCCAAGCCTCTCTATCCTGTCCTGGCTGGCTCTCTCGTCAAGGCTCTCTCGGATGTCCTGCCTGACTCTAGTCCCAAGCTTTTCTCCCCTGTCCTGCCTGACGCTAGTCCCAAGACTCTCTCTCCTGTACTGCCTAACTCCCGTCGCATGCCACTCTCTTCTGTCCTGCCTGTCTCTCGTCCCATGCCTCTCTCTCATGTCCTGCTTGACTCTTGTCCCAAGCCCCTCTCTCCTACCCAGCCTGACTCTCGTCACAAGCTCTCTTTCCAGGGCTGTCTGACTCTCGTCCCATGACACTTCAGTCTTGCCTAATTTTCGTCCCAAGCCTCTCTCTCCTGTCCTGCCTGACTCTAGTTCCAGTCCTCTCTCTCCTGTCCTGCTTGACTATCGTTCTAAGCCTCTCTATCCTGTCCTGACTGACTGTCGTGCAAAGCCTCTCTCTCCTGTAATGCCTGACCCTCATCCCCAGCCTCTCTCGACTGTCCTGCCTGACTCTCGTCCCCAGCCTCTCTCTCGTGTCCTGCTTGAATCTCGATTAGAAGCCTCTCTCTCTTGTCCTGCCTGACTCTCGTCCTAGGCCTCTCTCTCGTGTCCTGCCTGACTCTCGTCCCAAGTCTCTCTCTCCTGTCCTGTCTGACTCTCGTCCCAAGTCTCTCTCTCCTGTCCTGTCTGACTCTCGTCCCAAGCCTCTCTCTCCTGTCCTGCCTAACTCCTGTCCCAAGCTTTTCTCTCTTGTCCTCCATGACTCTCGTCCCAAGCCTCTCTCTCCTACTACACTGAGTCTCGTCCATAGCCCTTCTCTCTTGCCCTGCCTGACTCTCGTCCCAAGACTCTCTCTCCTGTCCTGCCTGACTCTCGTCCCAAGTGTCTCTCCCCTCTCCTGCCTGACTCTCTTCAAAGTCCTCTCTATCCTGTCCTGACTGACTCTCGTCCCATGGCTGTCTCTCATAATTCCCTGACTCTAATTCCAAGCCCCTCTCTCCGACCCTTCGTGACTCTCGTCCCAAGCCTCTCACTCCTGTCCTGCATGACTGTCATCCGAAGCCTCTCTCTCCTGTCCTGATTGACTCTCGCCCCAACCATCTATCTCCTCTCTTGCCTGACTCTCGTCCCAAGCCTCTCTCTCCTGTCCTGTCTGAATCTCTTCCCAAGCCTCTCTCTCCTGTCCTGCCTGACTCTTGTCCCAAGCTTTTCTCTCTTTTCCTCCTTGACTCTCGCCGCAAGCCTCTATCTCCTACTAGACTGACTCTCGTCCACAGCCCTTCTCTCCTACCCTGTCTGACTCTCGTCCCAAGACTCTCTCTCCTGTCCTGCCCAAGGGTCTCTCTCCTCTCCTTCCTGACTCTCGTCCCAGTCCTCTCTATCCTGTCCTGACTGACTCTCGTCCCAAGCCTGTCTCTCTTAATTGCCTAACTCTCACTCCAAGCCCCTCTCTCCGACCCTTCATGACTCTCGTCCCAAGCCTCTGTCTCCTGTCCTCCATGACTGTCATCCGAAGCCTCTCTCTCCTGTCCTGCCTGACTCTCGTCCCGAGCATCTATCTCCTCTCTTGCTTGACTCTCGTCCCAAGTTTCTCTCTCCGGTCCTGCCTGACTCTCGTCCGAAGCCTCTCTCCTGTCGAGACTGATTCTCGTCCCAAGCCTCTCTCTCCTGTCTTGCCTGACTCTTGTCCAAAGCCTCTCTCTCCTCTATTGCCTGAATCTCGTCCCAAACCTCTCTCTCTGGTCCTGCCTGACTCTCGTCCCAAGCCTGTCTCTCCTGTCCTGCATGACTCTCGTTCCAAGCCTCTCTTTCCTGTCTTGCTTGACTCTCGTCCCAAGCCTCTCTCTCCAGTTCTGCCTGACTCTCGTCCCATTCCTCTCTATCCTGTTCTGCCTGACTCTCCTCCCAAGCCTCTGTCTCTTGACCTTCCTGACTGGCGTCCCGAGACTCTCACTCCTGCCTTGCCTGACTCTCGTCCCACACCTTCCTCTCTTGTCCTGGCTGACTCTCCTCCACAGCCTCTCTATCCTGTCTTGCCTGACTCTCGTCCCAACCCTCTCTCTCCTGTCCTGCCTGACTCTCGTCCCAAGCCTCTCTCTCCTCACCTGCCTGACTCTCGTCACAAGCCTCTTTCTCCGACATGACTGACTCTCGTCCCAAGCCCTTCTCTCCTACTCTGCCTGACACCCGACCCAAGCCTCTCTTTCCTGTCCTGTATGACTTTCGTCCGAAGCCTCTCTCTCGTGTCCTGCCTGACTCTCGTCCCAAACCTCCCTCTCCCGTTCTACCTGACTCTCCTCCCAAGCCTCTCTCTCTTGTCCTGCCTGACTGTCGTCCCAAACCTCTTACTCCTGTCTAGCGTGACTCTCGTCCCAAAACTCCCTCTCTTTTCTTGGCTGACTCTCGTCCCCAGCATCTCTCTGCTGTCTTGGATGACTCTCGTCCCAAGCCTCTCTCCACTGTCCTGGCTGACTGTCATCCCAAGCCTCTCTCTCCTGTCCTGCCTGACTCTCGTCCCAAGCTTCTTTCTCCTACTTGCCTGACTCTCGTCACAAGCCCTTCTCTCCACCCCTGCCTGACTCTCGTCCCAAGCCTCTTTCTCCTACCATGCCCGACTCTCGTCTCAAACCTCTCTCTCCTGTCGTGCCTGACTCTCTCCTCAAGCCTCTCTCTCATATCCTGCTTGACTCTCGTCCGAAGTTTCTCTCTCCTCTCCAGCCTGACTCTCTTTCCAAGCCTATCTTTCCTGTCCTGACTGACTCTCACCTCAAGCCTCTCTCTCCTCTCATACCTGACTTTCGTACCAACCCTCTCTCTCTCCTGTTCTGCCTGACTCTCGTGCCAGGCCTCTTTCTCCTGTCCTGCATAACTCTCGTCCCAAGCCTCTCCCTCTTTTCCTGCCTGACTTTCTTCCCAAGCCTCTCTTTCCTGTCCTGGCTGAATCTCGTCCCAAACCTCTCTCCCTTGTCTTGCCTGACTGTCGTCCCAAGCCTCTCCTGTCTTGCCTGACTCTTGTCCCAAGCCTCCCTCTCTTGTCCTGGCTGACTTTCGCCCCAAGCCTCTCTCTCCTGTCCTGCCTGACTCTCGTCCCAAGCCTCTCTCTCTCCTGTCCTGCTTGACTCTCGTCCCATGCCTTTCTTTCCTGTCCTGCCTGACTCTCGTCCCAAGCCTCTCTCTCCTGTCCTTCCTGACTCTCGTCCCAAGCCTCTCTCTTCTGCCCTCCCTGAGTCTCGTCCCAAGCCTCTCTCTCCTGCCCTGCCTGACTGTCGTCGAAAGCCTCCCTCTCCTGTCCTACCTAACTCTCTAGTCAAGCCTCTCTCTCCTGTCCTGCCTGACTCTCGTCGCAAGTTTGCCTCTCCTGTCCTGCCTGACTATCGTCCCATGTCTCTCTCTCCTGTTCTGCCTGACTCTCCTCCCAAGCCTCTCTCTCTTGTCCTGCCTGACTCTCGTCCCAAGACTCTCTCTCCTGCCCTGCCTGACATTCGTCCCAAGTCTCTCTCTCCTGTCCTGCATGAATATCGTCCCATGCCTCTCTCTCCTGTCGTGCTATACTCTCGTCCCAGGCCTCTCTTTCCTGTCCAGTCTGACTGTCGTCCCAAGCCCCTCTCTCCTCTCCTGCCTGACTGTCGTCCCAAGCCTCTCTCTCCTGTCCTGACTGACTCACATCAAGCCTCTCTCTCCTCTCATGCCTGACTCTCGTACGAACCCTCTATCTATGTCCTTCCTGACTCTCGTCCCAGGCCTCTTTCTCCTGTCCTTCATAACTCTCGTCCCAAGCCTCTATCTCCCGTCCAGCCTGACTCTAGTCACAAGCCTCTCCCTCCTGTCCGGCCTGACACGTTAAAAATCCCTCTTCCCTACCCTGCATGATTCTCGTACCAAGCCTTTCTCCTGTCCTGCCTGAATTCTCATCCCAACTCCCTCTCTCATACCCTGCTTGACTCTCGTCCGAAGCCTCTCTCATGTCGAGCCTCACTCTCGTCCCAAGCCTCTCTCTCCTGTCCTGCCTGACTCTCGTCCCAAGCCTCTCTCTCCTGTCCTGCCTGATTCTCGTCCCAAGCCTCTCTTTCCTATCCTGCCTGACTCTCTTGTCAAGCCTCTCCCTCCTGTCCTGCTTGACTCTCGTCTAAAGCTATTCTCCCCTGTCCTGCCTGACTATAGTCCTAAGCTTCTCTCCCCTTTCCTGCCTGACTCTCGCCCCATGCCTCTCCCTTCTCTCCTGCCTAACTCTCGTCCCATGCCTCTCTTTCCTTTCCTGCCTGACTCTCGTCCAAAGCCTCTCTATCATGTCCTGACTGATTGTCAACCAAGACTATCTCTCTTGCCCTGCTTGATTCTCGTCCTAACACCCTCTCTCCTACTAAGCCTGACTCTCGTCCCAAGTTCTCTTTCCATGACTGCCTGACTCTCGTCCCATGAATCTCTTTCCTGTCATTCCTGACTCTCGTCCCATGCTTCTCTCTCCTGTCCTGCCTGACTCGCCTCCCAAGCCTCTCTCTCCTGTCCTGCCTGACTCTCGTCCCAAGCCTCTCTCTCTTGTCCTGCCTGACTCGCGTCCGAAGCCTCTATCTCCTCTCCAGTCTGAAATATCGTCCCAAGCTTCTCTCTCCTGTCCTGAATGACTCCTGTCTCAAGCTTCTCTCTCTTGTCCTTCTTGACTCTCCTCCCAAGTCTCTTTCTCCTACTTGCCTGACTCTCGCCCATAGCCCTTCTCGCCTACCATGCCTGACTCTTCTCCCAAGCCTCTCTCTCCTGTCCTGCCTGACTCTCGTCCCAAGCCTCCCTCTCCTGTCCTGCAGGACTCTCGTCCCAAGCCAGTCTCTCCTTTACTGACTGAATATTGTCGGACGACCCTCTCTCCTACCCTGCATGATTCTCGTTCGAAGCCTCTCTGTTCTGTCCTGCCTTACTCTTGTCCCAAGCCCCTCTCTCCTACCATGCCTGACTCTCGTCCCAAGGCTCTCTACTGTCGACCTTGACTCTCGTCCCAAGCCATTCTTTCCTCTCCTGCCTGACTCTCGTCCCAGTCCTATCTCTCCTGTCCTGACTGACTCTCGTCCAAAGCCTGTTTCTCTTAATTGCCTGACTCTCGTTCCAAGCCTTTCCCTCCTACCGTTTCTGACATTCGTCCCAAGCCTCTCTCTCCTGTCCTGCCTGACTGTCGTCCGAAGCCTCTCTCTCCTGTCCTGCCTGACTCTCGTCCCAAGCGTCTATCTCCTCTCTTGCCTAAGTCTCGTCTCAAGTCTCTCTCTCCGGTCCTGCCTGATTCGCATTCCAAGCCTCTATCTCCTGTCCTCCCTGACTCTCGTCCAAAGACTATTTCTCCTGTCCTGCCTGACTGTCATCACAAGCCTCTCACTCCTGTCCTGCCTGATTCTTGTTCCAAACCTGTGTCTCCTCTCCTGCCTATCTCTCGTCCCAAGCCTCTCTCTCCTGCCGTGCCTGACTCTCTCCTCAAGCCTCTCTCTCCTATCCTGCCTGACTCTCGTCCCAAGTCTCTCTCTCCTGTCTCGTGCCAAGCCTCTCCTTCCTCTCCTGCCTGACACTCGTCCCATGACTCTATCTCCTGTCCTGCCTGACTCTCGTCGTAACCCTCTCTCTCTTGTCCTTCCTAACTCTCGACACATGCATCTCTCTCCTACCCTGCCTGACCGTCGTCCCAAGCCTCTCTTTCCTGTCCTGGCTGACTCTCTCTTCAAGCCTCTATTTGATATCCTGCCTGACTCTCGTCACAAGCTTTTCCCCCCTGTCCTGCCTGACTCTAGTCCCAAGCCTCTCTCTCCTGTCCTGCCTGACTCTTGTCCAAAGCCTCTCTCCTCTTCTCCCTGACTCTCGTCCCAAACCTCTCTCTCTGGTCCTGCCTGACTCTCGTCCCAAGACTCTCTCTCCTGTCCTGCATGAATCTCTTTCCAAGCCTCTCTTTCCTGTCCTGCCTGACACTCGTTCCAGGACCCTATATCCTCTCCTACCTGACTCTCGTCCTAACCCTCTCTCTCCTGTCCTGCCTGACTATCGTCCCAAGCCTCTCTCTAATGTCCTGCCTGACTCTCGTCCCAAGCTTCTCTCTCCTATCCTGGCTGACTCTCGTCCCAAGCTTTTCTCTCCTATCTTGCCTGACACTAGTCCCAGGCATCTATCTCCTGTCCTGCCTGACTCTCGTCCCAAGCCTCACTCTCCTGTTCTGCCTGACTCTCGTCCCATGCCTCTCTCTCCAGTTCTGCCTGACTCTCCTCCCAAGCCTCTGTTTCTTGACCTGCCTGACTGACGTCCCAAGCCTCTCACTCCTGTCCTGCTTGACTATCGCCCCACACCTCCATCTCTACTCCTGGCTAACTCTCGTCCTCAGCCTCTCTCTCTCCTGTCCTGCCTGACTCTCGTCCCAAGAATCTCACCTGTCGAGCCTGACTCACGTCCGAAGCCTCTCTCTCCTGTCCTGCATGACACTTATCCCAATCCTCTCTCTCCTGTCATGCCTGAATTTCGTCCCATGACTCTATCTCCTGCCCCGCCTGATTCTCGTACTAACCCTCTCTCTCTTGTCCTTCCTGACTCTCGACACATGCATCTCTCTCCTACCATGCCTGACCGTCGTCCCAAGCCTCTCTTTCCTGTCCTGGCTGACTGTCGTCAAGCCTCTGTGTGATATCCTTCCTGACTCTCGTCCCATGCTTTTCTCCCCTGTCCTGCCTGACTCTAGTCCCAAGCCTCTCTCTCCTGACCTGCCTGACTCTCGTCCCATGCCTCTCTCTTCTGTCCTGCCTGACTCTCGTCCCATGCCTCTCTCTCCTGTACTGCCTGACTCTCGTCCCAAGCCTCTCTCTCCTGCCGTGCCTGACTCTCTTCTCTAGCCTTTCTCCTATCCTGACTGACTCTCGTCCCAAGTCTGTCTCTCCTGTCCTGATTGACTGTCATCAAAAGCCTCTCTCTCCTGTCCTGCCTCACTCTCGTCCCAACTCCCTCTCTCCTACCCTGCCTGACTCTCGTCCCAAGCCTCATTCCTGTCGAGCCTGACTCTCGTCCGAAGCCTCTGTCTCTTCTCCTGCATGACTCTTGTCCCAAGCCTCTCTCTCCTGTCCTGACTGACTCTCGTCCCAAGCCTCTCTCTCCTATCCAGCCTAACTCTCGTCCCAAGCCTCTCTTTCCTGTCCTGCTTGACACTCGTCCCATGACTCTATCTCCTGTCCTGCCTAACTCTCGTCCTATTCCTCTCTCTCCTGTCCCGTCTGACTCTCGTCCCAAGCATCTCTCTCCTACCCTGCTTGAACGTCGTCCCAAGCCTCTCTCTCCTGTCCTGGCTGACTCTCTCGTCAAGCCTCTCTCTGATGTCCTGCTTGACTCTCGTCCCAAACTTCTCTCCCTTGTCCTGCCTGATTCTAGTCAAAACCTTTTTCTCCTACACTGCCTGACTCTTGTCCCATGCCTCTCTCGTCTATCTTGCCTGACTCTCGTTCCACGCCTTCTCTCCTGTACTGCCTGACTCTCGTCACAAGACTATCTTCACCAGCCTTTCTCTCTTGTCTTGCTTGACTCTCGTCCCAAGCCCCTCCCTCCTACCCATCCTGACTCTCGTCCCAAGCTCTGTTTCCATGACTGCCTGACTCTCACCCCATGACTCTCCCTCCTGTCAAGACTGACTTACGTCCCAGACTTCTCCATCCTGTCCTGCCTGACTCTAGTCCCAGTCCTCTCTCTCCTCTCTTGCATGACTCTCGTTCCAAGACTCTCTCTCCTGTCCTGACTGACTCTCGTCCAAAGCCTCTCTCTCCTGTAATGCCTGACCCTCGTCCCCAGCCTCTCTCTCCTGTCCTGGCTGACTCTCTCGTCAAGCGTCTCTCTGATGTCCTGCCTGACTCTCTTCCCAAGCTTTTCTCCCCTGTACTGCCTGACTCTATTCCCAAGCCTCTCTCTCCTGTCAAGCCTGACTCTCGTCCCATGCCTCTCTCTTCTGTCGTGCCTGACTCTCCTCCCAAGCCTCTATCTCCTGTCCTGCCTGACTCTCGTCCCAAGAGTCTCTCTCTTGCCCTGTCTGACTCTCGTCCGAAGCCTCTATCTCCTCTCCCGTCTGACTCTCGTCCCAAGTTTCTTTCTCCTGTCCTGCCTGACTCTTGTCCCAAGCTTCTCTCTCTTGTCCCTCTTGACTCTCCTCCGAAGCATCTTTTTCCTACTTGCCTGACTCTCGTCCATAGCCCTTCCCTCCTACCTTGCCTGACTCTCCTCCCAAGCCACCCTCTCCTGTCCTGCCTGACTCTCGTCCAAAGCCAATCTCTCCTGTACTGCCTGAATATTGTAGGAAGCCCCTCTCTCCTACCCTGCATGATTGTCGTTCCAAGCCTCTTTGTTCTGTCATACCATACTCTCGTCCCAAGCCCCTCTCCCCTACCATGCCTGACTCTCGTCCCAAGCGTCTCTCCTGTCGACCTTGACTCTCGTCCCTAGCCATTCTCTCCTCTCCTGCCTAACTCTCGTCCCAGTCCCATCTCTCCTGTCCTGACTGACTCTCGTCCCAAGCCTGTCTCTCCTAATTGCCTGACTGTCGTCCGAGGCCTATCTCTCCTGTCCTACCTGACTCACGTCACAAGCGTTTATCTCCTCTCTTGCCTGACTCTCGTCATGAGTCTCTATCTCCGGTCCTGCCTTACTCTCGTCCGAAGCCTCTTTCTCCTGTCCTCCCTGACTCTCGTCCCAAGCCTATTTCTCCTGTCCTGCCTGACTCTCATCCCAAGCCTCTCTCTCCTGTCCTGCCTGATTCTTGTTCCAAACCTGTGTCTCCTCTCCTGCCTGACTCTCGTCCCAAGTCTCTTTCTCCTGACGTGCCTGACTCTCTCCTCAAGCCTCTCTCTCCTATCCTGCCTGACTCTCGTCCCAAGTCTCTGTCTCCTGTCCTGCTTGACTGTCATCTCAAGCCTCTCTCTCCTGTCCTGCCTGACTCGCGTCCTAACTCCCTCTCTCCTACCTTCCCTGACTCTCGTCCTAACTCCCTCTCTCCTACCTTGCCTGACTCTCGTCCGAAGCCTCTCTCTCCTGTCCTGCATGACTCTTGTCGCAAACATCTCTCTCCTGTCCTGCCTGACTATCGTCCTAAACATCTCTCTACGGTTTGTCTGACTCTCGTCCCAAGCCTCTGTCTCCTATCCAGCCTGACTCTCGTCCCAAGCCTCTCTTTCCTGTCCTGCCTGACTCTCGTCCTAACCCTCTCTCTTCTGTCCTGCTGACTCTCGTCCAAAGCATCTCTCTCATACCCTGCCTGAACGTCGTCCCAAGACTCTCTCTACTGTCCTGGCTGACTCTCTCGTCAAGCCTCTCTCTGATGTCCTGCCTGACTCTCGTCCCAAGCTTTTCTCCCCTGTTCTGCCTGACTCTAGTCCCAAGCCTCTGTCTCCTATCCAGCCTGACTCTCGTCCCAAGCCTCTCTTTCCTGTCCTGCCTGACACTCGTCACATGACTCTATCTCCTGTCCTGCCTGACTCTCGTCCTAACCCTCTCTCTTCTGTCCTGCCTGACTCTCGTCCAAAGCATCTCTCTCCTACCCTGCCTGAACGTCGTCCCAAGCCTCTCTCTACTGTCCTGGCTGACTCTCTCGTCAAGCCTCTCTCTGATGTCCTGCCTGACTCTCGTCCCAAGCTTCTCTCCCCTGTTCTGCCTGACTCTAGTCCCAAGCCTCTCTCTCCTGTCCAGCCTGACTCTCGTCCGGTGCCTCTCTCTTCTGTCCTGCCTGACTCTCGTCCCAAGCCTACCTCTCCTGTACTGCCTGACTATCGTGCCAATAGTCTCCCTCCTGTCCTGCCTGACTGTCGTCCCAAGCCTTTCTCTCTTGTCCTGCTTGACTCTAGTCTCAAGCCCCTCTCTCCTACCCAGCCTGACTCTCGTCCCAAGCTCTCTTTCCTGGGGTGCCTGACTCTCGTCCCATGACTCTCTCTTCTGTCACGCCTGACTTTCGTCCCAAGCTTCTCCCTCCTGTTCTGCCTGACTCTAGTCCCAGTCCTCTCTCTCCTGTCCTGCAAGACTCTCGTTCCAAGCCTCTCTCTCCTGTCTTCACTGACTCTCGTCCAAAGCCCCTCTCTCTTGTAATGCCTGACCCTCGTTTCCAGCCTCTCTCTCCTGTAATGCTTGACTCTCGTACCACGTCTCTCTCTCCTGTCCTGACTGACTCTCGATCCCAAGCTTAACTCTCCTATCCTGATTGACACTGTCCCAAGCCTCTCTCTCCTCTCCTGCCTGACTCTCGTCCAATGCTTCTCTCCCCTGTCCTGCCTGACTTTCTTCCCAAGCCTCTCTCTCTTGTCCTGCCTAACTCTCGTCCCAGGCCTCTCTCTCGTGTCCTTTCTGACTCTCGTCCGAAAACTCTCTCTCATGTCCTGTCTGACTCTCATCCAAAGTCTCTCTCTCCTGTCCTGCCTGACTACTGTCCCAAGCTTTTCTCTCTTTTCCTGATTGACTCTAGACCCAAGGCTCTATCTCCAACTAGACTGACTCTCGTCCATATCCCTTCTCTCCTACCCTGCTTGACTGTCGTCCCAAGACTCTCTCTCCTTTCCTGCCTGACTCTTGTCCAAAGCATCTCTCTCATGTCCTGCCTGACTCTTGTCCCAAGCTTCTCTCTCTTGTCCTTCTTGACTCTCCTCACAAGCCTCCTTTTCCTACTTACCTGACTCTCGTCCATAGCCCTTCGCTCCTACCTTGCCTGACTCTCGTCCCAAGCCTCTCTCTCCTGTCCTGCCTGACTCTCGTCCCAAGCCACCCTCTCCTGTCCTGCCTGACTCTCGTCCAAAGCCAATCTCTCCTGTACTGCCTGAATATTGTCGGAAGCCCCTCTCACCTACCCTGCATGATTCTCGTTCCAAGCCTCTCTGTTCTGTCCTGCCCTACTCTCGTCCCAAGCCCCTCTCCCCTACCATCCCTGACTCTCGTCCCAAGCCTCTCTACTGTCGACCTTGAGTCTCGTCCCTAGCCATTCTCTCCTCTCCTGCCTGACTCTCTTCCCAGTCCTATCTCTCCTGTCCTGACTGACTCTCGTCCCAAGCCTGTCTCTCCTAATTGCCTGACTGTCGTCCGAGGCCTCTCTCTCCTGTCCTGCCTGACTCTCGTCCCAAGCGTTTATCTCCTCTCTTGCCTGACTCTCGTCATAAGTCTCTCTCTCCGGTCCTGCCTGACTCTCGTCCGAAGCCTCTTTCTCCTGTCCTCCCTGACTCTCGTCCCAAGCCTATTTCTCCTGTCCTGCCTGACTCTCATCCCAAGCCTCTCTCTCCTGTCCTGCCTGATTCTTGTTCCAAACCTGTGTCTCCTCTCCTGCCTGACTCTCGTCCCAAGCCTCTTTCTCCTGACGTGCCTGACTCTCTCCTCAAGCCTCTCTCTCCTATCCTGCCTGACTCTCGTCCCAAGTCTCTGTCTCCTGTTCTGCTTGACTGTCATCTCAAGCCTCTCTCTCCTGTCCTGCCTGACTCTCGTCCTAACTCCCTCTCTCCTACCTTGCCTGACACTCGTCCTAACTCCCTCTCTCCTACCTTGCCTGACTCTCGTCCGAAGCCTCTCTCTCCTGTCCTGCATGACTCTTGTCCCAAGCCTCTCTCTCCTGTCCTGCCTGACTATCGTCCCAAACATCTCTCTACGGTCCTGCCTGACTCTCGTCCCAAGCGTCTCTCTCCTATCCATCTTGACTCTCGTCCCAAGCCTCTCTTTCCTGTCCTGCCTGACACTCATCCAATGACTCTATCTCCTCTCCTGCCTGACTCTCGTCCTAACCCTCTCTCTTCTGTCCTGCCTGACTCTCGTCCAAAGCATCTCTCTCCTACCCTGCCTGAACGTTGTCCCAAGCCTCTCTCTCCTGTCCTGGCTGACTCTCTCGTCAAACCTCTCTCTGATGTCCTACCTGACTCTCGTCCCAATCTTTTCTCCCCTGTTCTGCCTGACTCTAGTCCCAAGCATCTCTCTCCTGTCCAGCCTGACGCTCGTCCGATGCCTCTCCCTCCTGTCCTGCCTGACTGTCGTCCCTAAGCCTTTCTCTCTTGTCCTGCTTGACTCTCGTCCCAAACCCCTCTCTCCTACCCAGCATAACTGCTTGACTCTCGTCCCATGACTCTCTCTCCTGTCATTCCTGACTTTCGTCCCAAGCTTCTCCCTCGTGTTCTGCCTGACTCTAGTCCCAGTCCTCTCTCTCCTGTCCTGCATGACTCTCGTTCCAAGCCTCTCTCTCCTGTCCTGACTGACTCTCGTCCAAAGCCCCTCTCTCCTGTAATGCCTGACCCTCGTCCCCTGCCTCTCTCTCCTCTAATGCCTGACCCTCGTACCATGTCTCTCTCTCCTGTCCTGACTGACTCTCGATCCCAAGCTTCAATCTCCTATCTTGATTGACACTGTCCCAGGCCTCTCTCTCCTCTCCTGCCTGACTCTCGTCCAATGCTTCTCTCCCCTGTCCTGCCTGACTTTCCTCCCAAGCCTCTCTTTCTTGTCCTGCCTAACTCTCGTCCTAGGCCTCTCTCTCGTGTCCTTTCTGCCTCTCGTCCGAAAACTCTCTCTCATATCCTGTATGACTCTCTTCCCAAGTCTCTCTCTCTCCTGTCCTGCCTGACTACTGTCCCAAGCTTTTCTCTCTTTTCCTGATTGACTCTAGACCCAAGGCTCTACCTCCAACTAGACTGACTCTCGTCCATATCCTTCTCTCCTACCCTGCTGACTGTCCAAGACTCTCTGTCGCCTGCCCAAACTCTCTCTCCTGTCCTGCCTGACTCTCGTCCCAAACCTCTCCCTCTGGTCCTGCCTGACTCTCGTCCCAAGACTCTCTCTCCTGTCCTGTATGACTCTCGTTCCAAGACTCTCTTTCCTGTCCTGTCTGACACTCGTTCCAGGACTCTATCTCCTCCCCTGCCTGACTCTCGTCACAAGCCTCTCTTTCCTGTCCTGCCTGACACTCGTCCCATGACTCTCTCTCCTGTCAGCCTGACTCTCGTCCCATGCGTCTCTCTTCTGTCGTGCCTGACTCTCCTCCCAAGCCTCTCCTCCTGTCCTGCCTGACTCTCGTCCCAAGAGACCCTCTCTCCTTCCGCTGACTCTCGCCCAACTCTCTTCCATCCTGCCTATTCGTCCAGCTCTCTCTCTCTGTCAGCTTCTTTCTCCAAGCTTCTCCCTTTCTGCTCTGTCCCATTCTCTCCTCCCATGACCTCGTTCCCTCTCTCCTGTCCGCTGACTCTCGTCCAAACCTGTCCTGACTCTCCCCCTCTTCTGCCTGATACTCTCCTCTCTATGTCGTCTCCTCTCTTCTCACCTCCTCTTCTCAGCTCTTCGTACTGATGTCAATCTCTCCTCCCCTCTTTCAGCCTCTTCTGCGACTCTTCCCTTCTCTTGCTTCGCACCCTTTCACCAGCCTCTCCTCAACCTCTCTCGCCGCTGACCGCACTCTTCCCTTCTCGATCGTCACCTTCTCGTCGCCTGACTCTCAACTCCTCTCCTCTGCAACGTCCGCTCTCTCCTTCCGCTGACTCCACTCTCTCTCTCGACCTGCCAATTTCTTGCATCCTCACCCTTCTTTGACTTCCAAGTCCCTGTTGCTGACTTGCACTCTCTCTCCTGCCTGCTCTCGTCCAAGCTCTCTCCCTACGCGACCGTCCCAAGCCTCTTCGCTGCTGACTCCCAGCCTCTCTTCTGCTGACTTCGTCCAACTTTTTGTCTGCTGACTCTACAACTCTCTCTCCTGCTACTTCTCCAACCTTCTTTGTCCTGCTGACTCTCGTCAAGCCCTCTCTGTGCCTACTCGTCCCAGCTCCTCTGTCTGCTGACTCTCTCCAAGCCTTCTCCTCCGCTGATCTGTCCCAAGTCTCTCTCCGCTACTCTCGTCCAACCTCTTTCCTCCTACTCTCGTCCCATTTCTCCGTCCTCTGACTGTCATTCCTCCTTTCTCTGATTCCAGCTCTTCTCCTCTCTGCCTCGCCAGCTCCTCCTCCTGCGACTCTCTCAAGCCCTCTCTCTGTATGCTACTCCGTCCACTCTCTGTCCGCCTGATCTGTCCACCTCTCTCCTACTGCGATTTTCAGCCTCTCTCTACTGCCTGATTTCAAGCTTCTTCTGTCTCCTACTCTGTCCAGCTTCTCCTCCTGCGCTTCGTCCCAGCTTCCTGCCTTGACTTCGTCCAAGCTTCTCTCCTCCTCTGACTCGTCAGCTTTCCTGCTGCTGACCTCCCCCTCTCTCCTTGCTGACTCGTCCAAGCTCTCCCCTCTGACTCGTCAGCCTTCTCTCTCTCTGACTTCGTCCAACTCTCTCCTGCTGATTCCACTTCCTGTGCCTGATGTCCACTTCTCTGCTACCTTCACCTCTCTCGCATCCATCTCTCTCGATTTCAACCTTCGCCCGTCAGTTTCTCTGCTGCTCTCCAGCCTCTCCTCTCATTGTCAAGCTCTTCTCTGGACTCTCGCACCCTCTCCCATGTCAACTCTCTCTACTGACTGCAGCTCCTCTTCTTGACTTCAGCTTTTTGCTGACTTTCCACTTCCTTGCTGACGTCCACTTTCTGCGACTCCGTCAGCTCTCCTCTCTACTTCCAACTTCCCTCTCACTCTTCAAGTCCCCTCCCTACTTGTCCACTCTTCTGCTCTATTACTTCTCTGTCTACTTCTCAACTTCTGTATTCCAACCTTTCCTTCCTCGCCTTTCCCGCTGCTCGTCCAAGCCTCTCTCTTATGCCTGACTCTCTACCAGCTCTCTCTCTTCCTGCTGACTCTCGTCCACAAGCTCTCCTATCCTGTGACTGTCCCAAGCCTCTCTCTTCTCCTGACTCTCGCCAAGCTCTCTCGCTCCTAGCACTCTCCCAGCCTCTCCTGTCTGCCTGACTCTCGTCCCAAGCCTCTCTTTCCTGTCCTGCCTGACACTCGTCCCATGACTCTATCTCCTGTCCTGCCTGACTCTCGTCCTAACCCTCTCTCTTTTGTCCTGCCTGACTCTCGACCAAATCATCTCTCTCCTACCCTGCCTGAACGTCGTCCCAAGCCTTTCTCTCCTGTCCTGGCTGACTCTCTCGTCAAGACTCTCTCTGATGCCCTGCCTGACTCTCCTCCCAAGCCTCTTTCTCCTGTCCTGCCTGACTCTCGTCCCAAGAGTCTCTTTCTTGCCCTGCCTGACTCTCGTCCGAAGCCTCTATCTCCTCTCCCGTCTGACTCTCGTCCCAAGCATCTTTCTCCTGTCCTTCCTGACTCTCGTCCTATTCCTCTCTCTCCTGTCCTGCCTGACTCTCGTCCCAAGCATCTCTCTCCTACCCTGCCTAGCCGTCGTCACAAGCCTCTCTCTCCTGTCCTGGCTGACTCTCTCGTCAAGCCTCTCTCTGATGTTATGCTTGACTCTCGTCCCAAACTTTTCTCCCCTGTCCTGCCTGATTCTAGTCCCAAACCTTTCTCTCCTACACTGCCTGACTCTTGTCCCAAGCCTCTCTCGTCTATCCTGCCTGACTCTTGTCCAATGCCTTCTCTCCAGTACTGCCTGACTCTCGTCCCAAGACTCTCCCTCCTGTCCTGCCTGACTGTCGTCCCCAGCCTTTCTTTCTTGTCTTGCTTGACTCTCGTCCCAAGCCCTTCTCTCCTACCCATCCTGACTCTCGTCACAAGCTCTCTTTCCATGGCTGCCTGACTCTCGCGCCATGACTCTCCCTCCTGTCATGACTGACTTTCGTCCCAAGCTTCTCCATCCTGTCCTTCCTGACTCTAGTCCCAGTCCTCTCTCTCCTCTCTTGCATGACTCTCGTTCAAAGACTCTCTCTTCTGTCCTGACTGACTCTCGTCCAAAGCCTCTCTCTCCTGTAATGCTTGACCCTCGTCCCCAGCCTCTCTCTCCTGTAATGCCTGACCCTCGTCCCCAGCCTCTCTCTCCTGTCCTAGCTGACTCTCTCGTCAAGCGTCTCTCTGATGTCCTGCCTGACTCTCTTCCCAAGCTTTTCTCCCCTGTACTGCCTGACTCCATTCCCAAGCCTCTCTCTAATGTCCAGCCTGACTCTCGTCCCACCCCTCTCTCTTCTGTCGTGCCTGACTCGCCTCCCAAGCCTCTCTCTCCTGTCCTGCCTTACTCTCGTCCCAAGAGTCTCTCTCTTCCCCTGCCTGACTCTCGTTCGAAGCCTCTATCTCCTCTCCCTTCTGACTCTCGTTCCAAGCTTCTTTATCCTGTCCTGCCTGACTCTTGTCCCAAGCTTCTCTCTCTTGTCCTTCTTGACTTTCCTCCCAAGCCTCTTTTTCCTACTTGTCTGACTCTCGTCCATAGCTTTTCGCTCCTACCTTGCCTGACTCTCGTCCCAAGCCTCTCTCTCCTGTCCTGCCTGACTCTCGTCCCAAGCCACCCTCTCCTGTCCTGCCTGACTCTCGTCCAAAGCCAATCTCTCCTGTACTGCCTGAATATTGTCGGAAGCCCCTCTCTCCTACCCTGCATGATTCTCGTTCCAAGCCTCTCTGTTCTGACCTGCCTTACTCTCGTCCAAAGCCCCTCTCCCCTACCATGCCTGACTCTCGTCCCAAGCCTCTCTCCCGTCGACTTTGACTCTCGTCCCAAGCCATTCTCTCCTCTCCTGCCTGACTCTCGTCACAGTCCTATCTCTCCTGTCCTGACTGACTCTAGTCCTAAACCTGTCTCTCCTAATTGCTTGACTGTCGTCCGAGGCCTATCTCTCCTGTCCTGCTTGACTCTCGTCCCAAGCGTTTATCTTCTCTCTTGCCTGACTCTCGTCATAAGTCTCTCTCTCCGGTCCTGCCTGACTCTCGTCCGAAGCCTCTTTCTCCTGTCCTCCCTGACTCTCGTCCCAAGCCTATTTCTCCTGTCCTGCCTGACTCTCATCCCAAGCCTCTCTCTCCTGTCCTGCCTGATTCTTGTTCCAAACCTGTGTCTCCTCTCCTGCCTGACTCTCGTCCCAAGCCTCTTTCTCCTGACGTGCCTACTCTCTCCTTAGCTCCTCTCTACTGCCTATTTGTCCCAGTCTTCTTTGCTGCTCTGTCAAAAGCTCTCTCCTCCTCCTGCCTGACTCGTCCCAAGCCTTCTCTCCTGTCCTGCTGACTCTCGTCCCAAGCCTCTCTATTCCATGCCTGACTCTCGTCCCAAGTCTTTTCCTCCGTTCTGCTGACTCTGTCCAAGCTCTCTCTCCTGTCCTGCTGACTCTCGTCCAAGCCTCTTTCCTGCCTCCTGACTCTCGTCCAACTTCTCTCCTCCTGCTGACTTCGTCCAAGCTCTCTCTCCTGTCCTGCTGATCTTGTCCAAGCCTTTCTCCTTCTGCCTGACTCTCGTCCCAACTCTCTTCCTGTCCTGCCTGACTCTCTCCAGCCTCTTCTGTGACTCTGTCCAGCCTCTTCTCCTGTTGCCTGACTCTCGTCCAACCTTCTCTCCTCCTGCCTGACTTCGTCCAAGCTCTCCTGTCCTGCTGACTCTGTCCAAGCTCTCTCTCCTGTCCTCCTGACTCTGTCCAACTTCCCTCTGTCCTGCCTGACTCTCGTCCCAAGCCTCTCTCTTCCTGCTGACTCTCGTCCAAGCCTCTCTTCTGTCCTGCCTGACTTCGTCCAACTCTTCTCCTCCTGCCTGACTCTCGTCCCAAGCCTCTCTCCTGTCTGCCTGACTCGTCCAGTCTTCTCCTGTCTGCCTGACTCTCGTCCACCTCTCTCTCTGTCCGCTGACTCTCGTCCAAGCCCTCTCCTTCCTGCTGACTCTCGTCCCAACCTCTCTCTCCTGTCCTGCTGACTCTCGTCAAGCCTCTCTCTCTGTCTGCTGACTCTCGTCCAACTTCTCCTGTCCTGCTGACTATCCCAAACTTTCTCTCTACCTGCCTGACTCTGTCCAACCTCTCTCTCTATCGCCTGACTCTCGTCCAGCCTTCTCTCTGTCTGCCTGACTTCGTCCAAGCTCTCCTCCTGTTCTTCCTGATTCGTCCCAAGCCTTTCTCTTGTCTGCTGACTCTCGTCCAACCCCTCTCTCCTGTCCTGCCTGACTCTCGTCCAAAGCTTTCTCTCTTCTGTCCTGTCTGACTCTCGTCCCAAGCCTCTTCTCCTGTCCTGCCTGACTTCTCGTCCCAAGTCTCTCTCTCTTTGCCTGCCTGATCTCTCGTCCGAAGCCTCTTCCTCTCTTCGTCTGCCTCTCTCCAAGCTTCTCTCCTGTCCTGCCTGACTCTTGTCCCAAGCTTCTCTCTCTTTCCTTCTTGACTCTCCTCCCAAGCCTCTTTTCCTACTTGCCTGACTCTCGTCCAAGCCCTTGCTACCTACCTGCCTGACTCTCGTCCAAGCCTCTCTCTCTTTCTGCCTGACTCTCTCCCACCACCTCTCCTGTCCCCTGACTCTCTCCAAACCAATCTTCCTGTTCTATTTGTCGCACCTCTCTCCACCTGTAATTCCGTCCAAGCCTCTTCCTGTCCTGCTACTCTCGTCCCAGCCCTCTCCCTCCTTCCTGATCCTCCAAGCCTCTTCCTTCGCCCTTACTCTCGTCCAAGCCTTCTCTCCTCCTGCCTGCTCTGTCCTTCTATTCTCTCTCCCAACTTCTCTCCTGCCTGTCTCTGCAATAGCCTGACTTTCCAGCTCTCTCCCTGTCCTCTACCTCGTCCCAAGCGTTTATCCCTTCTTGCCTGACTCTCGCCTAATCTCCTCCGTCTTCCTCTCCGTCCAAGCCTCTTCTTCCTCCTGATCTCTTCCATTTCAGCTCTCCCCTGATCTCCTCCTTTCCTACTCTCACTTTGTCGCTGCCGCACCTTCTCTTACTCCTCCTCTTTTCAGTCTCTCCTCTCCACCTCGCTATCCACTCTCTCCGCTACTCCACTCTCTCTCCTCCACTCTTCTTCCGACTCACTCTCTTCTCGGACTTGTCCCCTCTCTTTATTGTTCCTCAGCTTCTCCTCCTGCCTCTACTCTCTCCGTCCATCTTCCTGCTCTTCTCTCTCCTCCTGCTGACTGTCAGCTCTCTCTCCTGTCTGCTGACTCTGTCCACTTTCTCCTCTACCTGTCCAACTTCTCCTCTGCTACTCTCTCAACCTCTCTCTGCCTCGCCAGCTCTCTCTCCTCTGCCTGACTCCTCCAGCTCTCTTCTGTCCTTGATCTCGCCAAGCTTTCCTACGCCTGATTCAAGCCTTCCGCATCGCATTTTCCTCTCTCCACCTCCCTCTGCACTCTCGCCTTCCTTCCCTGTCTCTCACTCTCTCTCGTGACTTCCCACTCTTACTTCTATCAACTTTCTTCCTGATCTCAACTTTCTTCACTCACTCCTTCTCCCTCCTGCATTCTCATTCCTTCTGATTCCCAACCTCTCCTCCTCCACCTTCCTCTCTGCGATTCGTCAGCTCTCCTGTCGCTGATCTCAATTTCTCTGCTCACCTTCCCCCTCTCTCTGCCTGACTTCTCCATTCTCCTCTCTGACTCTGTCCCAGCCTCTCCTTCTCTACTCTCCATCTTCTCTTCTCTGACTCTCGCCAACCTCCCTCTTCTGCCTGACTCGTCCAACCTTTCTTGTCCTGCTGACTCTTCAGCTCTCCTTCCGCTGACCCTCCAAGCTTCTCTTCTGCTGACTTCCAGCCTCTTCCTGTCGCCTGACTGTCCCACTCTCTCTTTCTCCTGACTTCTCAACCTCTTCTCTTCCTGACTCTCGTCCACCCTCTCTTGCCTGCTGACTCGTCAACTCTCTCTCCGCTACTTCGTCCAGCTCTTTCCTGCGCCTGACTCTCCACTTCTCCTTGTCCTGCTGACCTCCCAAGCCTCTTCCTCTGCTGACCTTCCAAGCTTCCTCCTCCTGCTGACTCTCTCCAAGCTTCTCTCTTCTGCCTGACTCTCGTCAATTTTCTTGTCCTGATCTGTCCAACTCTCTCTCTGCTGACTCTGCCACTTCTCTCCTGCTGACTTCTCAACTCTCCTTCGCTGCCTGTCCAGCTCTCCTCTCCTGACTTCTCCACCTCTTCCTGTCGCTGACTTGTCCACCCTCTCCCTACCTGACTTCGTCCTTCCTCTATTCCCATCTTCTGTGAGTCAGCTCTCTCCTCTCGTCCAAAGCCCCTCTCTCCTGTAATGCCTGACCCTCGTCCAGCCTCTCTCTCCTGTATGCCTGACTCTCGTACCAGTCTCTCTCTCCTGTCCTGACTGACTCTCGATCCCAAGCTTCCTCTCCTATCCTGATTGACACTGTCCAAGCCTCTCTCTCCTTCCTGCCTGACTCTCGTCCAATGCTTCTCTCGCTTGTCCTGCCTGACTTTCCTCCCAAGCCTCTCTCTCTTCTCCTGCCTAACTCTCGTCCCAGGCCTCTCTCTCTTGTCCTTTCTGACACTCGTCCGAAAACTCTCTCTCATGTCCTGTCTGACTCTCATCCCAAGTCTCTCTCTCCTGTCCTGCCTGACTACTGTCCTAAGCTTTCATCTCTTTTCCTGATTGACTCTAGTCCCAAGCCTCTATCTCCAACTAGACTGACTCTCGTCCATATCCCTTCTCTCCTACCCTGCCTGACTGTCGTCCCAAGACTCTCCTGTCCTGCCTGACTCTTGTCCAAAGCATCTCTCTCCTGTCCTGCCTGACTCTATTCCCAAACCTCTCCCTCTGGTCCTGCCTGACTCTCGTCCCAAGCCTCTCTATCCTGTCCTGCATGACTCTCGTTCCAAGCCTCTCTTTCCTGTCCTGCCTGACACTCGTTCCAGGACTCTATCTCCTCTCCTGCCTGACTCTCGTCCCAAGCCTCTCTTTCCTGTACTGCCTGACACTCGTCTCATGACTCTATCTCCTGTCCTGCCTGACTCTCGTCCTAATCCTCTCTCTCTGTCCCGCCTGACTCTCGTCCCAGCATCTCTCTCCTACCTCCTGCCTCGTCCCAACCCTCTCTCTCCTGTCCTGGCTGACTCTCTCGTCAAGCCTCTCTCTGTGTCCTGCTGACTCTCGTCCCAAACTTTTCTCCCTGTCCTGCCTGATTCTGTCCAAAACCTTTCTCTCCTACACTGCTGACTCTGTCCATCTCTCTCTATCCTGCCTGACTCTCGTCCATACCTTCTCTCCGATCTCTTCGTCCAATCCCTCCTGTCTCCTGACTTGTCCCGCTTCTCTCTTGTCTTGCTTGACTCTCGTCCCTCCTCCTCTCTACCTATCCTGACTCTGTCCCAAGCTCTCTTTCTCTGCTGACTCTCGCAGATCTCCTCCTCTGACTCTTCGTCCCAGTTCTCCATGTTGCTACTCTCCCAGCCTCTCTCCTTCTGACTCTCGTCAAGCTCCTCTCTGTCCTGCTGACTCTCCCCTTTCCCAAATTCTTTTTCTCCCCTGTCTCCTTTTGACTCTATTCCAACTCTCTCTCTCCTGTCCAGCCTCTCCTCGTCCTCATCTCTCTCCTCTCCTGACTCTCTCCCAACCTCTCTCCTGTCCTGCCTGACTCTCGTCCAAGATCTCTTCTTGCCTGACCTCGTCCAAGCTCATCTCTCTCCTCTGACTTCGTCCCAACTCTCCTGTCCTCCTGACCTCGTCCATCCTCTCTCTCTGTCCTCCTACTCTCGTCCAAGCATCTCTCTCTTCCTGCTGAGCTCGCTCTCTCCTCCCTATAAACTCTCTCGTTCTGCTTGACCTCTCCCAAATTCCTTTTGACTAATCCTGACCGCACCTCTCCTCTTCCTGCTGACTCTCGTCCCAGCCTCTCTCCTGTACTGCCTGACTCTCGTCCAAGACTCTCCTCCTGTCCTGCCTGACTGTCGCCCAGCCTTCCTCTTGTCTGCTTGACTCTCGTCAAAAGCCCCTCTATCCTGTCCTGCATGACTCTCGTTCCAAGCCTCTCTTTCCTGTCCTGCCTGACACTCGTTCCAGGACTCTATCTCCTCTCCTGCCTGACTCTCGTCCCAAGCCTCTCTTTCCTGTACTGCCTGACACTCGTCTCATGACTCTATCTCCTGTCCTGCCTGACTCTCGTCCTATTCCTCTCTCTCTTGTCCCGCCTGACTCTCGTCCCAAGCATCTCTCTCCTACCCTGCCTGGCCGTCGTCCCAACCCTCTCTCTCCTGTCCTGGCTGACTCTCTCGTCAAGCCTCTCTCTGATGTCCTGCTTGACTCTCGTCCCAAACTTTTCTCCCCTGTCCTGCCTGATTCTAGTCCAAAAACCTTTCTCTCCTACACTGCCTGACTCTTGTCCCATGCCTCTCTCGTCTATCCTGCCTGACTCTCGTCCAATACCTTCTCTCCTGTACTGCCTGACTCTCGTCCCAAGACTCTCCCTCCTGTCCTGCCTGACTATCGTCCCCAGCCTTTCTCTCTTGTCTTGCTTGACTCTCGTCCCAATCCCCTCTCTCCTACCCATCCTGACTCTCGTCCCAAGCTCTCTTTCCATGGCTGCCTGACTCTCGCCCCATGATTCTCCCTCCTCTCATGACTCACTTTCGTCACAAGCTTCTCCATCCTGTCCTGCCTGACTCTAGTCCCAGTCCTCTCTATCCTCTCTTGCATGACTCTCGTTCCAAGACTCTCTCTCCTGTCCTGACTGACTCTCGCCCAAAGCCTCTCTCTCCTGTAATGCCTGACCCTCGTCCCCAGCCTCTCTCTCCTGTCCTGGCTGACTCTCTCGTCAAGCGT
The DNA here is from genome assembly GCF_036320965.1 of Panulirus ornatus. NCBI lineage: Eukaryota > Metazoa > Arthropoda > Malacostraca > Decapoda > Palinuridae > Panulirus > Panulirus ornatus. The sequence continues at coordinate 192,527 of NW_027264901.1, forward strand.
CTCTCTGATTTCCTGCCTGACTCTCTTCCCAAGCTTTTCTCCCCTGTACTGCCTGACTCTATTCCCAAGCCTCTCTCTCCTGTCCAGCCTGACTCTCGTCCAATGCCTCTCTCTTCTGTCGTGCCTGACTCTCCTCCTCAAGCCTCTCTCTCCTGTCCTGCCTGACTCTCGTCCCAAGAGTCTCTCTCTTGCCCTGGCTGACTCTCGTCCGAAGACTCTATCTCCTCTCCCGTCTGACTCTCGTCCCAAGCTTCTTTTTCCTGTCCTGCCTGACTCTCGTCCTATTCCTCTCTCTCTTGTCCTGCCTGACTCTCGTCCCAAGCATCTCTCTCCTATCCTGCCTGACCGTCGTCCCAAGCATCTCTCTCCTGTCCTGGCTGACTCTCTCGTCAAGCCTCTCTCTGATGTCCTGCTTGACTCTCGTCCCAAACTTTTCTCCCCTGTCCTTTATGATTCTAGTCCAAAACCTTTCTCTCCTACACTGCCTGACTCTTGTCCCATGCCTCTCTCGTCTATCCTGCCTGACTCTCGTCCCATGCCTTCTCTCCTGTACTGCCTGACTCTCGTCCCAAGACTCTCCCTCCTGTCCTGCCTGACTGTCGTCCCCAGCCTTTCTCTCTTGTCTTGCTTGACTCTCGTCAAAAGCCCCTCTCTCCTACCCATCCTGACTCTCGTCCCAAGCTCTCTTTCCATGGCTGCCTGACTCTCGCCCCATGACTCTCCCTCCTCTCATGACTGACTTTCGTCCCAAGCTTCTCCATCCTGTCCTGCCTGACTCTAGTCCCAGTCCTCTCTCTCCTCTCTTGCATGACTCTCGTTCCAAGACTCTCTCTCCTGTCCTGACTGACTCTCGCCCAAAGCCTCTCTCTCCTGTAATGCCTGACCCTCGTCCCCAGCCTCTCTCTCCTGTCCTGGCTGACTCTCTCGTCAAGCGTCTCTCTGATGTCCTGCCTGACTCTCTTCCCAAGCTTTTCTCCCCTGTGCTGCCTGACTCTATTCCCAAGCCTCTCTCTCCTGTCCAGCCTGACTCTCGTCCCATGCCTCTCTCTTCTGTCGTGCCTGACTCTCCTCCCAAGCCTCTCTCTCCTGTCCTGCCTGACTCTCGTCCCAAGAGTCTCTCTCTTGCCCTGCCTGACTCTCGTCCGAAGCCTCTATCTCCTCTCCCGTCTGACTCTCGTCCCAAGCTTCTTTCTCCTGTCCTGCCTGACTCTTGTCCCAAGCTTCTCTCTCTTGTCCTTCTTGACTCTCCTCCCAAGCCTCTTTTTCCTACTTGCCTGACTCTCGTCCATAGCCCTTCGCTACCACCTTGCCTGACTCTCGTGCCAAGCTTCTCTCTCTTGTCCTGCCTGACTCTCGTCCCAAGCCACCCTCTCCTGTCCTGCCTGACTCTCGTCCAAAGCCAATCTCTCCTGTAATGCCTGAATATTGTCGGCAGCCCCTCTCTCCTACCCTGTATGATTCTCGTTCCAAGCCTCTCTGCTCTGTCCTGCCTTACTCTCGTCCCAAGCCCCTCTCCCTACCATTCCTGACTCTCGTCCCAAGCCTCTCTCCTTTCGACCTTGACTCTCGTCCCAAGCCATTCTCTCCACTCCTGCCTGACTCTCGTCCCAGTTCTATCTCTCCTCTCCTGATTGACTCTCGTCCCAAGCCTGTCTCTGCTAATAGCCTGACTGTAGTCCGAGGCCTCTCTCTCCTGTCCTCCCTAACTCTCGTCCCAAGCGTTTATCTCCTCTCTTGCCTGACTCTCGTCATAAGTCTCTCTCTCCGGTCCTGCCTGACTCTCGTCCGAAGCCTCTTATTCATGTCCTCCCTGACTCTCGTACCAAGCCTATTTCTCCTGTCATGCATGACTCTCATCCCAAGCCTCTCTCTCCTGTCCTGCCTGATTCTTGTTCCAAACCTGTGTCTCCTCTCCTGCCTGACTCTCGTCCCAAGCCTCTTTCTCCTGACGTGCCTGACTCTCTCCTCAAGCCTCTCTCTCCTATCCTGCCTGACTCTCGTCCCAAGTCTCTGTCTCCTGTTCTGCTTCATTGTCATCTTAACCCTCTCTCTCCTGTCCTGCCTGACTCGCGTCCTAACTCCCTCTCTCCTACCTTGCCTGACTTTCGTCCTAACTCCCTCTCTCTTACCTTGCCTGACTCTCGTCCGAAGCCTCTCTCTCCTGTCCTGCATGACTCTTGTCCCAAGCCTCTCTCTCCTGTACTGCCTGACTATCGTCCCAAACATCTCTCTACGGTCCTGCCTGACTCTCGTCCCAAGCCTCTCTCTCGTATCCAGCCTGACTCTCGTCCCAAGCCTCTCTTTCCTGTCCTGCCTGACACTCGTCCCATGACTCTATCTCCTGTCCTGCCTGACTCTCGTCCTAACCCTCTCTCTTCTGTCCTGCCTGACACTCGTCCCATGACTCTATCTCCTGTCCTGCCTGACTCTCGTCCTAACCCTCTCTCTTCTGTCCTGCCTGACTCTCGTCCAAAGCATCTCTCTCCTACCCTGCCTGAACGTCGTCCCAAGCCTCTCTCTCCTGTCCTGGCTGACTCTCTCGTCAAGCCTCTCTCTGATGTCCTGCCTGACTCTCGTCCCAAGCTTTTCTCCCCTGTTCTGCCTGACTCTAGTCCCAAGCCTCTCTCTCCTGTCCAGCCTGACTCTCGTCCGATGCCTCTCTCTTCTGTCCTGCCTGACTCTCGTCCCAAGCCTACCTCTCCTGTACTGCCTGACTATCGTCCCAAGACTCTCCCTCCTGTCCTGCCTGACTGTCGTCCCATACCTTTTTCTCTTGTCCTACTTGACTCTCGTCCCAAGCCCCTCTCTCCTACCCAGCTAGACTCTCGTCCCAAGCTCTCTTTCCAGGGCTGCCTGACTCTCGTCCCATGACTCTCTCTCCTGTCATGCCTGACTTTCGTCCCAAGCTTCTCCCTCCTGTTCTGCCTGACTCTAGTCCCAGTCCTCTCTCTCCTGTCCTGCATGACTCTCGTTCCAAGCCTCTCTCTCCTGTCCTGACTGACTCTCGTCCAAAGCCCCTCTCTCCTGTAATGCCTGACCCTCGTCCCCAGCCTCTCTCTCCTGTAATGCCTGACTCTCGTACCATGTCTCTCTCTCCTGTCCTGATTGACTCTCGATCCCAAGCTTCACTCTCCTATCCTGATTGACACTGTCCCAAGCCTCTCTCTTCTCTCCTGCCTGACTCTCGTCCAATGCTTCTCTCCCTTGTCCTGCCTGACTTTCCTCCCAAGCCTCTCTCTCTTGTCCTGCCTAACTCTCGTCCCAGGCCTCTCTCTCTTGTCCTTTCTGACTCTCGTCCGAAAACTCTCTCTCATGTCCTGTCTGACTCTCATCCCAAGTCTCTCTCTCCTGTCCTGCCTGACTACTGTCCTAAGCTTTCATCTCTTTTCCTGATTGACTCTAGTCCCAAGCCTCTATCTCCAACTAGACTGACTCTCGTCCATATCCCTTCTCTCCTACCCTGCCTGACTGTCGTCCCAAGACTCTCTCTCCTGTCCTGCCTGACTCTTGTCCAAAGCATCTCTCTCCTGTCCTGCCTGACTCTCGTCCCAAACCTCTCCATCTGGTCCTGCCTGACTCTCGTCCCAAGCCTCTCTCTCCTGTCCTGCATGACTCTCGTTCCAAGCTTCTCTTTCCTGTCCTGCCTGACACTCGTTCCAGGACTCTATCTCCTCTCCTGCCTGACTCTCGTCCTAACCCTCTGTCTCCTGTCCTGCCTGACTATCGTCCCATGTCTCTCTCTCCTGTCCTGCCTAACTCTCGTCCCAATCTTCTTTCTCCTATCCTGGCTGACTCTCATCACAAGCTTTTCTCTCCTATCTTGCCTGACACTAGTCAAAGGCCTCTATCTCCTCTCCTGCCTGAATCTTATCCAAAACATCTCTCTCCTCTCCTGCCTGACTCTCGTCACAAACCTCTCCCTCTGGTCCTGCCTGACTCTCGTCCCAAGCCTCTCTCTCCTGTCCTGCATGACTCTCGTTCCAAGGCTCTCTTTCCTATCCTGCCTGACCCTCGTTCCAGGACTCTATCTCCTCTCCTGCCTGACTCTCGTCCTAACTCTCTATCTCCGGTCCTGCCTGACTATCGTCCCAAGCCTCTCTCTCCTATCCTGCCTAACTCTCGTCCCAAACTTCTTTCTCCTATCCTGGCTGACTCTCGTCCCAGGCTTTTCTCTCCTATCTTGCTTGACACTAATCCCAGGCCTGTCTCTGCTAATAGCCTGACTGTAGTTCGAGGCCTCTCTCTCCTGTCCTGCCTGACTCTCGTTCCAAGCGTTTATCTCCTTTCTTGCCTGACTCTCGTCATAAGTCTCTCTCTCCGGTCCTGCCTGACTCGTTCGAAGCCTCTTATTCATGTCCTCCCTGACTCTCGTCCCAAGCCTCTCTCTCCTGTCCTGCATGACTCTCGTTCCAAGGCTCTCTTTCCTATCCTGCCTGACCCTCGTTCCAGGACTCTATCTCCTCTCCTGCCTGACTCTCGTCCTAACTCTCTATCTCCTGTCCTGCCTGACTCTCGTCCCAAGCGTCTCCCCCTGTTCTGCCTGACTCTCGTCCCATGCCTCTCTCTTCTGTTCTGCCTGACTCTCCTCCCAAGCCTCTGTCTCTTGACCTGCCTGACTCTCGTCCCAAGCCTATCTCTCCTGTCCTGCCTGACTCTCGTCCCAAGCCTCTTTCTCCTACATGCCTGACTCTCCTCCCAAGCCCTTTTCTCCTACCCTGCCTGACACTCGACCCAAGCCTCTCTCTCCTGTCCTGCATGACTCTCATCCCAAGCCTTTCTCTCCTCTTCTGCCTGACTCTCGTCCCAGTCCTCTCTCTCTTGTCCTGACTGACTCTCGTCCCAAGCCTTTTTCTCCTAATTGCCTGATTCTCGTTCCAAACCCTTCTCTCCTACCCTTCCTGACTCTCGTCCCAAGCTTCTCTCTCCTTCTAAGCCTTTCTCTCGTGCCCTGCCTGATACTCGTCCCAAGCGTCTATCTCCTCTCTTGCCTGACTCTTGTCCCAAGTCTCTCTCTCCGGTCCTTCCCGACTCTCGTCCCAAGCCTCTTTCTCCTGTCCTGCGTGACTGTCATCACAAGACTCTCTCTCTCCTGTCTTGCCTGACTCTCATCGCAAATTTCTCTCTCCTCTCCTGCCTGATTCATGTCTCAAACCTCTCTCTCCTTTCGTGCCTGACTTTCTCCTCAAGCCTCTCTCTCCTATCCTGCCTGTCTCTCGTCCCAAGTCTCCCTCTCCTGTCCTGCCTGACTATCGTCCCAAGCCTTTCTCTCCTGTCCTTCCTGACTCTCGTCCCAAGCCTCTCTCTCCTGTCCTGACTGAATCTCGTCCCAAGCTTTTCTCTCCTATCTTGCCTGCCACTAGTCCTAGGCCTCTATATCCTGTCCTGCTTGACTCTCGTCCGAAGCCTCTCTCTCGTGTCCTGCCTGACTCTCGTCCCAAACCTCCCTCTCCTGTTCTGCCTGACTCTCCTCCTAAGCCTCTCTCTCTTGTCCTGCCTGACTGTCGTCACAAGCCTCTTACTCCTGTCTAACCTGACTCTCGTTCCAAACCTCCCTCTCTTGTCCTGGCTGACTCTCGTCCCCATCATCTCTCTGCTGTCTTGCCTGAATCTCGTCCCAAGCCTCTGTATACTGTCTTGCCTGACTCTCGTCCCAAGCCTCTATCTCCTGTCCTGCCTGACTCTCGGCCCAAACCTCTCTTTCCTGTCCTGCCTGACATTCGTTCCAAGACTCTATATCCTGTCCTGCCTGTCTCTCGTCCTAAAAATCTCTCTCCTGTCCTGCCTGTCTCTCGTCCCAGGCCTCTCTCTCCTACACTGCCTGACCGTCGTCAAAAGCCTCTCTCTCCTGTCCTGCCTGACTCTCTCGTCAAGCTTCTCTCTCCTATCCTGCTTGACTCTCGTCCCAAGCTATTCTCCCCTGTCCTGCCTGAGTCTAGTCCCAAGCATCTCTCTCCTTTCCTGCCTGACTCTCGTACCATGCCTCTCTCTTTTGTCCTGCCTAACTCTCGTCCCATGCCTTTCTCTCCTGTCCTGCCTGACTCTCGTCCAAAGCCTCTCTATCATGTCCTTCCTGACTGTCGTACCAAGCCTATCTCTCTTGTCCTACTTGACTCTCGTCCCAACCCCCTCTCTCCCACCAAGCCTGACTCTCGTCCCAAGCTCTCTTTTCAGGCCTTCCTGACTCTCGTCCAATGAATCTCTCTCCTGTCATTCCTGACTCTCGTCCCAAGCCTCTCTCTCCTGTCCTGCCTGACTCTCGTCCCAAGCCTCTATCTCCTGTCCTGCCTGATTCTCGTCCCAAGCTTCTCTTTCCGCGAAGCCCCTCTCTCGTATCCTGCCTGACTCTCGTCCGAAACATCCCTCTCCTGTTCTTCCTGACTCTCCTCCCAAGCCTCTCTCTCTTATCCTGCCTGACTCTCGCCCAAGCCTCTACTCGTGTCTAACCTGATCTCGTCCAAACCTCCCTCTTGTCTGGCTGACTCTGTCTCAGCATCTTCTGATGCCCTGCTGACTCTCGTCCCAAGCCTCTCTCTACTGTCCTGCCTGACTCTCGTCCCAAGCCTTCTCTCCACCTACCTGACTCTCGTCCAGCTATTTTCCTACCCTACTGACTCTCGTCTCAAAGCTCTCTCTCCGTCGTGCTGACTCTCTCCTGAAGCTCTCTCTCCTATCCTGCCTGACTCTCGTCCCAAGCCTCTCTCTCATGTCCTGACTGACTCTCACCTTAAGCTCTCTCTCCTCTCATACTGCCTCTCGTACCAACCCTGTTCTGTCCTGCCTGACTCTCGTCCCAGACTCTTTCTTCTGTCCTGCATAACTCTTGTCCAAGCCTCTCCCTCTTTTAATGCATGACTCTCTTCCAGCCTCTCTCTCCTTCCGCCGACTCTCGTCCACCTCTCTCCTGTCTTGCCTACTTCGTCCAAGCCTCTCTCTCCTGTCTGCCTGATCTCGTCCCAAACTCTCTCTCCTGTCCTGCTACTCTCGCAGAGCCTCTCTTCCTTCCTGCTGACTATCGTCCCAAGCCTCTCTTCCTGTCCTTCCTGATCTGTCCCAAGCCTCTCTTCTGCCCTTGCTTCGTCCCAGCTCTTCTCCTACCGCCTGACGTCGTCGAAGCTCCCTCTCCTGTACTGCCTAACTCTCGTCAAGCCTCTCTCTCCGTCTGCCTGACTCTCGTCACAAGTCTCCTCTCCTTCCTGCCTGACTCTGTCCCAGCTTCTACTCTCTTCTGTCTGACTCTCCTCCAAGCTCTTCTCTTGTCTGCCTGACTCTCGTCCCAAGCCTCTCTCTCCTGTCGCCTGACTCTCGTCCCAAGCCTCTTCCTGTCCTGCCTGACTGTCACAAGCCTCTCTCCTGTGTGCCGACTCTTGTCCCAAGCTCTCTCTCCTTCCAGCTGACTCTCGTCCCAAGCCCCTCTCTCCTTCCTGCCTGACTGTCGTCCAAGCCTCTCTCTCCTGTCGACTGACTCAACTCAGCTCTCTCTCCTTCTCCTGACTCTCGTACCAACCTCTATCTCTCTCCTCCTGACTCTCGTCCCAGGCTCTTCTCCTGTCCTGCTAAATATCGTCCAAGCCTCTCTCTTCTGTCCGCCTGACTCTCGTCCAGACTCTCCTCCTGTCCTGCTGACTACGTCAAAAGCCTCTCTCTACCCTGCTTATTCTGTACCAAGCCTCTCTCTCTGTCCTGCCTGATCCATCCCAACTCCTCTCTCCTACCCTGCTGCTCACGTCGAAGCCTCTCTGTCGCCTGACTTCGTCCAATCTCTCCTTCGCTGACTTGTCCAGCTCTTCTTTTGTCATCGTCCACTCTCTTGTGACTCTGTCCAACAATCCTTCTGCTCTACTGTCCCTCTTCCTGCCTGACTTCGTCCAAGCCTCTCTCTCCTGTCCTGCTGACTCTCGTCCAAGCTTCTCCCTGTCTGCCTGACTCTGTCCCAAGCTCTCTCTCCTTCCTGCCTGACTCTCGCCATGCCTTTCTTCTGTCCTGCCTAACTCTCGTCCATGCCTCTTCTCCTGTCCTGCTGACTCTCGTCCAAAGCTTTCTTCTATCCTGCCTGACTCTACCAAGCCTTTCCTGTCCTCTGACTCTCGTCCCAACCCCTCTCTCTACTGCCTGACTCTCGTCCAACTCTCTTCCGCCTGCCTGATCTCTCCCAAACCTCTCTCCTCATTCCTGACTCTCGTCCCAGCTCTTCTCTTGTCTGCCTGACTCTCGTCCAACCTCTCTCTCTCCTCTGACTTCGTCCAGCCTCTTCTCTGTACTGCTGACTCTTCCAAGCTTCTCTCTTCTCCTCCTGACTCTCTCCCAAGCCTTTCTCTACCTGCCTGACTCTGTCCATATTTCTCCTACCTGCCTGACTCTCGTCCAAGCCTCTCTCTCCGTCCTGCCTGACTCTCTCCAAGCCTCTCTCCTGTACTGCCTGAATTTGTCCGAAGCCCTCTCTCTACCCTCTGATTCTCTTTCAAGCTCTCTTTTCTGCCTGCCTTACACTCGTCAAACCCTCTCTCCTTCTGCCTGACTCTCGTCCCAAGCTCTCTCCTGTCGCCTACTCTCGCGACTCTCGTCCAGTCTCTCTCCTGTCTGCTTCACTCTCTCAGAGGCTCTCTTTCCTCTCTGCCTGACTATCGTCCAGCCTCTCTCTCTGTCCTTCTGATTTCGTCCAAGCCTCTCTTCTGCCCTCACTTGTCTCGTCCAAGCCTCTCTCTCTACCCGCTGAGTGTCGAGCCCCCTTCCTTACTGCCTAACTCTCTAGTCAAGCCTCTTCTCGTCATGCCTGACTCTCGTCACAAGTCTCTCTCTCCTGTCCTGCCTGACTCTGTCCCATGCTTCTATCTCTTCTGTCTGATCTCCTCCAAGCCTCTCTTCTTGTCCTGCTGACTCTCGTCCAGCCTCTCTCCTGTCCAGCCTGACTCTCGTCCCAAGTCTCTCTCTCCCGTCCTGCCTGACTATAGTCACAAGCCTCTCTATCCTGTCGTGCCACACTCTTGTCCCAAGCCTCTCTCTCCTGTCCAGTCTGACTCTCGTCCCAAGCCCCTCTCTCCTCTCCTGCCTGACTGTCGTCCCAAGCCTCTCTCTCCTGTCCTGACTGACTCAACTCAAGCCTCTCTCTCCTCTCATACCTGACTCTCGTACCAACACTCTATCTCCTCTCCTTCCTGACTCTCGTCCCAGGCCTCTTTCTCCTGTCCTGCATAAATATCGTCCCAAGCCTCTCTCTTCTGTCCAGCCTGACTCTCGTCCCTAGACTCTCCCTCCTGTCCTGCCTGACTAACGTCAAAAGCCCCTCTCTCCTACCCTGCTTGATTCTAGTACCAAGCCTCTCTCTCCTGTCCTGCCTGACTCCCATCCCAACTCCCTCTCTCCTACCCTGCTTGACTCACGTCGAAGCCTCTCTCATGTCGAACCTGACTCTCGTCCCAAACCTCTCTCTCCTGTCCTGCCTGACTCTTGTCACAAGCCTCTATTTCCTTTCGTGCCTGACATTTGTTCCAGGACTCTATCTCCTGTCCTGCCTGACTCTCGTCCTAACAATCTCTCTCCTGTCCTGCCTGACTCTCGTCCCAGGCCTCTCTCTCCTGCACTGCCTGACCGTCGTCAAAAGCCTCTCTCTCCTGTCCTGCCTGACTCTAGTCCCAAGCCTCTCTCTCCTTTCCTGCCTGACTCTCGCGTCATGCCTCTCTCTTCTGTCCTGCCTAACTCTCGTCCCATGCCTCATTCTCCTGTCCTGCCTGACTCTCGTCCAAAGCCTTTCTATCATATCCTGCCTGACTGTCGTACCAAGCCTATCTCTCTTGTCCTTCTTGACTCTCGTCCCAACCCCCTCTCTCCTACCAAGCCTGACTCTCGTCCCAAGCTCTCTTTCCAGGCCTGCCTGACTCTCATCCCATGAATCTCTCTCCGGTCATTCCTGACTCTCGTCCCCAGACTCTCTCTCTTGTCCTGCCTGACTCTCGTCCGAAGCCTCTATCTCCTCTCCCGCCTGACTTTCGTCCCAAGCCTCTTTCTCCTACATGCCTGACTCTCGTCCCAAGCCCTTTTCTCTTAACCTGCCTGACACTTGACCCAAGCCTCTCTCTCCTGTCCTGCCTCACTCTCGTCCCAAGCCTCTCTCTCCTCTCCAGCCTTACTCTCGTCCCAGTTCTCTTTCTCCTGTCCTGACTGACTCTCGTCCCAAGCCTCTTTCTCCTAATTGCTTGACTCTAGTTCCAAGCCCTTCTCTCCTACCCTTCCTGACTCTCGTCCCAAGCTTCTCTCTCCTGCCCAGCCTGACTGTCGTCCTAAGCCTTTCTCTCCTGTCCTGCCTGACACTCGTCCCAAGCGTCTATCTCCTCTCTTGCTTGACTCTTGTTCTAAGTCTCTCTCTCCCGTCCTTCCTGACTCTCGCCCCAAGCCTCTCTCTCCTGTCCTCCTTGACTCTCGTACCAAGCCTCTTTCTCCTGTCCTGCGTGACTGTCATCCCAAGCCTCTCTCCCATGTCCTGCCTGAGTCTCATCCCAAATTTCTCTCTCCTCTCCTGCCTGATTCATGTCCCAAGCTTCTCTCTCCTTTCGTTCCTGACTCTCTCCTCAAGCCTCTCTCTCCTATCCTGCCTGACTCTCGTCCCAAATCTCTCTCTCCTGCCCTGCCTGACTATCGTCCTAAGCCTATCTCTCCTGTCCTGCCTGACTCTCGTCCCAAGCCTCTCTCTCCCTTCCTGACTGACTCTCGTCCAAAGATTTTCTTTCCTATCTTGCCTGACAGTAGTCCTAGGCCTCTATATCCTGTACTGCCTGACTCTCGTCCGAAGCCTCTCTTTCGGGTCCTGCCTGACTCTTGTCCGAAACCTCCCTCTCCTGTTCTGCCTGACTCTCCTCCCAAGCCTTTCTCTCTTGTCCTGCCTGACTTTCGTCCGAAGCCTCTTACTCCTGTCTAACCTGACTCTCGTCCCAAACCTTCGTCTCTTGTCCTGCCTGACTCTCGTTCCCAGCATCTCTCTGCTGTCCTTCCTGACTCTCGTCCCAAGCCTCTCTCTGCCGTCCTGCCTGACTCTCGTCCCAAATCCTTCTCTCCACCCCTGCCTGACTCTCGTCCTAAGAATATTTCTCCTACCCTGCCTAAATCTCGTCTCAAGCATCTCTCTCCAGTCGTGCCTGACTCTCACCTCAAACCTCTCTCTCCTCTCATACCTAACTCTCGTATCAACCATCTCTCTCCCGTCCTGCTTGACTCTCGTCCCATGCCTCTTTCACCTGTCCTGCATAACTCTCGTCCCAAGCTTCTCGCTCTTTTAATGCATGACTCTCTTCCCAAGCCTCTCTCTCCTGTCCTGGCTGACTCTCGTCCCAAACCTCTCTACCCTGTCTTGCCTGACTGTCGTCCCAAGCCTCTCTCTCCTGTCTTGCCTCAGTCTCGTCCCAAACCTCCCTCTCTTGTCCTGGCTGACTCTCGTTCCAAGCCTCTCTCTCTTGTCCTGCCTGACTCTCGTCCCAAGCCTCTCTCTCTCCTGTCCTGTTTCACTCTCGTCAGAGGCCTCTCTTTCCTCTCCTACCTGACTGTCGTCCCAAGCCTCTCTCTCCGATCCTTCCTGACTCTCGTCCCAAGCCTCTCTCTCCTGCCCTCCCTGAGTGTCGTCCCAAGCCTCTCTCTCCTACCCTGCCTGACAGTCGTCGAAAGCCTCCCTCTACTGTCCTGCCTAACTCTCTACTCAAGCCTCTCTCTCCCGTCCTGCCTGACTCGTCCCAAGTCGCTCTCTCCTGTCCTGCCTGACTCTCGTCCCATGCCTCTCTCTCATGTTCTGCCTGACTCTCCTCCCAATCCTTTCTCTCTTGTCCTGCCTGACACTCGTCCTAAGCCTCTCTCGCCTGTCCTGCCTGACTCTCGTCCTAAGTCTCTCTCTCTTCTCCTACCTGACTATCCTCCCAAGCCTCTCTCGTCGCGCCAGACTCTCGTCCCAAGCCTCTCTCTCCTGTCCAGTCTGACTCTCGTCCCAAGCCCCTCTCTCCTCTCCTGCCTGAATGTCGTCCCAAGCCTCTATCTCCTGTCCTGCCTGACTCTCGTCCCAGGCCTCTTTCTCCTGTCCTGCATAACTCTCGTCCCAAGCCTCTCTCTCCTGTCCTGCCTGACCATCGTCCCTAGACTCTCCCTCATGTCCTTCCTGACTCACGTCAAAAACCCCTCTCTCCTACCCTGAATGATTCTCGTACCAAGCCTCTCTCTCCAGTCCTGCCTGACTCTCATCCCAACTCCCTCTCTCCTACCCTGCTTGACTCTCGTCCGAAGCCTCTCTCATGTCGAACCTGACTCTCGTCCTAAGCCTCTCTCTTCTGTCCAGCCTGAATCTCGTCCAAAGCCTCTCTGTCCTGTCCTGCCTGATTCTCGTCCCAAGCCTCTCTTTCCTGTCCTACCTGACATTCGTTCCAGGACTCTATATCCTGTCCTTCCTGACTCTCGTCCTAACAAACTCTCTCCTGTCCTGCCTGACTCTCGTCCCAGGCCTCTCTCTCCTACACTGCCTGACCGTCGTTAAAAGCCTCTCTCTCCTGCCCTGCCTGACTCTCTCGTCAAGCCTCTCTCTCCTATCCTGCTTGACTCTCGTCCCAAGCTATTCACCCCTGTCCTGCCTGACTCTAGTCCCAAGCCTCTCTCTCCTTTCCTGCCCGACTCTCGTCCCATGCCTCTCTCTTCTGTCCTGCCTAATTCTCGTCCCATGCCTCTCTCTCCTGTCCTGCTTGACTCTCGTCCAAAGCCTCTCTATCATATCCTGCCTGACTATCGTACCAAGCCTATCTCTCTTGTCCTGCTTGACTCTCGTCCCAACCACCTCTCTCCTACCAAGCCTGACTCTCGTCCCAAGCTCTCTTTCCAGGCCTGCCTGACTCTCGTCCCATAAATATCTCTCCTGTCATTCCTGACTCTCGTCCCAAGCTTCTCTCTCCTGTCCTGCTTGACTCTCCTTACGAGACTCTTTCTCCTATCCTGCCTGACTCTCGTCCGAAGCCTCTATCTCCACTCCCGTCTGAAAATCGTCCCAAGCCTCTCTCTCCTGTACTGTCTGACTCCTGTTCCAAGCTTTTCTCTCTTCTCCTTCTTGACTCTCCTCCCAAGCCTGTTTCTCCTACCTGCCTGACTCTCGTCCATAGATCTTCTCTCCTACCCTGCCTGACTCTCGTCCCAAGCCTCTCTCTCCTGTCCTGCCTGACTCTCGTCCAAAGCCAGTCTCTCCTGTACTGCCTGAATATTGTCCGAAGCCCCTCTCTCCTACCCTCATGATTCTCTTTCCAAGCCTCTCTTTTCTGCCCTGCCTTACACTCGTCATAAGCCCCTCTCTCCTACTCTGCCTGACTCTCGTCCCAAGCCTCTCTCCTGTCGACCTTGACTCTCGTCCCAAGCCATTCTCTTCTCTCCTGCCTTACTTTCGTCCCAGTCCTATCTCTCCTGTCCTGACTGACTCTCATCCCTAGCCTGTCTCTTCTAATTGCCTGACTCTCGTTCCAAGCCCTTCTCTCCTACCCTTCCTGACTCTAGTCCCAAGCCTCTCTCTCCTGTCCTGCCTGACTGTCGTCCGAAGCCTCTCTCTCCTGTCCTGCCTGACTCTCGTCCCAAGCGTCTATCTCCTTACTTGCCTGACTCTTGTCCTAAGTCTCTCTCTCCGGTCCTGCCTGACTCTCGTCCCAAGCCTCTTTCTCCTGTCCTCCCTGACTCTCGTCCCAAGCCTATTTCTCCTGTCCTGCCTGACTGTCATCCCAAGCCTCTCTCTCCTGTCCTGCCTGATTCTTGTCCAAACCTGTGTCTCCTCTCCTGCCTGACTCTCGTCCCAAGCCTCTCTCTCCAGCCGTGCCTGACTCTCGTCTCAATCCCTTCTCTCCTAAACTGCCTGACTCTCGTCCCAAGCCTCTCTCTCCTGTTTTGCCTGACTCTCGTCCCAAGCCTCTCTCTCCTACCCTAATTGACACTGACCTAAGCCTCTCTCTCCTGTCCTGCCTGACTCTCGTCCCATGCTTCTTTCTCCTGTCCTGCCTGACTATCCTCCCAAGCCTCTCTCTCTTGTCCTGCCTGACTCTCATCTCAGGCATCTCTCACGTGTCCTGCCTGACTCTCGTCCCAAGTCTCACTCTCCTGTCCTGTCTGACTCTCGTCCGAAGCCTCTCTCTCCTGTCCTGCCTGACTCCTGTCCCAAGTTTTTCTCTCTTGTCTTGCTTGACTCTCGTCCAAAGCCTCTCTCTCCTACTAGACTGACTCTCGTCCATAGACCTTCTCTCCTACCCTGCCTGACTCTCGATTCAAGACTCTCTCTCCTGTCCTGCCTGACTCTTGTCCCAAGGGTCTCTCTCCTCTCCTGCCTGACTCTCGTCCCAGTCCTCTCCATCCTGTCTTGACTGACTCTCGTCCCAAGCCTGTCTCTCCTAATTGCCTGACTCTCATTCCGAGCCCCTCTCTCCGACCCTTCGTGACTCTCGTCCAAAGCCTCTGTCTCCTGTCCTGCATGACTGTCATCCGAAGCCTCTCTCTCCTGTCCTGCCTGACTCTCGTCCGAAGCATCTATCTCCTCTCTTGCCTGACTCTCGTCCCAAGTCACTCTCTCCGGTCCTTCCTGACTCTCGTTCCGAAGCCTCTCTCCTATCGAGCCTGACTCTCGTCCCAAGCCATCTCTCTCCTGTCCTGCCTGACTCTTGTCCAAAGCCTCTCTCTCCTCTCCACCCTGACTCTCGTCCCAAACCTCTCTCTCTGGTCCTGACTGACTCTCGTCCCAAACCTCTTTCTGCTGTCCTACATGACTCTCGTTCCAAGCCTCTCTTTCTTGTCCTGACTTACACTCGTTCCAGGACTCTATCTCCTCTCCTGCCTGACTCTCGTCCTAAACCTCTCTCTCATGTCCTGCCTGACTTTCGTCCCAAGCCTCTCTCTCCTGTCCTGGCTGACTCTCGTCCCAAGCTTTCTCTCCTATCTTGCCTGACACTAGTCCCAGGCCTCCATCTCCTGTCCTGCCTGACTTTAGTCCTAAGCCTCTCTCTCCTGTTCTGCCTGACTCTCGTCCCAAGCCTCCTTTTCTTGACCTGCCTGACTGTAGTCACAAGCCTCTCACTCCTGTCTTGACTGACTCCCGTCCAACACCTCCCACTCTTGTCCTGGCTGACTCTCGTCCCCAGCCTCTCTTTCATGCCCTGCATGACTCTCGTCGCAAGCCTCTCTTCTGTCCTGCCTGACTCTCGTCCAAAGCCTCTCTCTCCTGTCCTCCCTGAATCTCGTCCCAAGCCTCTTTCTCCTGTCCTGCCTGACTGTCATCCTAAGCCTCTCTCTCCTGTCCTGCCTGACTTTCATCCCATATTTCTCTCTCCTCTCCTGCCTGATTCATGTCCTAAGCCTCTCTCTCCTTTCGTGCCCGACTCTCTCCTCAAGCCTCTCTCTCCTATCCTGCCTGACTCTCGTCACAAGTCTCTCTCTCCTGTCCTGCCTGACTCTCATCCCTGGCCTCTTTCTCCTGTCCTGCATAACTCTCCCTCCTTTCCTGCCTGTCTCTCTTCCAAGCCTCTCTCTACTGTTCTGGCAGACTCTAGTCCCAAACCTCTCTCCACTGTCTTACCTGACTGTCGTCCCAAGCCTCTCTCTCCTGTCTTGCCTGAGTCTCGTCCCAAACCTCCCTCTCTTGTCCTGGCTGACTCTCGTCCCAAGCCTCTCTCTCATGTCCTGCCTAACTCTCGTCCCACGCCTCTCTCTCTCCTGTCCTGCTTGACTCTCGTCCCAGGCCTCTCTTTCCTGTCCTGCCTGACTCTCGTCCCAAGCCTTTCTCTTCTGCCCTCCCAGAGTCTCGTCCCAAGCCTCTCTCTCCTACCCAGCCTGACTGTCGTCGAAAGCCTCCCTCTCCTGTCCTGCCTAACTCTCTAGTCAAGCCTCTCTCCAGTCCTGCCTGACTCTCGGCCCAAGTCTCTCTCTCCTACCCTGTCTGACTCTCGTCCCAAGCCTCTCTCTCTTGTCCTGCCTGACTCTCGTCCCAAGCCTCTCTCTCCTGTCCTGACTGAGTCACCTCAAGCCTCTCTCTCCTCTTATGCCTGACTCTCGTACCAGCCCTCTATCTCCTGTCCTTCATGACTCTCGTCCCAGGCCTCTTTCTCCTGTCCTGCATAACTCTCGTCCCAAGCCTCTCTCTCCTGTCCTGCCTGACTCTCGTCACAAGAGTCTCCCTCCTGTCCTGCCTGACTCACGTCAAAAACACCTCTCTCCTACCCTGCATGATTCTCGTACCAAGCCTCTCTCTCCTGTCCTGCCTGACTCTCATCCCAACTCCCTCTCTCCTACCCTGCTTGACTCTCGTCCGAAGCCTCCCTCATGTCGACCCTGACTCTCATGCCAAGCCTCTCTCTCCTTTCCTGCCTGACTCTCTTCCCAAGCCTCTCTCTCCTGTCCTGCCTTACTCTCGTCCCAAGCCTCTTTCCCCTATACTGCCTGACCGTCGTCAAAAGCCTGTCTCTCCTGTCCTGCCTGACTTTTTCGTCAAGCCTCTCTCTCCTGTCCTGCTTGACTCTAGTTCCAAGCTATTCTCCCCTGTCCTGCCTGACTCTAGTCTCAAACCTCTCTCTCCTTTCCTGCCTGACTATCGTCTCATTCCTCTCTCTTCTGTCCTGCCTAACTCTCGTCCCATGCCTCCCTCTCCTGTCCTGCCTGACTCTCGTCCAAAGCCTCTCAATCATGTCCTGCTTGACTGGCGTACCAAGCCTATCTCTCTTGTCCTGCTTGACTCTCGTCCCAACCCCCTCTCTCCTACCAATCATGACTCTCGTCCCAACCTCTCTTTCCAGGACAGCCTGACTCTCGGCCCATGACTCTGTCTCCTGTCATGCCTGACTCTCGTCCCAAGCTACTCTCTCCTGTCCTGCCTGACTCTCCTCCCAAGCCTCTCTCTCCTGTCCTGCCTGACCCTTGTACCAAGACTCTCTCTCATGTCCTGCCTGACTCTCGTCCGAAGCTTGAATCTCCTTTCCCGTCTGACTCTCGTCCCAAGCCTCCCTCTCCTGTCTTGCCTGACTCCTGTCGAAAGCTTCTCTCTCTTATCCTGCCTGACTCTCGTCCCAAGCCTCTTTTTCCTACTTCTCTGACTCTTGTCCATAGCCCTTCTCTCCTACCCTGCCTGACCCTCGTACTAAGCCTCTCTCTCCTGTCCTCCCTGACTCTCGTCTCAAACCTCCGTCTCCTGACCTGCCTTACTCTCGTCCCAAGCCCCTCTGTCCTACCCTGCCTGACTCTCGTCCCAACCCTCTCTCCTGTCGACCTTGACTCTCGCCCCAAGCCATTCTCTCCTCTCCTGCCTGAGTCTCGTCCCAGTCGTATCTCTCCTGTCCTGACTGACTCTCGTCCCAAGCCTGTCTCTCCTAATTCCCTGACTCTCGTTCCAAGCCCTTCTCTCCTACCCTACCTGACTCTCGTCCCAAGCCTCTCTCTACTGTCCTGATTGACTGTCGTCCGAAGCCTCCCTCTCTTGTCCTTGATGACTCTCGTCCCAAGCGTCGATCTCTTCTCTTGCCTGACTCTCGTCCTAAGTCTCTCTCCTCGGTCCTGCCTGACTCTCGTCCCAAACCTGTCTTTCCTGTCCTACCTGATTCTCGTCACAAGCCTCTCTCTCCTGTCGTGCCTGACTCACTCCTCAAGCCTCTCTCTCCTATCCTGCCTGACTCTCGTCCCAAGTCTCTCCCTCCTGTCCTCCTTGACTGTCATCCCAAGCCTCTCTCTTCTGTCCTGCCTGACTCTCGTCCCAACTCCCTTTCTCCTACACTGCCTGATTTTCGTCCCAAGCTTCTCTCCTTTCGAGCCTGACTCTCGTCCCAAGCCAACCTCTCCTGTATTGCCTGAATATTGTCGGAAGCCCCTCTCTCCTATCCTGCATGATTCTCGTTCCAAGCCTCTCTTTTCTGGCCTGCCTTACTCTCGTCCCAAGCCCCTCTCTCCTACTCTGCCTGACTCTCGTCCCAACCCTCTCTCCTAACGTCCTTTACTCTCGTCCCAAGCCATTCTCTACTCTCCTGCCTGACTCTCGTCCCAGTCCTATCTCTACTGTCCTGACTGACTCTCGTCCCAAGCCTGTCTCTCCTAATTGCCTGACTCTCGTTCCAAGCCCTTTTCTCTAACCCTTCCTGACTCTCGTCCCAAGCCTCTCTCTCCTGTGCTGCCTGACTGTCGTCCGAAGCCTCTCTCTCCTGTCCTGCCTGACTCTCGTCCCAAGCGTCTATCTCCTTACTTGCCTGACTCTTGTCCTAAGTCTCTCTCTCCGGTCCTGCCTGACTCTCGTCCCAAGCCTCTTTCACCTGTCCTCCCTGACTCTCGTCCCAAGCCTATTTCTCCTGTCCTGCCTGACTGTCATCCCAAGCCTCTCTCTCCTGTCCTGCCTGATTCTTGTCCCAAACCTTTGTCTCCTCTCCTGCCTGACTCTCGTCCCAAGCCTCTCTCTCCAGTCCTGCCTGACTCTCGTCTCAATCCCTTCTCTCCTAAACTGCCTGACTCTCGTCCCAAGCCTCTCTCTCCTGTTTTGCCTGACTCTCGTCCCAAGCCTCTCTCTCCTACCCTAATTGACACTGACCTAAGCCTCTCTCTCCTGTCCTGCCTGACTCTCGTCCCATGCTTCTTTCTCCTGTCCTGCCTGACTATCCTCCCAAGCCTCTCTCTCTTGTCCTGCCTGACTCTCATCTCAGGCATCTCTCACGTGTCCTGCCTGACTCTCGTCCCAAGTCTCACTCTCCTGTCCTGTCTGACTCTCGTCCGAAGCCTCTCTCTCCTGTCCTGCCTGACTCCTGTCCCAAGTTTTTCTCTCTTGTCTTGCTTGACTCTCGTCCAAAGCCTCTCTCTCCTACTAGACTGACTCTCATCCATAGACCTTCTTTCCTACCCTGCCTTACTCTCGTCCCAAGACTCTCTCTCCTGTCCTGCCTGACTCTCGTCCCAAGGGTCTCTCTCCTCTCCTGCCTGACTCTCGTCCCAGTCCTCTCCATCCTGTCTTGACTGACTCTCGTCCCAAGCCTGTCTCTCCTAATTGCCTGACTCTCATTCCGAGCCCCTCTCTCCGACCCTTCGTGACTCTCGTCCAAAGCCTCTGTCTCCTGTCCTGCATGACTGTCATCCGAAGCCTCTCTCTCCTGTCCTGCCTGACTCTCGTCCGAAGCATCTATCTCCTCTCTTGCCTGACTCTCGTCCCAAGTCACTCTCTCCGGTCCTTCCTGACTCTCGTTCCGAAGCCTCTCTCCTATCGAGCCTGACTCTCGTCCCAAGCCATCTCTCTCCTGTCCTGCCTGACTCTTGTCCAAAGCCTCTCTCTCCTCTCCACCCTGACTCTCGTCCCAAACCTCTCTCTCTGGTCCTGACTGACTCTCGTCCCAAACCTCCTTCTGCTGTCCTACATGACTCTCGTTCCAAGCCTCTCTTTCTTGTCCTGACTTACACTCGTTCCAGGACTCTATCTCCTCTCCTGCCTGACTCTCGTCCTAAACCTCTCTCTCATGTCCTGCCTGACTTTCGTCCCAAGCCTCTCTCTCCTGTCCTGGCTGACTCTCGTCCCAAGCTTTCTCTCCTATCTTGCCTGACACTAGTCCCAGGCCTCCATCTCCTGTCCTGCCTGACTTTAGTCCTAAGCCTCTCTCTCCTGTTCTGCCTGACTCTCGTCCCAAGCCTCCTTTTCTTGACCTGCCTGACTGTAGTCACAAGCCTCTCACTCCTGTCTTGACTGACTCCCGTCCAACACCTCCCACTCTTGTCCTGGCTGACTCTCGTCCCCAGCCTCTCTTTCATGCCCTGCATGACTCTCGTCGCAAGCCTCTCTTCTGTCCTGCCTGACTCTCGTCCAAAGCCTCTCTCTCCTGTCCTCCCTGAATCTCGTCCCAAGCCTCTTTCTCCTGTCCTGCCTGACTGTCATCCTAAGCCTCTCTCTCCTGTCCTGCCTGACTTTCATCCCATATTTCTCTCTCCTCTCCTGCCTGATTCATGTCCTAAGCCTCTCTCTCCTTTCGTGCCCGACTCTCTCCTCAAGCCTCTCTCTCCTATCCTGCCTGACTCTCGTCACAAGTCTCTCTCTCCTGTCCTGCCTGACTCTCATCCCTGGCCTCTTTCTCCTGTCCTGCATAACTCTCCCTCCTTTCCTGCCTGTCTCTCTTCCAAGCCTCTCTCTACTGTTCTGGCAGACTCTAGTCCCAAACCTCTCTCCACTGTCTTACCTGACTGTCGTCCCAAGCCTCTCTCTCCTGTCTTGCCTGAGTCTCGTCCCAAACCTCCCTCTCTTGTCCTGGCTGACTCTCGTCCCAAGCCTCTCTCTCATGTCCTGCCTAACTCTCGTCCCACGCCTCTCTCTCTCCTGTCCTGCTTGACTCTCGTCCCAGGCCTCTCTTTCCTGTCCTGCCTGACTCTCGTCCCAAGCCTTTCTCTTCTGCCCTCCCAGAGTCTCGTCCCAAGCCTCTCTCTCCTACCCAGCCTGACTGTCGTCGAAAGCCTCCCTCTCCTGTCCTGCCTAACTCTCTAGTCAAGCCTCTCTCCAGTCCTGCCTGACTCTCGGCCCAAGTCTCTCTCTCCTACCCTGTCTGACTCTCGTCCCAAGCCTCTCTCTCTTGTCCTGCCTGACTCTCGTCCCAAGCCTCTCTCTCCTGTCCTGACTGAGTCACCTCAAGCCTCTCTCTCCTCTTATGCCTGACTCTCGTACCAGCCCTCTATCTCCTGTCCTTCCTGACTCTCGTCCCAGGCCTCTTTCTCCTGTCCTGCATAACTCTCGTCCCAAGCATCTCTTTCCTGTCCAGCCTGACTCTCGTCCCAAGACTCTCCCTCCTGTCCTGCCTGACTCACGTCAAAAACACCTCTCTCCTACCCTGCATGATTCTCGTACCAAGCCTCTCCCTCCTGTCCTGCCTGACTCTCATCCCAACTCCCTCTCTCCTACCCTGCTTGACTCTCGTCCGAAGCCTCCCTCATGTCGACCCTGACTCTCATGCCAAGCCTCTCTCTCCTTTCCTGCCTGACTCTCTTCCCAAGCCTCTCTCTCCTGTCCTGCCTTACTCTCGTCCCAAGCCTCTTTCCCCTATACTGCCTGACCGTCGTCAAAAGCCTGTCTCTCCTGTCCTGCCTGACTTTTTCGTCAAGCCTCTCTCTCCTGTCCTGCTTGACTCTAGTTCCAAGCTATTCTCCCCTGCCCTGCCTGACTCTAGTCTCAAACCTCTCTCTCCTTTCCTGCCTGACTCTCGTCTCATTCCTCTCTCTTCTGTCCTGCCTAACTCTCGTCCCATGCCTCCCTCTCCTGTCCTGCCTGACTCTCGTCCAAAGCCTCTCAATCATGTCCTGCTTGACTGGCGTACCAAGCCTATCTCTCTTGTCCTGCTTGACTCTCGTCCCAACCCCCTCTCTCCTACCAATCATGACTCTCGTCCCAACCTCTCTTTCCAGGACAGCCTGACTCTCGGCCCATGACTCTGTCTCCTGTCATGCCTGACTCTCGTCCCAAGCTACTCTCTCCTGTCCTGCCTGACTCTCCTCCCAAGCCTCTCTCTCCTGTCCTGCCTGACCCTTGTACCAAGACTCTCTCTCATGTCCTGCCTGACTCTCGTCCGAAGCTTGAATCTCCTTTCCCGTCTGACTCTCGTCCCAAGCCTCCCTCTCCTGTCTTGCCTGACTCCTGTCGAAAGCTTCTCTCTCTTATCCTGCCTGACTCTCGTCCCAAGCCTCTTTTTCCTACTTCTCTGACTCTTGTCCATAGCCCTTCTCTCCTACCCTGCCTGACCCTCGTACTAAGCCTCTCTCTCCTGTCCTCCCTGACTCTCGTCTCAAACCTCCGTCTCCTGACCTGCCTTACTCTCGTCCCAAGCCCCTCTGTCCTACCCTGCCTGACTCTCGTCCCAACCCTCTCTCCTGTCGACCTTGACTCTCGCCCCAAGCCATTCTCTCCTCTCCTGCCTGAGTCTCGTCCCAGTCGTATCTCTCCTGTCCTGACTGACTCTCGTCCCAAGCCTGTCTCTCCTAATTCCCTGACTCTCGTTCCAAGCCCTTCTCTCCTACCCTACCTGACTCTCGTCCCAAGCCTCTCTCTACTGTCCTGATTGACTGTCGTCCGAAGCCTCCCTCTCTTGTCCTTGATGACTCTCGTCCCAAGCGTCGATCTCTTCTCTTGCCTGACTCTCGTCCTAAGTCTCTCTCCTCGGTCCTGCCTGACTCTCGTCCCAAACCTGTCTTTCCTGTCCTACCTGATTCTCGTCACAAGCCTCTCTCTCCTGTCGTGCCTGACTCACTCCTCAAGCCTCTCTCTCCTATCCTGCCTGACTCTCGTCCCAAGTCTCTCCCTCCTGTCCTCCTTGACTGTCATCCCAAGCCTCTCTCTTCTGTCCTGCCTGACTCTCGTCCCAACTCCCTTTCTCCTACACTGCCTGATTTTCGTCCCAAGCTTCTCTCCTTTCGAGCCTGACTCTCGTCCCAAGCCAACCTCTCCTGTATTGCCTGAATATTGTCGGAAGCCCCTCTCTCCTATCCTGCATGATTCTCGTTCCAAGCCTCTCTTTTCTGGCCTGCCTTACTCTCGTCCCAAGCCCCTCTCTCCTACTCTGCCTGACTCTCGTCCCAACCCTCTCTCCTAACGTCCTTTACTCTCGTCCCAAGCCATTCTCTACTCTCCTGCCTGACTCTCGTCCCAGTCCTATCTCTACTGTCCTGACTGACTCTCGTCCCAAGCCTGTCTCTCCTAATTGCCTGACTCTCGTTCCAAGCCCTTTTCTCTAACCCTTCCTGACTCTCGTCCCAAGCCTCTCTCTCCTGTGCTGCCTGACTGTCGTCCGAAGCCTCTCTCTCCTGTCCTGCCTGACTCTCGTCCCAAGCGTCTATCTCCTTACTTGCCTGACTCTTGTCCTAAGTCTCTCTCTCCGGTCCTGCCTGACTCTCGTCCCAAGCCTCTTTCACCTGTCCTCCCTGACTCTCGTCCCAAGCCTATTTCTCCTGTCCTGCCTGACTGTCATCCCAAGCCTCTCTCTCCTGTCCTGCCTGATTCTTGTCCCAAACCTTTGTCTCCTCTCCTGCCTGACTCTCGTCCCAAGCCTCTCTCTCCAGTCCTGCCTGACTCTCGTCTCAATCCCTTCTCTCCTAAACTGCCTGACTCTCGTCCCAAGCCTCTCTCTCCTGTTTTGCCTGACTCTCGTCCCAAGCCTCTCTCTCCTATCCTGATTGACAATGTCCTAAGCCTCTCTCTCCTGTCCTGCCTGACTCTCGTCCCATGCTTCTCTCTCCTGTCCTGCCTGACTATCCTCCCAAGCCTCTCTCTCTTGTCCTGCCTGACTCTCATCTCAGGCATCTCTCACGTGTCCTGCCTGACTCTCGTCCCAAGTCTCACTCTCCTGTCCTGTCTGACTCTCGTCCGAAGCCTCTCTCTCCTGTCCTGCCTGACTCCTGTCCCAAGTTTTTCTCTCTTGTCTTGCTTGACTCTCGTCCAAAGCCTCTCTCTCCTACTAGACTGACTCTCGTCCATAGACCTTCTCTCCTACCCTGCCTGACTCTCGATTCAAGACTCTCTCTCCTGTCCTGCCTGACTCTTGTCCCAAGGGTCTCTCTCCTCTCCTGCCTACTCTCGTCCCAGTCCTCTCTCTCCTGTCTTGACTGACTCTCGTCCCAAGCCTTCTCTCCTAATTGCCTGACTCTCATTCCAGCCCTCTCTCCTGACCCTTCTGACTCTCGTCCAAAGCCTCTGTCTCCTGCCGCATGACTGTCATCCGAAGCCTCTCTCTCCTGTCCTGCCTGACTCTCGTCCGAAGCATCTATCTCCTCTCTTGCCTGACTCTCGTCCCAAGTCACTCTCTCCCGTCCTTCCTGACTCTCGTTCCGAAGCCTCTCTCCTATCGAGCCTGACTCTCGTCCCAAGCCATCTTCTCTCCTGTCCTGCTGACTTCTCGTCCTAATCCTCCCTCTCCTGTCCTGCCTGACTCTCGTCCCAAGCATCTCTCTCATACCCTGCCTGACTGTCGTCCCAAGCCTCTCTCTCCTGTCCTGGCTGACTCTCTCGTCAAGCCTCTCTTTGATGTCCTACCTGACTCTCGTCCCAAGCTTTTCTCCCCTGTCCTGTCTGACTCTAGTCCCAAGCCTCTCACTCCTGTCCTGCCTGACTCTCGTCCCAAGCCTCTCTCTTCTGTCCTGTCTGACTCTCGTCCCAAGCCTCTCTCTCCTGTCCTGCCTGACTCCTCTCCCAAGCTTGTCTCTCTTGTCCTGCTTGACTCGTCCGAAGACTCTATCTCCTACTAGACTGAGTCTCGTCCATGGCCCTTCTCTCCTACCCTGCCTGACTCTCGTCCCAAGCCTCTCTCTCCTGTTCTGCCTGACTCTCGTCCCAAGCCTCCCTCTCCTTTCCTGCCTGACTCTCGTCCCTAGCCAATCTCTCCTGTACTGCCTTGAATATCGTTCTAAGCCCCTCTCTCCTACCCTGCATGATTCTCGTCCCAAACCTATCTTTTCTGTCCTGCCTAGTCTCATCCCAAGCCCCTCACTCCTACCCTGTCTGACTCTCTTCCCAAGACTCTCTCCTGTCGAACTTGACTCTCGTCCCAAGCCTCTCTCTCCTCTCCTGCCTGACTCTCGTCCCAGTCCTCTCTCTCCTGTCCTGATTGACTCTCGTCCCAAGCCTCTTTCTCCTAATTGACTGACTCTCGTTTCAAGCCCTTCTCTCGTACCCTTCCTGACTCTCGCCCGAAGCCTGTCTCTCCTGCCTGACTGTCTTGCTAAGCCTCTCTCTCCTGTCCTGCCTGACTCTCGTCCCAAACGTTTATCTCCTCTCATGCCCGACTCTCGTCCCAATCCTCTCTCTCCTGTCCTACCTGACTCTCGTCTCAAGCCTCTTTCTCCTGTCCTGCCTGACTGTCATACCAAGCCTCTCTCTCCTGTCCTGCCTGACTCTCGTCCCAAAACTCTCTCTCCTCTCCTGCCTGATTCTAGTCCCAAGCCTCTCTCCCCTGTCGTGCCTGACTCTCTCCTAAAGCCTCTCTCTCCTATCCTACCTGACTCTCGCCCAAAGTCTCTCTCTCCTGTCCTGCATGACTATCATCCAAAGCCTCTCTCTCTTTTCCTGCTTGACTCTGGTTCCAAGCTTCTCTCTCCTGTCCTGAGTGACTCTCGTCCAAAGCTTTTCTCTCCTATCTTGCCTGATACTAGTCCCAGGCCTCTATCTCCTCTCCTGCATGACTCTCGTCCCAAGCCTCTTTCTCCTGTCCTGCCTGACTCTCGTCCCATGCCTCTCTCTTCTGTCCTGCCTGACGTTCGTCCAATACCTCTCTCTCCTGTATTGCCTGACTCTTATCCCAAGCCTCTCCCTCCTGTCCTGCCTGACTCTCTTCCCAAGCCTATCTCTCTTTTCCTGCTTGACTCTCGTCACAAGCCCCTCTCTCCTACCCAGCCTGATTCTCGCCCTAAGCTTTCTTTCTAGGCCTGCTTGACTCTCGTCCCATGTCTCTCTCTCCTCTCATGCCTGACTTTCGTCCCAAGCTTCTCTCTCCTGTCCTGCCTGACACTCGTCACAGGACTCTATCTCCTTTCCTGCCTGTCTCTCGTCCTAATCCTCCCTCTCCTGTCCTGCCTGACTCTCGTCCCAAGCATCTCTCTCATACCCTGCCTGACTGTCGTCCCAAGCCTCTCTCTCCTGTCCTGGCTGACTCTCTCGTCAAGCCTCTCTTTGTTGTCCTACCTGACTCTCGTCACAAGCTTTTCTCCCCTGTCCTGTCTAACTCTAGTTCCAAGCCTCTCTCTCCTGTCCTGCCTGACTCTCGTCCCATGCCTCTCTCTTCTGTCCTGCCTGACGTTCGTACCATGCCTCTCTCTCCTGTACAGCCTGACTCTTATCCCAAGCCTCTCCCTCCTGTCCTGCCTGACTCTCTTCGCAAGCCTATCTCTCTTTTCCTGCTTGACTCTCGTCCCAAGCCCCTCTCTCCTACCCAGCCTGACGCTCGTCCTAAGCTTTCTTTCCAGGCCTGCTTGACTCTCGTCCATGTCTCTCTCTCCTCTCATGCCTGACTTTCGTCACAAGCTTCTCTCTCCTGTCCTGCCTGACTCTCGTCCCAAGCCTCTCTCTCCTGTCCTGTCTGACTCTCGTCCCACGCCTCTCTCTCCTGTCCTGCCTGACTCCTCTCCCAAGCTTGTCTCTCTTGTCCTACTTGACTCTCGTCCGAAGACTCTATCTCCTACTAGAATGAGTCTCGTCCATAGTCCTTCTCTCCTACTCTGCCTGACTCTCGTCCCAAGCCTCTCTCTCCTGTTCTGCCTGACTCTCGTCCCAAGCCTCCCTCTCCTTTATTGCCTGACTCTCGTCCCTAGCCAATCTCTCCTGTACTGCCTTGAATATCGTTCTAAGCCCCTCTCTTCTACCTTGCATGATTCTCGTCCCAAACCTATCTTTTCTGTCCTGCCCTAGTCTCATCCCAAGCCCCTCACTCCTACCCTGTCTGACTCTCGTCCCAAGACTCTCTCCTGTCGAACTTGACTCTCGTCCAAGCCTCTCTCTCCTCTCCTGCCTGACTCTCGTCCCAGTCCTCTCTCTCCTGTCCTGACTGACTCTCGTCCCAAGCCTCTTTCTCCTAATTGACTGACTCTCGTTCCAAGCCCTTCTCTCGTACCCTTCCTGACTCTCGCCCGAAGCCTGTCTCTCCTGTCCTGCCTGACTGTCTTGCTAAGCCTCTCTCTCCTGTCCAGCCTGACTCTCGTCCCAAACGTTTATCTCCTCTCTTGTCCGACTCTCGTCCCAATCCTCTCTCTCCTGTCCTACCTGACTCTCGTCTCAAGCCTCTTTCTCCTGTCCTGCCTGACTGTCATACCAAGCCTCTCTCTCCTGTCCTGCCTGACTCTCGTCCCAAAACTCTCTCTCCTCTCCTGCTTGATTCTAGTCCCAAGCCTCTCTTCCCTGTCGTGCCTGACTCTCTCCTCAAGCCTCTTTCTCCTATCCTGCCTGACTCTCGTCCAAAGTCTCTCTCTCCTGTCCTGCATGACTATCATCCAAAGCCTCTCTCTCTTTTCCTGCGTGACTCTCGTTCCAAGCTTCTCTCCCCTGTCCTGACTGACTCTCCTCCAAAGCTTTTCTCTCCTATCTTGCCTGATAATAGTCCCAGGACTCTATCTCCTCTCCTGCATGACTCTCGTCCTCAGCCTCTCTCTCTCCTGTCCTGCCTGACTCTCGTCCCATGCCTCTTTCTCCTGTTCTACCTGACTCTCCTCGCAAGCCTCTCTCTCTAGTCCTTCCTGACTGTCGTCCCAAGCCTCTCACTTATGTCTTGCATGACTCTCGTCCCAAACCTCCCTCTCTTGTCCTGGCTGACTCTCGCCCCCAGCCTCTCTCTCCTGTCCTGCCTGACTCTCGTCCCAAGCCTCTCTTTCCTGTCCTGCCTCACTCTCGTCCCAAGCCTCTCTCTTCTGTCCTGCCTGACTCTCGTCGCAAGCGACTTTCTCGTACTTGCCTGACTCTCGTCCCAAGCAATTTTCTCCTACCCTGCCTGACTCTCGTCCCAAGCCTCTCTCTCCTGTCCTGACTGATTGTCGTTCCAAGCTTCTCTCTCCTGTCCTGCCTGACTAACGTCCCAAGCCTCTCTCTCCTGTCCTGCCTGACTCTCGTCTCCAACCTCTTTCTCCTATCCTGGTTGAACCGGTTCCCAAGTCTCTCTCTCCTGTCCATCCTGACTCTCGTCACAAGCCTCTCTCTCCTATCCTGCCTGAGTCTCGTCTGAAACCTCTCTCTCCTGTCCTTCCTGACTTCCTGACTTCAAGCCTCTCTCTCCTATCCTGCCTAACTCTCGTCCCAAGTGTCTCTCTCCTACCCTGCATGATTCTCGTACCAAGCCTCTCTCTCCTGTCCTGGATGACTCTCGTCCTAAGCCTCTCTCTCCTGTCTTGCCTGACTGTCGTCCCAAGCCTGTTTCTCTTGTCCTGGCTGACTCTCGTCCCAAGCCTCTCTCTCCTGTCCTGCCTGAATCTCGTCCCAAGACTCTCTCTCTCCTTTCCTTCTTGACTCTCGTCCCAGGATTCTCTGTCCTATCCTGCCTGAGTCTTGTCCCAAGTCTCTCTCTCCTGTCCTTCCTGACTCTCGTCCCAAGCCTCTATCTTCTGCCCTCCCTGACTCTCGTCCCAAGCCTCTCTCTCCTACCCTGCCTCACTGTCGTCGAAAGCCTCCCTCTCATGTCTTGCCTAACTCTCTAATCAAGTCTCTTTCTCCTGCCCAGCCTGACTCTCGTCCCAAGCCTCTCTCTCCTGGCCCTCCTGTCTCTCGTCCAAAGCCTCTCTCTCCTGTCCTGCCTGACTCTCGTCCCAAGTCTCTCTTCTGTTTGCTGATTCGTCCGAGCCTCCTTCTCTGTCCTGCTTGCTTCGTCCCATGCCTCTCTCGTCCCACTGACTCTCGTCCAAGCCTTTCTCCTGTGGCATTCTTCATGCCAACCTCCTCTCTCTCCTTCCTGTCCTCCCAAGCCTCTCTCTCCTGTCTTTCTGACTCTCGTTCAAGCCTTCTGTCCTTCCTGCTGAGTTCGTCCAAGTCTCTTTCTCTGTCCTGCCTGAATTCGTCCAAGCCCTCTTCCTGTCCTCTGACTCTCGTCCAACCTTCTCTTGTCCTGGTGCTCTCGTCCCAGTCTCTCTCTCCTCCGCCTGACTCTCGTCCCAAGCTTCTCTCTGTCCTGCTGACTCTCTCTAACCTCTCTCCTCCCGCCTGACTCTCGTCAAGCTCTCTTCCGGCCTGCTGACTCTCTCCAATTCTCTCCTGTCTCTGACTCTCCTCAATCTTCCCTTCCTGCCTGACTCTGTCCCAACCCTTCTCGCCTCTCATCCCATGCCTCTCTCTTCTGTCCTGCTTAACTCTCGTCCCATGCATCTCTCTCCTGTCCTGCCTGACTCTCGTCCTAAGCCTCTCTCTCCTGTCTTGCATGACTCTCGTCCCAAGCCTCCTTCTCTTGTCCTGGCTGGCTCTCGTCCCATGCCTCTCTCTCCTGTCCTGCCTGACTCTCGTCCCAAGCCTATCTCTCTTGTACGCTTGACTCTCGTCCTAAGCCCCTCTCTCCTACCCAGCCTGACTCTCGTCCCAAGCTCTCGTTCCAGGCCTGCCTGACTCTCGTCCCATGACTCTCCTGTCATTCCTGACTCTCATCCCAAGCTTCTCTCTCCCTTCCTGCCTGACTCTCGTCCCAAGCCTCTCTCTCCTATCCTGCCTGACTCTCGTCCCAAGTCTCTCTCTCCTGTCCTGTCTGACTCTCGTCCCAAGCCTCTCTCTCCTGTCCCGACTGACTCCTGTCCCAAGCTTCTCTGTCTTGTCCTGCCTGACTCTCATCCCAAGCCTTTTTCTCCTACTTGCCTGACTGTCGTCCATAGCCCTTCTCTCTTACCCTGCCTGACTCTCGTCCCAAGCCTCGCTCTCCTGTCCTGCCTGACTCTCGTCCCAAGCCTCCCTCTCCTGTACTGCCTGACTCTCGTCCCAAGCCAATGTCTCCTGTACTGCCTGAATATCGTCCGAAGCCCCTCTCTCCTACCCCGCATAATTCTCGTCCTAAGCCTCTCTTTTCTGTCCTGCCTTACTCTCGTCCCAAGCCCCTCTCTCCTACCCTGCCTGACTCTCGTCCCAAGCCTCTTTCCTGTCGAGCTTGACTCATCCCAAGCCTCTCTCTTCTCTCTTGCCTGACTCTCGTCCCAGTCCTCTCTCTTCTGTCCTGACTGACTCTCGTCCCAAGAGTCTTTCTCCTAATTCCGTGACTATCGTTCCAAGTCTTTATATCCTAACCTTACTGACTCTCGTCCCAAGCCTCTCTCTCCTGTCCTGCCTGACTGTCGTCCGAAGACTCTTTCTCCTGTCCTGCTTGACTGTCGTCCCAAGCTTCTATCTACTGTCCTGCCTGATTCTCGTCCCAAGCCAATCTCTCCTGTCGTGCCTGACTCTCTCCTCAAACCTCTCTCTCCTATCCTTCCTGACTTTCGTCCCAAGTCTCTTTCTCCTGTCCTATCTGAATATCGTCCCAAGCCTCTCTGTCCTGTCCTGCTTGATTCTCGTTCCAAGCGTCTATCTCCTCTCTTGCCTGACTCTCGTCACAAGTCTCTCTCTCCGGTCCGGCCTGCCTCTCGTCCCAAACCTCTCTCTCCTGTCCTCCCTGACTCTCGTTCGAAGCCTCTTTCTCCTGTCCTGCATTACTGTCATGCCAAGCCTCCCTCTCCTCTCCTGCCTGATTCTCGTCCCAAGCCTCTCTCTCCTGTCGTGCCTGACTCTCTCCTCAATCCTCTCTCTCCTATGTGTCTGACTTTCGTCCCAAGTCTCTTTCTCCTGTCCTGCCTGAATATCGTCCCAAGCCTCTCTCTCCTGTCCATCCTGACTATCGTCCCATGCCTTTCTCTCCTGTTCTACCTTTGTCTCCTCCCAAGCCTCTCTCTCTTGTCCTGATTGACTCTCGTTCAAAGCATCTCTCTCCTCTCCTGCCTGACTGTCGTCCCAAGCCTCTCTCTCCTGTCCTGACTAACTCTCACCTCAAGCCTCTCTCTCCTCTCATGCCTGACTCTCGTACTAACGCTCTATCCCTGTCCTGCCTGACACTCCTCCCAGGCTTCTCTCTCCTGTCCAGGATGACTCTCGTCCCAAGACTCTCCCTCCTGTCCTGCCTGACTCCCTTCCGAAGCCCCTCTCTCCTACTCTGCATGATTCTTGTACAAAGCCTATCTCTCCTGTCCTGCCTGACTCTCGTCCCAACTCCCTCTCTCCTACCCTGCCTGACTCTCGTCCCAAGCCTCTCTCCTGTCGAGAATGACTCTCTCCTCAAGCTTCTTTTTCCTGTCCTGCCTGACTCTTGTCCCAAGCCTCTCTCTCCTGTCCTGCCTCATTCCCGTCACAAGCCTCTTTTTCCTGTCCTGCCTGACTCTTGTCCCAAGCCTCTCTCTCCTGTCCTGCCTCATTCCCGTCACAAGCATCATTTTCCTGTCCTGCGTAGCACTCGTTTCAGGACTCTACCTCCTCTCCTGCCTGACTCTCGTCCTAACCCTCTCTCTCCTGTCCTGCCTGACTCTCGTCACATGACTCTCTCTCCTGTTCTGCCTTTCTCTCCTCCCAAGCCTCTCTCTCCTGTCCTGCCTGACTCTCGTCCCAAGCTTTCTCCCCTGTCCTGCCTGACTCTAGTCCGAAGCCACTCTCTCCAATCATGCTTGACTCTCGTCCCATACCTCTCTCTTCTTTCCTGCCTAACTCTCGTCCCATGCATCTCTCTCCTGTCCTGCCTGACTCTCGTCCTAAGCCTCTCTCTCCTGTCTTGCATGACTCTCGTCCCGAGCCTCCTTCTCTTGTCCTAGCTTGCTCTCGTCCCATGCATCTCTCTCCTGTCCTCACTGACTCTCGTCCGAAGCCACTTTCTCCTGTAGGGCATTACTGTCATGCCAAGCCTCCCTCTCCTCTCCTTCCTGATTCCCGTCCCAAGCCTCTCTCTCCTGTCGTTTCTGACTCTCTGTTCAAGCCTCTCTGTCCTATCCTGCTTGAGTTTCGTCCCAAGTCTCTTTCTCCTGTCCTGCCTGAATATCGTCCAAAGCCTCTCTCTCCTGTCCTGCATGACTCTCGTCCCAAACTTCCTTCTCTTGTCCTGGCTGGCTCTCGTCCCATGTCTCTCTCTCCTGTCCTGCCTGACTCTCGTCCCAAGCCTATCTCTCTTGTCCTGCTTGACTCTCGTCCTAAGCCCCTCTCTCCTACCCAGCCTGACTCTCGTTCCAAGCTCTCGTTCCAGGCCTGCCTGACTCTCGTCCCATGATTCTCTCTCCTGTCATGTCTGACTCTCCTCCCAAGCTTCTCTCTCCCTTCCTGCCTGACTCTCGTCCCAAACCTCTCTCTCCTATCCTGCCTGACTCTCGTCCCGAGTCTCTCTCTCCTGTCCTGTCTGACTCTCGTCCCAAGCCTCTCTCTCCTGTCCCGACTGACTCCTGTCCCAAGCTTCTCTGTCTTGTCCTGCCTGACTCTCGTCCCAAGCCTTTTTCTCCTACTTGCCTGACTGTCGTCCAAAGTCTCTTTCACTTGTCCTACCTGAATATCGTCCCAAGCCTCTCTCCCCTCTCCTGCCTGACTCTCGTTCCAAGCGTCTATCTCCTCTCTTGCCTGACTCTCGTCACAAGTCTATCTCTCCGGTCCTGCCCGACTCTCGTCCCAAACCTCTCTCTCCTGTCCTCCCTGACTCTCGTCCGAAGCCACTTTCTCCTGTAGGGCATTACTGTCATGCCAAGCCTCCCTCTCCTCTCCTTCCTGATTCCCGTCCCAAGCCTCTCTCTCCTGTCGTTCCTGACTCTCTCCTCAAGCCTCTCTGTACTATCCTGCTTGACTTTCGTCCCAAGTCTCTTTCTCCTGTCCTGCCTGAATATCGTCCAAAGCCTCTCTCTCCTGTCCTGCATGACTCTCGGCCCAAGCCTCCTTCTCTTGTCCTGGTTGGCTCTCGTCCCAAGCCTCTCTCTCATGTTCTGCCTGACTGTCGTCCCAAGCCTATCTCTCTTGTCCTGCTTGACTCTCGTCCCAAGCCCCTCTCTCCTACCCAGCCTGACTCTCGTCCCAAGCTCTCGTTCCAGGCCTGCCTGACTCTCGTCCCATGAGTCTCTCTCCTGTCATGCCTGACTCTCATCCCAAGCTTCTCTCTCCTGTCCTGCATGACTCTCATCCCAAGCCTCTCTCTCCTGTCCTTTTAGACTCTCATCCCTAGCCTCTCTCTCCCGTCCTGCCTGACTCTCGTCCCAAGCCTCTCTTTCATGTTCTGCCTGAATGTCGTCCCAAGCCTCTCTCTCCTGTCCTTTCTGACTCTCGTCCTAACCCTCTCTCTCCTGTCCTGCCTGACTCTCGTCCCAAGCCTCTCTCTCCTACCCTGCCTAACCGTCGTCCCAAGCCTCTCTCTCCTGTCCTGCCTGACTCTCTCTTCAAGCCTCTCTCTCCTGTCCTGCCTGACTCTCGTCACAAGATTTCTCCCCTGTCCTGCCTGACTCTTGTCCCAAGCCACTTTCTCCTGTCCTGCTTGACTCTCGTCCCATGCCTCTCACTTCTGTCCTGCCTAACTCTCGTCCCATGCATTTTTCTCCTGTCCTGCCTGACTCTCGTCCCAAGCCTCTCTCTCATGTTCTGCCTGACTGTCGTCCTAAGCCTATCTCTCTTGTCCTGCTTGACTCTCGTCCCAAGCCCCTCTCTCCTACCCAGCCTGACTCTCGTCCCAAGCTCTCGTTCTAGGCCTGCCTGACTCTCGTCCCATGACTCTCTCTCCTGTCAAGCCTGACTCTCATCCCAACCTTCTCTTTCCTGTCCTTTCCGACTCTCGTCCCAAGCCTCTCTCTCTGTTCTGCCTGACACTCGTCCCAAGTCTCTCTTTCCTGTTCTGTCTGACTCTCGTCCCAAGCATCTCTCTCCTGTCCTGCCTGACTCCAGTCCCAAGCTTCTATGTCTTGTCCTGCTTGACTCTCGTCCCAAGCCTTTTTCTCCTAATTCCGTGACTCTCGTTCCAAGTCTTTCTATCCTACCCTACCTGACTCTCGTCCCAAGCCTCTCTCTCCTGTCGTGCCTGACTGTCGTCCGAAGACTCTTTCTCCTGTCCAGCCTGACTGTCGTCCCAAGCTTCTCTCTCCTGTCCTGCATGATTCTTGTCCCAAGCCACTCTCTTCTGTCTTGCCTGACTCTCTCCTCAAGCCTCTGTCTCCTATCCTTCCTGACTTTCGTCCCAAGTCTCTGCCTGAATATCGTCTCAAGCCTCTCTCCCCTCTCCTGCCTGACTCTCGTTCCAAGCGTCTATCTCCTCTCTTGCCTGACTCTCGTCACAAGTCTCTCTCTCCGGTCCTGCCTGACTCTCGTCCCAAACCTCTCTCTCCTGTCCTCCCTGACTCTCGTCCGAAGCCACTTTCTCCTGTAGGGCATTACTGTCATGCCAAGCCTCCCTCTCCTCTCCTTCCTGATTCCCGTCCCAAGCCTCTCTCTCCTGTCGTTCCTGACTCTCTCCTCTAGCCTCTCTGTCACATACTTCTTGACTTTCGTCCCAAGTCTCTTTCTCCTGTCCTGCCTGAATATCGTCCCAAGCCTCTCTCTCCTGTCCTGCATGACTCTCGTCCCAAGCCTCTCTCTCCTGTCCTGCCTGACTCGTCCCATGCCTCTGTTTCATACTCTGCATGACTCTCCTCCCAAGCCTCTCTCTTGTCCTGCCGGACTGTCGTCCCAAGCCTCTCAATCCTGTCTTGCCTGACTCTCGTCACAAACCTCCCTCTCTTGACCTAGCTGACTCCCGTTCCCAGCCTCTCTTTCCTGTCCTGCCTAACTCTCGTCCCAAGCCTATCTCTTCTGTCCTGCCTGACTGTCGTCAAAAGCCTCTCTCTTTTGTCCTGCCTGACTCTCTCCTCATCACTCTCTCTCATGTCCTGCCTGACTCTCGTCCCATGCCTCAATCACCTTTTCTGCCTGACTCTCCTCCCAAGCCTCTCTCTCTTGTCCTGCATGACTGTCGTCACAAGCCTCTCTCCCCTGTCCTTCCTGACTCTCGTCCCAAACCTCCCTCTCTTGTCCTGGCTGACTCTCATCCCCGGCCTCTCTCACCTGTCTTGCCTGACTCTAGTCCCAAGCCTCTCTCTCATGTCCTGCCTGACTCTCGTCCCAAGCCTCTCTCTTCTTTCCTGCCTGACTCTCGTCCCAAGCCTCTTTCTCCTACTTGCCTGACTCTCGTCCCAAGCCCTTCTCTCCTACCCTGCCTGACTCTCGTCCCAAGCCTCTCTCTCCTGTCCTGCCTGACTCTCGTTCCAATCCTCTCTCTCCTGTCCTGCCTGACTCTCGTGCCAAACCTCTCTCCTACCCTGCCTGATCGTCGTCCCAAGCCTCCCTCTCCTGTCCTGCCTGACTCTCGTCCCAAGCTTTTCTCATCTGTCCTGCCTGACTCTAGTCCCTAGCCACTCTCTCCTGTCCTGCCTGACTCTCGTCCCATGCCTCTCTCTCTTGTCCTGCATGACTGTCGTCCCAAGCCTATCTATCTTGTCCTGCTTGACTCTCATCCCAAGACCCTCTCTCCTACCGAGCCTGACTCTCGTCCCAAGCTCTCGTTCTAGGTATGCCTGACTCTCGTCCCATGACTCTTTCTACTGTCATGGCTGACTCTCATCTCAAGCTTCTCTCTCCTGTCCTGCCTGACTCTCGTCCCAAGTTTCTCTCTCCTATCCTTTCTCACTTTCGCCCCAAGCCTCTCTTTCCTGTCCTGCCTGACTCTCGTGCCAAGTCTCTGTCTCCTGTCCTGTCTGACTCTCGTCCCAAGCCTCTCTCTCCTGTCCAGCCTGACTTCTGTCCCAAGCTTCTCTGTCTTGTCCTGCCTGACTCTCGTCCCAAGCCTCTCTCTCCTGTCCTGCATGACTCTCGTCCCAACCCTCTCTCTCCTGTCCTGTCTGACTCTCGTCCCAAGCCTCTCTCTCCTGTCCTGCCTGACACTCGTCCCAGGCCTGTCTCTTCTTTCCTGCATGACTCACGTCCCAAACCTCTTTCTCCTACTTGCCTGACTCTCGTCCGAAGCCCTTCTCTCCTACCCTGCCTGACTCTCGTCCCAAGCCTCTCTCTCCTGTCCTGCATGACTCTCGTCCCAACCCTCTCTCTCCTGTCCTGCCTGACTCTCGTGCCAAGCCTATATCTTCAACCCTGCCTAATCGTCGTCCCAATCCTCCCTCTCTTGTCCTGTTTAACTCTCTCGTCAAGCC
Source organism: Panulirus ornatus (assembly GCF_036320965.1). Lineage (NCBI taxonomy): Eukaryota > Metazoa > Arthropoda > Malacostraca > Decapoda > Palinuridae > Panulirus > Panulirus ornatus. The sequence goes on from NW_027264901.1 coordinate 228,152, forward strand.
TCTCTCTCCTGTCCTTCCTGACTCTCGTCCTAAGCTTTTCTCCCCTCTCCTGCCTGACTCTAGTCCCTAGCCACTCTCTCCTATCCTGCCTGACTCTCGCCCCATGCCTCTCTCCTCTGTCCTTCCTAACTCTCGTCCCATACCTCTCTCTCCTGTCCTGCTTGACTCTCGTCCCAAGCCTCTCTCTCATGTTCTGCCTGACTGTCGTCCCAAGCCTATCTCTCTTGTCCTGCTTGACTCTCGTCCCAAGCACCTCTCTCCTACCCAGACTGACTCTCGTCCCAAGCTCTCGTTCCAGGCCTGCTTGACTCTCGTCGCATGACTCTCTCTTCTGTCATGGCTGACTCTTATCTCAAGCTTCTCTCTCCTGTCCTGCCTGACTCTCGTCCCAAGCCACTCTCTCTTGTCCTTTCGGACTCTCGTCCCATGCCTCTCTCTCCTGTCCTGCCTGACTCTCGTGCCAAGTCTCTCTCTCCTATCCTGTCTGACTCTCGTCCCAAGCCTCTCTCTCCTGTCCTGGCTGACTCCTGTCCCAAGCTTCTCTGTCTTGTCCTGCCTGACTCTCGTCCCAAGTCTTTTTCTCCTACTTGCCTGACTGTCGTCCAGAGCCCTTCTCTACTACCCTGCCTGACTCTCGTCCCAAGCCTCTCTCTCCTGTCCTGCCTGACTGTCGTCCCAAGCTTCTCTGTCTTGTCCTGCCTGACTCTCGTATCAAGCATTTTTCTCCTACTTGCCTGACTGTCGTCCATAGCCCTTCTCTCCTACCCTGCCTAACTCTCGTCCCAAGCCTCTGTCTCCTGTACTGCCTGACTGTCGTCCCATGCGTCTCTCTCCTGTCCTGTTTGACTCTCGTCTCCAACGTCTTTCTCCTATCCTGGTTGATTCTCTTAGCAAGCCTCTCTCTCCTGTCCTGCCTCTCTCTAGTCCAAAGCCTCTCTCTTATCCTGCCTGACACTCGTCTCAAACCTCTCTCTCCTGCCCTTCCTGACTCTTTCCTCAAGCCTCTCTCTCCTATCCTACCTAACTCTCGTCCCAAGTGTCTATCTCCTACCCTGCATGATTCTCGTACCAAGCCTCTGTCTCCTGTCCTGGCTGACTCTCGTCCCGAGCCTCTCTCTCCTGTCTTGCCTGACTGTCGTCCCAGCCTGTTTCTCCTGTCTCGCCTGACTCTCGTCCTAAGCCTCCCTCTCTTGTCCTGGCTGACTCTCGTCCTAGGCCTCTCTCTCCTGTCCTGCCTGACTCTCGTCCCAAGACTCTCTCTCTCCTGTCCTGCTTCACTCTCGTCCCAGGCCTCTCTCTCCTGTCCTGCCTGACTCTTATCCCAAGCCTCTCTCTCCTGTCCTTCCTGACTCTCGTCCCAAGCCTCTCTCTTCTGCCCTCCCTGACGCTCGTCCCAAGCCTCTCTCTCCTACCCTGCCTCACTGTCGTCGAAAGCCTCCCTCTCATGTCTTGCGTAACTCTCTATTCAAGTCTCTTTCTCCTGTCCTGCCTGACTCTCGTCCCAAGCCTCTCTCTCCTGTCCTTCCTGACTCTCGTCCTATGCCTCTCTCTCTGTTCTGCCTTTCTCTCCTCCCAAGCCTCTCTCTCTTGTCCTGCCTGACTCTCGTCCCAAGCCTCTCTCTCCTGTCCTTCCTGACTCTCGTCCCAAGTCTTTCTCTCTTGTCCTGCCTGACTATCGTCCTAAGCTTCTCTCTCATGTCCCGTCTGACTCTCGTCCCAAGCCCCTATCTCCTCTCCTGCCTGACTGTCGTCCAAAGCCTCTCTCTCCTGTCTTGACTGACTCTCACCTCAAGCCTCTCTCTCCTCTCATGCCTGACTCTCGTACTAACCCTCTACCTCCTGTTTTGCCTGACACTCGTCCCAGGCTTCTTTCTCCTGTCCTGCATAACTCTCGTCCCAAGCCTCTCTCTCCTGTCCTGCCTGACTCTCGTCGCAACTCCCTCTCTCCTACCCTGCCTGACTCTCGTCCGAAGCCTCTGTCCTGTCGAGACTGACTCTCGTCCCAAGCCTCTCTTTCCTGTCCTGCCTGACTCTTGTCCCAAGCACCTCTCTCCTGTCCTGCCTCATTCTCGTCCCAAGCCTCTCTTTCTTGTCCTGCGTGACACTCGTTTCAAGACTCTACCTCCTTTCCTGCCTGACTCAGGTCCTAACCCTCTCTCTCCTGTCCTGCCTGACTCTCGTCCCAAGTCTCTCTCTCCTACCCTGCCTGACCGTCGTCCCAAGCATCTCTCTCCTATCCTGCCTGACTCTCTCTTCAAGCCTCTCTCTCCTGTCCTGCCTGACTCTCGTCCCAATCTTTCTCCCCTGTCCTGCCTGACTCTAGTCCCAAGCCTAACTCTCATGTCCTGACTGACTCTCGTACCATGCCTCTCTCTTCTGTCTTGCCTAACTCTCGTCCCACGCATCTCTCTCCTGTCCTGCCTGACTCTCGTCCCAAGCATCTCTTTCCTGTTCTGCCTGACTGTCGTCCCAAGCCTATCTCTCTTGTCCTGCTTGACCCTCGTCCCAAGCCCCTCTCTCCTACCCAGCCTGGCTCTCGTCCCAAGCTCTCGTTCCATGACTGCCTGACTCTCGTCCCATGACTACCTCTCCTGTCATGCCTGACTCTCATCCGAAGCTTCTTTCTCCTGTCCTGCCTGACTCTCGTCCCAAGCCTCTCTCTCCTGTCCTTTCTGACTCTCATCCCAATCCTCTCTCCCCTGTCCTGCCTGACTCTCGTGCCAAGTCTTTCTCTCCTGTCCTGTCTGACTCTCGTCCCAAGACTCTCTCTCCTGTCCTGCCTGACTCCTGTCCCAAGCTTCTCTCTCTTGTCCTGCCTGATTCTCGTCCCAAGCCTTTTTCTCCTACTTGCCTGACTTTCGTCCATAGCCCTTCTCTCCTACCCTGTCTGACTCTCGTCCCAAGCCTCTCTCTCCTGTCCTTCCTGACTCTCGTCCCAGTCTTCCTTCTCCTATACTGAATGACTCTCGTCCCAAGTCAATCTCTACTGTACTGCCTGAATATCGTCCGAAGCCCCTCTCTCCTACCCCGCATGATTCTCGTCCCAAGCCTCTCCTTTCTGTCCTGCCTTACTCTCGTCCCAAGCCCCTCTCTCCTACCCTGCCTGACTCTCGTCCCAAGCCTCTCTCCTGTCGAGCTTGACTCATCCCAAGCCTCTCTCTTCTCTCTTGCCTGACTCTCGTCCCAGTCCTCTCTCTCCTGTCCTGACTGACTCTCGTCCCAAGCCTCTTTCTCCTAATTCCGTGACTCTCGTTCCAAGCCTTTCTCTCCTACGCCTCCTGACTCTCGTCCCAAGCCTCTCTCTCCTGTCCTGCCTGACTGCGGTCCGAAGCCACTTTCTCCTATCCTGCCTGACTGTCGTCCCAAGCTTCTCTCTCCTTTCATGCCTGATTCTCGTCCCAAGCCACTCTCTCCTGTCGTGCCTGACTCTCTCCTCAAGCCTCTCTCTCCTCTCTTACCTGACTCTCGTCCCAAGTCTCTCTCTCCGGTTCTGCCTGATTCTCGTCCCAAACCTCTCTCTCCTGTCCTCACTGACTCTCGTGCGAAGACTCTTTCTCCTGACCTGCATTACTGTCATGCCAAGCCTCTCTATCCTGTCGTGCCTGACTCTCTCCTCAAGCCTCTCTCTCCTGACTTTCGTCCCAAGTCTCTTTCTCCTATCCTGCATGAATATCGTCCCAAGTCTCTCTCTCCTGTCCTGCCTGACTCTCGTCCCAATCTTCCCTCTCCTATACTGAATGACTCTCGTCCTAAGTCAATCTCTACTGTACTGCCTGAATATCGTCCGAAGCCCCTCTCTCCTACCCCGCATGATTCTCGTCCCAAGCCTCTCCTTTCTGTCCTGCCTTACTCTCGTCCCAAGCCCCTCTCTCCTACCCTGCCTGACTCTCGTCCCAAGCCTCTCTCCTGTCGAGCTTGACTCATCCCAAGCCTCTCTCTTCTCTCTTGCCTGACTCTCGTCCCAGTCCTCTCTCTCCTGTCCAGACTGACTCTCGTCCCAAGCCTCTTTCTCCTAATTCCGTGACTCTCGTTCCTAGCCTTTCTCTCCTACCCTTCCTGACTCTCGTCCCAAGCCTCTCCTGTCCTCCCTGACTGTCGTCCGAAGCCACTTTCTCCTGTCCTGCCTGACTGTCGTCCCAAGCTTCTCTCTCCTTTCATGCCTGATTCTCGTCCCAAGCCACTCTCTCCTGTCGTGCCTGACTATCTCCTCAAGCCTCTCTCTCCTATCCTGCCTGACTTTCGTCCCAAGTCTCTTTCTCCTGTCCTGCCTGAATATCGTCCCAAGCCTCTTTGTCCTGTCCTGCCTGACTCTCGTTCCAAGCGTCTATCTCCTTTCTTGCCTGACTCTCGTCCCAAGTCTCTCTCTCCGGTTCTGCCTGATTCTCGTCCCAAACCTCTCTCTCCTGTCCTCACTGACTCTCGTGCGAAGACTCTTTCTCCTGACCTGCATTACTGTCATGCCAAGCCTCTCTCTCCTGTCGTGCCTGACTCTCTCCTCAATCCTCTCTCTCCTATCCTGCCTGACTTTCGTCCCAAGTCTCTTTCTCCTAGCCTGCATGAATATCGTCCCAAGTCTATCTCTCCTGTCCTTCCTGACTCTCGTCCCAAGCCTCTCTCTCCTGTCCTGCCTGACTCTCGTCCCATGCCTCTCTCTCCTGCTTTGCCTTAACCTCCTCCCAAGCCTCTCTCTTCTGTCCTGCTTGACTCTCGTCCCAAGCCTTTCTATCCTCTCCTGCCTGACTCGGTCCCAAGCCTCTCTCTTCTTTCCTGCATAACTCTCGTCCCAGGAGTCTTTCTCCTACTTGCCTGACTCTCGTCCCTGCCTGACTCTCGTCAAAAGCCTCTCTCTCATGTCCTGCCTAGCTCTCGACCCAAGCCTCTCTCTCCTGTCCTACCTGACTCTCGTCCCAAGCCTCTCTCTCTTATCCTGCCTGACTCGGTCCCAAGACTCTCTCTCCTCTTCTGCCAGACTCTCGTCCTAAGCCTCTCTCTTCTGTCCTGCCTGACTTTCGTCAAAAGCTTCTCTCTCCTGTCCTGTCTGACTCTCTCCTCATCCCTCTCTCTCCTATCCTGCCTGATTCTCGTCCCCAGCTTCTCTCTCATGTCTTGCCTGACTCTCGTCCCATGCCTCTCCTTTTCTGACTGACTCTTCTCCCAAGCCTCTCTCTCTTGTCCTGCCTGACTGTCGTCCCAAGCCTCTCACTCCTGTCTTGCCTGACTCTCTTCCCAAACCTCCCTCTCTTGTCCTGGGTGACTCTCGAACCCAGCCTCTCTCTCCTGTCCTGCCTGACTCTCGTCCCAAGCCTCTCTCTCCTGTCCTGCCTGACTCGTCCCAAGCCTCTCTCTTCTTTCCTGCCTGACTCTCGTCCGAAGCCTCTTTCTCCTACTTGCCTGACTCGTCCCAAGCCCTTCTCTCCTACCCTGCCTGACTCTCGTCCCAAGTCTCTCTCTCCGGTCCTGCCTGACTCTTGTTCCAAGCCTCTCTCTCCTGTCCTTCCTAACTCTCATCCCAAGCCTCTCTCTTCTGCCCTCCCTGACTCTCGTCCCAAGCCTCTCTCTCCTACTCTGCCTGACTGTCGTCGAAAGCCTCCCTCTCATGTCTTGCCTAACTCTCTAGTGAAGCCTCTCTCTCCTGTCCTGCCTGACTCTCGTCCCAAGCCTCTCTCTCCTGTCCTGCCTGACTCTCGTCCCATGCCTCTCTCTTCTGTTTTGCCTTTCTCTCCTCCCAAGCCTCTCTCTCCTATCCTGCATGACTCTCGTTCCCAGCCTCTCTCTCCTGTCCTTTCTGACTCTCGTCCCAAGCCTCTCTCTCCTGTCCTGCCTGACACTCGTCCTAAGTCTCTCTCTCCTGTACTGTCTGACTCTCGTCCCAAGCCTCTCTCTCCTGTCCTGCCTGACTCCTGTCCTAAGCTTCTCTGTCTTGTCCTGCCCGACTCTCGTCCCAAGCCTTTTTCTCCTACTTTCCTGACTGTCGTCCATAACCCTTCTCTCAAATCCTGCCTGACTCTCGTCCCAAGCCTCTCTCTCCTGTCCTGCTTGACTCTCGTCCCAAGCCTCCCTGTCGTGTACTGCCTGACTCTCGTCCCAAGTCAATCTCTCCTGTAATGCCTGAATATCGTCCGAAGCCCCTTTCTCCTACCCTGCATGATATTTTTCCCAGGTCTGTATTTTCTGTCCTGCCTTGCTCTCGTCCAAAGCCTCTCTCTCCTACCCTGCCTGACTCTCGTCCCAAGCCTCTCTCTTGTCGAGCTTGACTCTCATCCCAAGCCTCTCTCTTTTCTCCTGCCTGACTCTCGTCCCAGTCCTCTCTCTCCTGTCCTGACTGACTCTTGTCCCAACCCTTTATCTCCTAATTTCCTGACTCTCGTTCCAAGCCTTTCTCTCCTACCCTTCTTGATTCGCGTCATAAGCCTCTCTCTCCTGTCCTGCCTGAATATCGTCCGAAGCCTCTCTCTCCTGTCCTGCTTGACTCTCGTCCCAAGCCTCTATCTCCTCTCTTACCTGACTCTCGTCCCAAGTCTCTCTCTCCGGTCCTGCCTGACTCTCGTCCCAAGCCTCTCTCTCTTGTCCTCCCTGACTTTCGTCCCAAGCCTCTTTCTCCTGTCCAGCCTTACTGTCATCCCAAGCCTCTCTCTCCTCTCCTGCCTGATTCTTGTCCCAAGCCTCTCTCTCCTGTCATGCCTGACTCTCTCCTCGAGCCTCTCTCTCCTATCCTGCCTGACTTTCGTCCCAAGTCTTTTTCTCCTGTCCTGCCTTAATATCGTCCCAAGCCTCTGTCTCCTGTCCTTCCTGACTCTCGTCACAACATTTTCTCTCCTATCTTGCCTGACAATCTTCCCTGGCCTCTATTTCCTGTCCTGCCTGACTCTAGTCCCAAACCTCTCTCTCCTGTCCTGTCTGACTCTCGTCCCATGCCTCTCTCTCCTGTTCTGCCTGACTCTCCTCCCAAGCCTCTCTCTCTTGCCCTGCCCAACTGCCGCCAATAGCCTGTCACTCCTGTCTTGCTTGACTCTTGTCAAAAGCCTCCCTCTCTTGTCCTGGCTGACTCTCGTCCCCTGACTCTCCCTCCTCTCCTGCCTAACTCTCTTCCCAAGCCTCTCTCTCCTGTCCTGCCTGAGTGTCGTCAAAAGCCTCTCTCTCCTGTCCTGCCTGACTCTCTCCTCATCCCTCTCTCTCCTGTCCTGCCTGACTCTCGACCCCAGCCTCTCTCTCCTGTCCTGCCTGACTCTCGTCCGAAGACCCTCTCTCCGGTCCCGCCTGACTCTCGTCCGAAGCCTCTCTCTCCTGTCCTGCCTGACTCTCGACCAAAGCCTTTCTCTCCTGTCCTGCCTGACTCTCGTCCCCAGCGTCTCTCATCTGTATTGCCTGCCTCTCGTCCCAAGCCTCTCTCTCACTTGTACTGCCTGATTTTCGTCCCGAGCCTCTCCCTCCTATCGTGCCTGACTCCGTCCCAAGCCTCTCTCTCCTGTCCTGCCTGACTCTCGTCCCAAGCCTCTCTCTCTTATCCTGCCTGACTCGGTCCCAAGACTCTCTTTCCTCTCCTGCCAGACTCTCGTCCTAAGCCTCTCTCTACTGTCCTGCCTGACTTTCGTCAAAAGCTTCTCTCTCCTGTCCTGTCTGACTCTCTCCTCATCCCTCTCTCTCCTATCCCGCCTGATTCTCGTCCCCAGCTTCTCTCTCATGTCCTGCCTGACTCTCGTCCCATGCCCCTCTCTCCTTTTCTGCATGACTCTCCTGCCATGCCTCTCTCTCTTGTTCTGCCTGACTCTAGTCCGTAGCCACTCTCTCCTGTCCTGCCTGACTCTCGTCCCATGCCTCTCTCTCCTACCCAGCCTGACTCTCGTCCCAAGCTCTCGTTCAAGGCCTGCCTGACTCTCGTCACATGACTCTCTCTCCTGCCATGGCTGACTCTCATCTCAAGCTTCTCTCTCCTGTCCTGCCTGACTCTCGTCCCAAGCCTCTCTATCCTGTCCTTTCTGATTCTCGTCCCAAGCCTCTCTCTCCTGTCCTGCCTGACTCTTGTCCTAAGTCTCTCTCTCCTGTACTGTCTGACTATCGTCCCAACCTTCTCTCTCCTTTTCTGCCTGACTCCTGTCCCAAGCTTTTCTATCTTGTCCTGCCTGACTATTGTTCCAAGCCTTTTTCTCCTACTTGCCTGACTGTCATCAATAGCCCTTCTCTCCTACCCTGCCTGACTCTCGTCCCAAGCCACCCTGTCGTGTACTCCCTGACTCTCGTCCCAAGCCTCTCTCTCCTGTCCAGTCTTACTCTCGTCCCAAGCCCCTATCTCCTCTCCTGTCCTGCCTGGCTGTCGTCCCAAACCTCTCCCTCCTGTCCTTCCTAACTGTCGTCCCAAGCCTCTCTCTCCTGTCCTGCCTGACTCACGTCCCGTGCCTCTCTCTCCTGTCCTGCTTGACTCTCGTTCGAAGACTCTCCCTCCTGTCCTGCCTTATTCTCGTCCCATGACTCTCTCTTCTATCCTGCCTGATTCTTATCCCAAGCCTCTCTCTCCTGTCCTGCCTGACTCTAGTCCCAAGGCTTCCTCTCCTGTAATGCCTGACGCTCGTCCCAAGCCAATCTCTCCTGTACTGCCTGAATATCTTCCGAAGCCCCTCTCTCCTACCCGCATGATTCTCGTCCCAAGCCTCTCTTTTCTGTCCTGCCTTACTCTCGTCCCAAGCCTCTATCTCCTTCCCTGCCTGACTCTCGTCCCAAGACTCTCTCCTGTCGAGCTTGACTCATCCCAAGCATCTCTCTTCTCTCCTGCCTGACTCTCATTCCAGTCCTCTCTCTCCTCTCCTGACTGACTCTCGTCCCATGCCTCTTTCTCCTAATTGCGTGACTCTCGTTCCAAGCCCTTCTCTATTACCCTTCCTGACTCTCGCCTCTCTCTGCTGTCCTGCCTGACTGTGGTCCGAAGCCTCTCTCTCCTGTCCTGCCTGCCTGTCGTCCCAGGCTTCACTCTCCTGTCCTGCTTGATTCTCGTCCCAAGCCACTCTCTCCTGTCGTGCCTGACTCTCTCCTCAAGCCTCTGTCTCCTATCCTGCCTGACGTTCGTCCCAAGTCTCTTTCTCCTGTCCTGCCTGAATATCGTCCCAAGCCTCTCTCTCCTGTCCTGCCTGACTCTCGTTCCAAGCGTCTATCTCCTCTCTTGCCTGACTCTCGTCACAAGTCTCTCTTTCCGGTCCTGCCTGACTCTCGTCTGAACATCTCGCTCCTGTCCTCCCTGACTCTCGTCCGAAACCTCTTTCTCCTGACCTGCATTACTGTCATCCCAAGCCTCTCTCTCCTCTCCTTCCTGATTCTCTTCCCAAGCCTCTTTCTCATGTCGTGTCTGACTCTCTCCTCAAACCTCTCTCTCCTATCTTGCCTGACTTTCGTCCCAAGTCTCTTTCTCCTGTCCTGCCTGAATATCCTCCCAAGCCTCTCTCTCCTGTCCTGCCTGACTCTCGTCCCAAGCCTCTTTCTCCTGTCCTGCTTGACTCTCTCCTCATCCCTCTCTCTCCTGTCCTGCCTGACACTCGTCTCCAGCCTCTCTCTCATGTCCTGCCTGACTCTCGTCCCATGCCTTTCTCTCCTTTTCTGACTGACTCTCCTCCCAAGCCTCTCTCTTTTGGCCTGCCTGACTGTCGTCCCAAGACTCTCACTCCTGTCTTGCCTGACTCTCGTCACAAACCTCCCTCTCTAGTCCTGGCTGACTCTCGCACCCAGCCTCTCTCTTCTTTCCTGCCTGACTCTCGTTCCAAGCCTCTTTCTCCTACCTGCCGGACTCTCGTCCCAAGCCCTTCTCTCCTACCATGCCTGACTCTAGTCGTAAGCCTCTTTCTCCTGTCCTGCCTGACTCTCGTCCCAAGCTTCTCTCTCCTGTCCTGCCTGACTGTCGTCCCAAGCTTCTCTTTTCTGTCCTGCCTGACTCTCGTCCCAAGCCTTTTTCTCCTACTTCCCTGACTGTCGTCCATGGTCCTTCTCTCCTACCCTGCCTGACTCTCGTCCTAAGCATATCTCTCCTGTCCTGCCTGACTCTCGTCCCAAGCCTCCCTCTCCTGTACTGCCTGACTCTCGTCTCAAGCCAGTCTCTCCTGTACTGCCTGAATATCGTCCGAAGCCACTCTCTCCTACGCAGCATGATTCTCGTCCCAAGCCTCTCTTTTCTGTCCTGCCTTACTCTTGTCCCAAGCCCCTCTCTCTTACCCTGCTTAACTCTCGTCCCAAGCCTCTCTCCCGTCGAGCTTGACTCATCCCAAGCCTCTCTCTTCTCTCCTGCCTGACTCTCGTCCCAGTTCTCTCTCTCCTGTCTTGGCTGACTCTCGTCCCAAGGCTCTTTCTCCTAATTGTGTAACTCACGTTCCAAGCCCTTCTCTCCTACCCTTCCTGACTCTCGTCCCAAGCCTCTTTCTCCTGTCCCTCCCTGACTCTCGTCCGAAGCCTCTTTCTCCTGTCCTGCCTGACTGTCGTCCCAAGCTCTCTCTCCTGTCCTGCCTGACTCTCGTCTCAAGCTTCTCTCTCCTGTCCTTCCTGACTCTCTCCTCAAGCCTCTCTCTCCTTCCTGCCTGACTTCTCGTCCCAAGCTCTCTCTTCTGTCCTGCTGACTCTCGTTCCCAAGCCTCTCTCTCCTGTCCTGGCTGACTCTCGTCCCAAGCCTTTCTCTCCTGTCTTGCCTGACTCTCGTCCCAAGCCTCTCTGTCCTGCCTGACTCTCCCAAGCCTCCTCTCCTGTCCTCCCTGATTCTCGTCCCAAGCCTCTCTTTTCTGTCCTGCTCATTCTCTCGTCCCAAGCCCCTCTCTCCTACCCTGCCTGACTCTCGTCCCAAGCCTCTCTCCTGTCGAGCTTGACTCATCCCAAGCCTCTCTCTTCTCTCCTACCTGACTCTCGTCCCAGTCCTCTCTCTCCTGTCCTGACTGACTCTCGTCCCAATCCTCTTTCTCCTAATTGCGTGACTCTCGTTCCAATCCCTTCTCTACTACCCTTCCTGACTCTCGTCCCAAGCCTCTCTCTCCTGTCCTGCCTGACTGTCGTCCGAAGCTCTTTCTCCTGTCCTGCCTGACTGTCGTCCCAAGCTTCCCTCTCCTGTCCTGCCTGATTCTCGTCCCAAGCCAAACTCTCCTATCCTGCCTGACTTTCGTCCAAAGTCTCCTTCTCCTGTCCTGCCTGAATATCGTCCCAAGCCTCTCTCTCCTGTCCTGCCTGACTCTCCTTCCAAGCGCCTATCTCCTCTCTTGCCTGACTCTCGTCATAAGTCTCTCTCTCCGGTCTGCCTGACTCTCGTCCCAAACCTCTCTCTCCTGTCCTCCCTGACTCTCGTCCAAAGCCTCTTTCTCCTGTCCTGCATTACTGTCATGACAAGCCTCCCTCTCCTCTCCTGCCTGATTCTCGTCCCAAGCCTCTCTCTCCTGTCGTGACTGACTCTCTCCTCAAGCCTCTCTCTCCTATCCTGCCTGATTTTCGTCCCAAGTCTCTTTCTCCTGTAATGCCTGAATATCGTCCCAAGCCTCTGTCTCCTGTCCTGCCTTACTCTCGTCCCAAGCATCTCTCTCCTGTCCTGCCTGACTGACGTCCCAAGCCTCTCACTCCTGTCTTGTCTGACTCTCGTCATAAACCTCCCTCTCTTGACCTGGCTGACTCTCGTCCCCAGCCTCTCTCTCCTGTCCTGCCTAACTCTCATCCCAAGCCTCTCTCTCCTGTCCTGCCTGACTCTCGTTCCAAGCCTCTCTCTCCTATCCTGCTTGAATCGGTCCCAAACGTCTCTCTCCTCTCCTGCCAGACTATCGTCCCAAGCCTCTCTCTGTTCTTCCTGACTGTCGTCAAAAGCCTCTCTCTCCTGTCATGCCTGACTCCTCATCCCTCTCTATCCTGTCCTGCCTGACTCTCATCCCCTGCATCTCTTTCATGTCCTGAATGACTCTCATCCCTATGCCTCTCTCTCCTGTTCTGCCTGACTCTCCTCCCAAGCCTTTCTCTCTTCTCCTGCCTGACTGTCGTTCCAAGCCTCTCACTCCTGTCTTGCCTGACTCTCGTCCCAAACCTCCCTCTCTTGTCCTGGCTGACTCTCATCCTGAGCCTCTCTCTCCTGCCCTGCCTTACTCTTGTCTCAAGCCTCTCTCTACTGTCCTGCCTGACTCTCGCCCCAAGCCTCTGTCTTCTTTCATGCCTGACTCTCGTCCCATGACTCTCTCCTGTCCTACCTGACTCTCTTCCCAAGCCTCTCTCTCCACCCTGAACGACTCTCGTCCCAAGTCTCTCTTTCCTGTCCTGCATAACTCTTGATCCATTCCTCAATCTCCTGTCCTTCTTGACTCTCGTCCAAAGCCTCTCTCTCCTGTCCTGCCTGTCTTTCGTCTCCTGCCTCTCTCTCCTGTCCTGCCTGACTCTCGCCCCAAGCCTCTGTCTCCTCTCCTGCCTGACTCTCGTCCCAAGCCTCTCTCTCCTACCCTGCTTGACTCTGTCCAAGACTCTCTCTCCTGTCCTTCCTGACTCTCGTCCGAAGACTCTCTCTCCTGTCCAGACTGACTCTCGTCCAATGCCTCTGTCTTCTGTCCTTCCTGAAACACATCCGATGCGTCTCTCTCCTTTCCTGCCTGACTCTCGTCCCACAACTCTCCCTCCTATCTTACTTGACTGGTCCGAAGCCCCTCTCCCCTGCCATGCATGATTCCCGTCCCAAGCCTCTCTCGCCTGTAATGCCTGATTCTCGTCAGAAGCCCCTTTCTCTTACCCGGCCTGACTCTCGTTCCAGGCCTCTCTCTCCTATCCTGCCTGACTCTCGTTCCAAGTGTCTCTCTCCTGTCCTGCGTGACTCTCGTCCCAAGCCCCTCTCTCACCTGTTCTGCCTGATTCTCGTCCTAAGTCTCTCTCTACTATCGTGCCTGACTCGGTCCCAAGCCTCTCCCTCCTGCACTGCCTGATTCTCGTCCCAAGGCTCACTCTCCTGTCCTGACTGACTCTCCTCCCAAGCCACTCTCTTTTGTCCTGAATTACTCTTGTCCCAAGCCTCTCTCTCCTATCCTACCTGACTCTCGTCCCAAGACTCTATCCTATGTCATTCCTGATTCTCGGCCCAAGCCTCTCTCTCCTGTCCTGCCTGACTCTCGTCCCAAGCCTCTCTCACCTGTCATTCCAGACTCTCGTCTCAAGCCTCTCTCTCCTGTCCAGTCTGAAACTCGTCCAAAGCCCCTCTCTCCTCTCCTGCCTTACTGTCGTCCCATACCTCTCTCTCCTGTCCTGACTGACTCACCTCAAGCCTTTCAATCCTCTCATTCCTGACTCTCGGTACCAACCCTCTATCTCCTTTCTGACTCTCGTCCTAGGCGTGTTTCTCCTGTCCTGCATAACTCTCTTCCCAATCCTATCTCTCCTGTCGAGCCTGACTCTCGTCCCAAGACTCTCCCTCCTGTCCTGCCTGACTCACGTACGAAGCCCCTCTCTCTTTCCCTGCATGATTCTCGTACCAAGCTTCTCTCTCCAGTCCTGCCTGACTCTCATCCCATCTCCCTCTCTCCTATCCTGCTTGACTCTCGTCCGAAGCCTCTCTCATGTCGAGACTGACTCTCGTCCCAAGCCTCCCTCTTCTGTCCTGCCTGACTCTCGTCCCCAGACTCTCTCTCATGCCCTGCCTGACACTCGTCCCAAGCCTATCTCTCCTGTCCTGCCTGACTCTCGTCCCAAGACTCCCTGTCCTGTCCTGCCTGAAATCTCGCCCCAAGCCTCTCTCTCCTACCCTACCTGACTCTCTTCCGAAGCCCCTCTCTCCTACCCAGCCTGACTCTCGTCCCAAGCTCTTTCTCCAGTCCTGCCTGACTCTCCTCCTAATCCTCTCTCTCCCACCCTGCATGACTCTCGTCCAAAGCCTCTCTCTCCTGTCGTGCCTGACTCTCGTCTACAGGCTCTGTCTCCTGTCCTGCCTGACTCTCGCCCTAAGCCTCTCTCCCCTCTCCTGCCTGACTCTCGTCTCCAGCCTCTCTCTCCTGTACTACCTGCCACTCGACCCATTCCTCTCTCTCCTCTCCTACCTAACTATCATCCCAAGCCTCTCTCTCCTATCCTGCCTGTCCCTGTCCCAAGCCTCTCTCTCCTGTCCTGCCTGACTCTCGTCCGAAGACTCTCTCTCTTGTCCTGCCTGGCTCTCGTTCCATGCCTCTCTCTTAACTCCTGCCTGAAACACATTCGAAGCATCTCTCTCCTTTCCTGCCTGACTCTTGTCCCAAAACTTTCCCTCCTATCTTGCCTGACTTGTACGAAGACCCTCTCCCCTACCCTGCATGATTCTCGTCCTAAGCCTCTCTCTCTCTTGTCTTGCCTGACTCTCGTCACAAGCCCCTCTATCTTCCCCGGCCTGACTCTCGTCCCAAGCCTCTCTCCTTTCGAGCCTGACTCTCGTCACAAGCCTCTCTCTCCTGTCCTGCCTGACTCTAGTCCCAAGCCCCTCTCTCACCTGTCCTGCGTGATTCTCGTCCCAAGCCTCCCTCTCCAATCTTACTTGTCTCGGTCCCAAGCCTCTTTCTCGTACCCTGCATGATTCTCGATCCAAGCCTCTCTCTCTTGTACTGAATGACTCTCGTCCCAAGCTCTCTCTCCAGTCCTGCCTGACTCTCGTCCCAAGCCTCTCTCTCCTGTCTTACTTGCTTGAATCTCGTCCCAAGCCTCTCTGTCCTGTCCTGCCCGACTCTCGTCCTATGCCTCTCTCTCCTGTCTTACCTGACTCTTGTCCCAAGCCTCTCTCTCCTGTCCTGCCTGACTCTCGTCCCAAGACTCTCTGTCTTGTCCGGACTGAACTCTCGTCCCAAGCTTCTCTCTCCTGCCCTGCCTGACTCTCTTCCCAAGGCCCTCTCTCCTACCCAGCCTGACTCTCGTCCAAAGCTCTCTCTCCAGTCCTGCCTGAATCTCGTCCCAATCCTCTCTCTACCACCCTGCCTGACTCTCGTCCCAAGCCTCTCTATCATGTCTTGCCTGAATCTCGTCCCAAGCCTTTCTCTCCTGTCCTGCCTGACTCTCGTCCCATGACTCTCTCTCCTGTCCTACCTGACTCTCGTCCCAAGCCTCTCTCTCCCACCCTGCACGACTCTCGTCCCAAGTCTCTCTTTCCTGTCCTGCATAACTCTTGATCCATTCCTCAATCTCCTGTCCTTCTTGACTCTCGTCCAAAGCCTCTCTCTCCTGTACTGCCTGTCTTTCGTCTCCAGCCTCTCTCTCCTGTCCTGCCTGACTCTCGCCCCAAGCCTCTGTCTCCTCTCCTGCCTGGCTCTCGTCCCAAGCCTCTCTCTCCTACCCTGCCTGACTCTGTTCCAAGCCTCTCTCTCCTGTCCTTCCTGACTCTCGTCCGAAGACTCTCTCTCCTGTCCAGACTGACTCTCGTCCAATGCCTCTGTCTTCTGTCCTTCCTGAAACACATCCGATGTGTCTCTCTCCTTTCCTGCCTGACTCTCGTCCCACAACTCTACCTCCTATCTTGCCTGACTGGTCCGAAGCCCCTCTCCCCTACCATGCAGGATTCCCGTCCCAAGCCTCTCTCGCCTGTAATGCCTGACCCTCGTCACAAGCCCCTTTCTCTTACCCGGCCTGAGTCTCGTCCCAGGCCTCTCTCTCCTATCCTGCCTGACTCTCGTTCCAAGTGTTTCTCTCCTGTCCTGCCTGACTCTCGTCCCAAGCCCCTCTCTCACCTGTTCTGCCTGATTCTCGTCCTAAGTCTCTCTCTACTATCGTGCCTGACTCGGTCCCAAGCCTCTCCCTCCTGCCCTGCCTGATTCTCGTCCCAAGGCTCACTCTCCTGTCCTGACTGTCTCTCCTCCCAAGCCACTATTTCTTGTCCTGAATTACTCTTGTCCCAAGCCTCTCTCTCCTGTCCTGCCTGACTCTCGTCCCAAGACTCTATCCTATGTCATTCCTGATTCTCGGCCCAAGCCTCTCTCTCCTGTCCTGCCTGACTCTCGTCCCAAGCCTCTCTCTCCTGTCATTCCAGACTCTCGTCTCAAGCCTCTCTCTCCTGCCCAGTCTGAATCTCGTCCAAAGCCCCTCTCTCCTCTCCTGCCTTACTGTCGTCCCATACCTCTCTCTCCTGTCCTGACTGACTCACCACAAGCCTTTCAATCCTCTCATTCCTGACTCTCGTACCAACCCTCGATCTCCTTTCTGACTCTCGTCCTAGGCGTGTTTCTCCTGTCCTGCATAACTCTTTTCCCAATCCTCTCTCTCCTGTCCAGCCTGACTCTCGTCCCAAGACTCTCCCTCCTGTCCTGCCTGACTCACGTACGAGGCCCCTCTCTCCTTCCCTGCATGATTCTCGTACCAAGCTTCTCTCTCCACTCCTGCCTGACTCTCATCCCATCTCCCTCTCTCCTACCCTGCTTGACTCTCGTCCGAAGCCTCTCTCATGTCGAGACTGACTCTCGTCCCAAGCCTCTCTCTTCTGTCCTGCCTGACTCTCGTCCCAAGACTCTCTCTCATGCCCTGCCTGACACTCGTCCCAAGCCTATCTCTCCTGTCCTGCCTGACTCTCGTCCCAAGACTCTCTGTCCTGTCCTGCCTGAAATCTCGCCCCAAGCCTCTCTCTCCAACCCTACCTGACTCTCTTCCAAAATCCCCTCTCTCCTACCCAGCCTGACTCTCGTCCCAAGCTCTTTCTCCAGTCCTGCCTGACTCTCGTCCTAAGCCTCTCTCTCTCACCCTGCATGACTCTCGTCCAAAGCCTCTCTCTCCTGTCGTGCCTGACTCTCGTCTACAGCCTCTGTCTCGTGTCCTGCCTGACTCTCGCCCTAAGCCTCTCTCCCCTCTCCTGCCTGACTCTCGTCTCCAGCCTCTCTCTCCTATACTACCTGCCACTCGACCCATTCCTCTCTCTCGTCTCCTACCTAACTATCATCCCAAGCCTCTCTCTCCTATCCTGCCTGTCCCTGTCCCAAGCCTCTCTCTCCTGTCCTGCCTGACTCTCGTCCGAAGACTCTCTCTCCTGTCCTGCCTGGCTCTCGTTCCATGCCTCTCTCTTAACTCCTGCCTGAAACACATTCGAAGCATCTCTCTCCTTTCCTGCCTGACTCTTGTCCCAAAACTTTCCCTCCTGTCTTCCCTGACTTGTACGAAGACCCTCTCCCCTACCCTGCATGATTCTCGTCCCAAGCCTCTCTCTCTCTTGCCTTGCCTGACTCTCGTCACAAGCCCCTCTCTCTTACCCGTCCTGACTCTCGTCCCAAGCCTCTCTCCTTCTGAGCCTGACTCTCGTCACAAGCCTCTCTCTCCTGTCCTGCCTGACTCATGTTCCAAGTGTCTCCCTCCTGTCCTGCCTGACTGTAGTCCCAAGCCCCTCTCTCACCTGTCCTGCGTGATTCTCGTCCCAAGCCTCCCTCTCCAATCTTACCTGTCTCGGTCCCAAGCCTCTTTCTCGTACCCTGCATGAAATTCGATCCAAGCCTCTCTCTCTTGTACTGAATGACTCTCGTCACAAGACCCTCTCTCTTCCCCGGCCTGACTCTCTTCCCAAGCCGCTCTCTCCTACCCGGCCTGACTCTCGTCACAAGCTCTCTCTCCAGTCCTTCTTGACTCTCGCCCCAAGCCTCTCTCTCCTGTCTTGCTTGCTTGAATCTCGTCCCAAGCCTCTCTGTCCTGTCCTGCCTGACTCTCGTCCTATGCCTCTCTCTCCTGTCCTACCTGACTCTTGTCCCAAGCCTCTCTCTCCTGTCCTGCCTGACTCTCGTCACAAGACTCTCTGTCTTGTCCGGACTGAACTCTCGTCCCAAGCTTCTCTCTCCTGCCCTGCCTGACTCTCTTCCCAAGCCCCTCTCTCCTACCCATCCTGACTCTCGTCCAAAGCTCTCCCTCCAGTCCTGCCTGAATCTCGTCCCAATCCTCTCTCTCCCACCCTGCCTGACTCTCGTCCCAAGCCTCTCTCTCATGTCTTGCCTGAATCTCGTCCCAAGCCTTTCTCTCCTGTCCTGCCTGACTCTCTTCCAATGACTCTCTCTCCTGTCCTACCTGACTCTCGTCCGAAGCCTCTCTCTCCCACCCTGCACGACTCTCGTCCCAAGCCTCTCTTTCCTGTACTGCATGACTCTCGATCCATTCCTCAATCTCCTGTCCTTCTTGACTCTCCTCCAAATCCTCTCTCTCCTGTCATGCCTCTCTTTCGTCTCCAGCTTCTCTCTCCTGTCCTGCCTGACTCTCGCCCCAAGCCTCTGTCTCCTCTCCTGCCTGACTCTCGTCACAAGCCTCTCTCTCCTACCCTACCTGACTCTGTCCCAAGCCTCTCTCTCCTGTCCTTCCTGACTCTCGTCCGAAGACTCTCTCTCCTGTCCAGACTGACTTTTGTCCAATGCCTCTGTCTTCTGTCCTTCCTGAAACACATCCGGTGCGTCTCTCTCCTTTCCTGCCTGACTCTCGTCCCACAACTCTCCCTCCTGTCTTGCCTGACTGGTCCGAAGCCCCTCTCCCCTACCATGCATGATTCCCGTCCCAAGCCTCTCTCGCCTGTCCTGCCTGACTCTCGTCACAAGCCCCTTTCTCTTACCCGGCCTGAGTCTCGTCCCAGGCCTCTCTCTCCTATCCTGCCTGGCTCGTTCCAAGTGTCTCTCTCCTGTCCTGCGTGACTCTCGTCCCAAGCCCCTCTCTCACCTGGTCTGCCTGATTCTCGTCATAAGTCTCTCTCTACTATCGTGCCTGACCCGGTCCCAAGCCTCTCCCTCCTGCCCTGCCTGATTCTCGTCCCAAGCCTCACTCTCCTGTCCTGACTGTCTCTCCTCCCAAGCCACTCTTTCTTGTCCTGAATTACTCTTGTCCCAAGCCTCTCTCTCCTATCCTGCCTGACTCTCGTCCCAAGACTCTATCCTATGTCATGCCTGATTCTCGGCCCAAGCCTCTCTTTCCTGTCCTGACTGACTCTCCTCCCAAGCCACTCTTTCTTGTCCTAAATTACTCTTGTCCCAAGCCTCTCTCTCCTATCCTACCTGACTCTCGTCCCAAGACTCTATCCTATGTCATGCCTGATTCTCGGCCCAAGCCTCTCTCTCCTGTCCTGCCTGACTCTCGTCCCAAGCCTCTCTCTCCTGTCATTCCAAACTCTCGTCTCAAGCCTCTCTCTCCTGTCCAGTCTGACTCTCGTCCAAAGCCCCTCTCTCCTCTCCTGCCTGACTGTCGTCCCAAGCCTCTCTCTCCTGTCCTGACTCACTCACCTCAAGCCTTTCAATCCTCTCATGCCTGACTCTCGTACCAACCCTCTATCTGCTGTCTGACTCTCGTCCTAGGCGTGTTTCTCCTGTCCTGCATAACTCTCTTCCCAATCCTCTCTCTCCTGTCCAGCCTGACTCTCGTCCCAAGACCCTCTGTCCTGCCTGACTCACGTCCGAAGCCCCTCTCTCCTTCCCTGCATGATTCTCGTACCAAGCTTCTCTCTCCACTTCTGCCTGACTCTCATCCCATCTCCCTCTCTCCTACCCTGCTTGACTCTCGTCCGAAGCCTCTCTCATGTCGAGAGTGACTCTCGTCCCAAGTATCTCTCTTCTGTCCTGCCTGACTCTAGTCCCACGTCTCTCTTTCGTGTCCTGCATGACTCTCGATCCAATCCTCCCTCTCCTGTCCTTCCTGATTCTCGTCCAAAGCCTCTCTGTCCTGTCGTGCCTGACTCTCGTCTCCAGCCTCTCTCTCCTGTACTACCTGCCACTCGACCCATTCCTCTCTCTCCTCTCCTACCTGACTATCATCCCAAGCCTCTCTCTCCTATCCTGCCTGTCCCTGTCCCAAGCCTCTCTCTCCTGTCCTGCCTGACTCTCGTCCGAAGACTCTCTCTCCTGTCCTGCCTGGCTCCCGTTCCATGCCTCTCTCTTCTCTCCTGCCTGAAACACATTCGAAGCATCTCTCTCCTTTCCTGCCTGACTCTTGTCCCAAAACTTTCCCTCCTGTCTTGCCTGACTTGTACAAAGACCCTCTCCCCTACCCTACATGATTCTCGTCCCAAGCCTTTCTCTCTCTTGTCTTGCCTGACTCTCGTCACAAGCCCCTATCTCTTACCCGGCCTGACTCTCGTCCCAAGCCTCTCTCCTTCCGAGCCTGACTCTCGTCACAAGCCTCTCTCTCCTGTCCTGCCTGACTCATGTTCCAAGTGTCTCCCTCCTGTCCTGCCTGACTCTAGTCCGAAGCCCCTCTCTCACCTGTCCTGCGTGATTCTCGTCCAAAGCCTCCCTCTCCAATCTTACCTGTCTCGGTCCGAAGCCTCTTACTCGTACCCTGCATGATTCTCGATCCAAGACTCTCTCTCTTGTACTGAATGACTCTCGTCATAAGACCCTCTCTCTTCCCTGGCCTGACTCTCTTCCCAAGCCGCTCTCTCCTACCCGGCCTGACTCTCGTCCCAAGCTCTCTCTCCAGTCCTGCCTGACTCTCGTCCCAAGCCTCTCTCTCCTGTCTTGCTTGCTTGAATCTCGTCCCAAGCCTCTCTGTCCTGTCCTGCCTGACTCTCGTCCTATGCCTCTCTCTCCTGTCCTACCTGACTCTCGTCCCAAGCCTCTCTCTCCTGTCCTGTCTGACTCTAGTCCCAGGCCTCTCCTGTCCTGCATGACTCTCGATCCTATCCTTCCTCTCCTGTCGTTCATGACTCCTGTCCAAAGCCTCCTCTCCTCTCCTGCCTGACTCTCGTCCCAAGACTCTCTCTCTTGTCCTTCCTGACTGTCGTCCTAAAACTCTTTCTCCTGTCCTCGCTGACTTTCCTCTCCTCGCTCTCCTGTCCTGCGTGACACTCGTCCTAGGACTCTATCTCCTATTCTGCCTGACTCTCGTCCTAACCCTCTCTCTCCTGTCCTGCCTGACTCTCGTCCCAAGCCTCTCTCTCCTGCTATGCCTGACTCTCATCCTAATCCTCTCTCCCCTGTCCTACCTGACTCTCGTCCCAGGCCTCTCTTCCCTGTCCTGCCTGACTCTCGTCTTATGCTTCTCTCTTCTGTCCTGCCTGATTCTCATCCTAAGACTCTCTCTCCTGATCTGGCTGACTCACGTCGCAAGCCTCTCTCTCCTGTCTTGCCTAACTCTCGTCCCAAGCCTCTCTCCTGTCCTCCCTTACTCTCGTCCCATGCTTCTCTCTCCTGCCCTGCCTGATTCTCGTCTCAAGCCCCTCTCTCACCTGTCCTGCCTGATTCTCGTCCCAAGTCTCTCTCTACTATCGTGCCTGACTCGGTCCCAAGCCTCTCTCACCTGTCTTGCCTAACTCTCGTCCCAAGCCTCTCTCCTGCCCTCCCTTACTCTCGTACCATGCCTCTCTCTCCTGCCCTGCCTGACTCTCGTCCCAAGCCCCTCTCTCACCTGTCCTGCCTGATTCTCGTCCCAAGTCTCTCTCTACTATCGTGCCTGACTCGGTCCCAAGCCTCTCTCTCCTGCCCTGACTGATTCTCGTCCCAAGCCTCTCTCTCCTGTCCTGCCTGACTCTCCTCCCAACACTCTATCCTATGTCATGCCTGATTCTCGGCCCAAGCCTCTCTCTCCGGTCCTGCCTGACTCTCGTCCCAAGCCTCTCTCTTCTGTCCTGCCAGACTCTCGTCTCAAGCCTCTCTCTCACCTGTCCAGTCTGACTCTCGTCCCAAGCCCCTCTCTTCCCTCCTGCCTGACTGTCGTCCAAAGCCTCTCTCTCCTGTCCTGACTGACTCACCTCAAGCCTCTCTCTCCTCTCATGATTGACTCTCGTACCAACCCTCTATCTCATGTCTGACTCTCGTCCTAGGCGTCTTTCTCCTGTCCTGCATAACTCTCTTCCCAATCCTCTCTCTCCTGTCCATCCTGACTCTCGTCCCAAGACTCTCCCTCCTGTCCTGCCTGACTCACATCCGAAGCCCCTCTCTCCTTCCCTGCATGATTTTCGTACCAACCCTCTCTCTCCAGTCCTGCCTGAGTCTCATCCCATCTCCCTCTCTCCTACCGTGCTCACTCTCGTCCGAAGCCTCTCTCATGTCAAGACTGACTCTCGTCCCAAGCCTCTCTCTCCTGTCCTGCCTCACTCTTGTCCGAAGCCTCTCTCTCCTGTCCTGCCTGACTCTCGTCCCAAGCATCTCTCCGGTCCTGCCTGACTCTCGTCCCAAGCCTCTCTCTCCTGTACTGCCAGACTCTCGTCCCAAGCGTCTCTTTCCTGTCCTGCTTAACACTCGTTCCAGGACTCTATCTCCTGTCCTGCCTGACTCTCGTCCTAACACTCTCTCTCCTGTCCTGCCTGACTCATCCCAAGCATCTCTCTCCTACACTGCCTGACCGTCGTCCCAAGCCTCTCTCTCCTGTCCTGCCTGTCTCTCTCGTCAAGCCTCTTTCTCCTTTCCTGCTTGAGTCTCGTCCCAAGCTTTTCTCCCCTGTCCTACCTTACTCTAGTCATTAGCCTCTCTCTCCTGTCCTGCCTGACTCTCGTCCCATGCCTCTCTTTTCTGTCTTGCCTAACTCTCGTCCCATGCTTCTCTCTCCTGTCCTGCCTGACTCTCGTCCAAAGCTTCTCTATCATGTCCTGCCTGACAGTCGTCCCAAGCCGATCTCTCTTGTCCTGCTTGACTCTCGTCCCAAGCCCATCTCTCCTACCAAGCCTGAATCTAGTCCCAAGCTCTCTTTCCAGGCCTGCATGACTCTCGTCCCACGAAACTCTTTCCTGTCCTGCCTGACTCTCCTCCCAAGCCTCTCTCTCCTGTCCTGCCTGACTCTCGTCCCAGGACTTTTCCCCCTGTCCTGTCTGACTCTCGTCCCAAGCCTTTCTCTCCTGTCATGCCTAACTCCTGTCCAAAGCTTTTCTCTCTTGTCCTGCTTGACTCTCCTCCCAAGCCTCTTTCCCCTACTTGCCTGACTCTCGTCCATAGCCCTTCTCTCCTGCCCTGACTGACTCTCGTCCCAAGCCATTCTCTCCTCTCCTGCCTGACTCTCGTCAGAGTCCTATCTCTCCTGTCCTGCCTGACTCTCGTCCCAAACCTGTCTCTCCTAATTGCCTGACTCTCGTTCCAAGGCCTTCTCTCCTTCCCTTCCTGACTCTCGTCCCAAGCCTCTCTCACCTGTCCTGCCTGACTCTGGTCCCAAGCCTCTTTCTCCTACTTGCTTGACTCTCGTACCAAGCTCTTCTATCCGCCGCTGCCTGACTCTCGTCCCAAGACTCTTTCTCCTACCCTGCCTGACTTTCGTCTCAATCCTCTCTCTCTGTCGTGCCTGACTCTCTCCTCAAGCCTCTCTCTCCTATCCTGCCTGACTCTCGTCCGAAGTCTCTCTCTCTTCTCCTGCCTGACTCTCGTCCCAAGCCTCTCTCTCCTGTCCTGACTGACTCTCACCTCAAGCCTTTCTCTCCTCTCATACCTAACTCTCGTACCAACCCTCTCTCTCCTGTCCTTCCTGACTCTCGTCCCAGGCCTATTTCTCCTGTTGTGCATAACTCTCGTCCCAAGCCTCTCTCTCCTTTCCTGCCTGACTCTCTTCCGAAGCCTCTCTCTCCTGTTTTGGCTGACTCTCGTCCCAAAACTCTCTCCCCTATCTTGCCTGACTGTCGTCCGAAGCCTCTCTCTCCTGTCTTGCCTGAATCTCGTCCCAAACATCCCTCTCTTGTCCTGGCTGACTCTCGTCCCAAGCCTCTCTCTCCTGTCCTGCATGACTCTCGTCCCAAGGCTCTCTCCCTCCTGTCCTGCTTGGCTCTCGTTCCAGGCCTCTCTTTCCTGTCCTGCCTGACTCTCGTCCCAAGTCTCTCTCTCCTGCCATGCCTGACTATCGTCAAAAGCCTCTCTCTCCTGTCGCGCCAGACTCTCGTCCCAAGCGTCTCTCTCCTGTCCAGTCTGACTCTCGTCCCAAGCCTCTCTCTCCTCTCCTGCCTGACTGTTGTTCCAAGCCTCTCTCTCCTGTCCTGACTGACTCACCTAAAGCCTTTCTCTCTTCTCATGCCTGACTCTCGTACCAACCCTCTATATCCTGTCCTTCCTGACTCTCGTCCCAGACCTCTCTCTCCTGTCTTGCATAACACTCGTGCTAAGCCTCTCTCTACTGTCCAGCCTGACTCTCGTCCCAACCCTCTCCCTCCTGTCCTGCCTGACTCACGTGAAAAACCACTCTCTCCTACCCTGCATGATTCTCGTACGAAGCTTCTCTCTCTTGTCCTGCATGATTCTCATCACAACTCCTGATCTCCTACCCTGATTGACTCTCTTCCGAAGCCTCTCTCATGTCAAGCCTGACTCTCACTCCAAGCCTCTCTATCCGGTCCTGCCTCATTCTCGTCCAAAACCTCTCTTTCCTGTCCTTCCTGACTCTCGTCCCAAGCCTCTCTCTCCTGTCCTGCCTGACTCTCGTCCCAAGCCACTCTTTCCTGTCCTGCCTGACATTCGTTCTAGTTCTCTATCTTCTGTCCTGCCTGACTCTCGTCCTAACACTCTCCTGTCCTGCCTGACTCTCGTCCCAAGCCTCTCTTTCCTGTCCTGCCTGACATTCGTTCAAGGACTCTATCTTCTGTCCTGCCTGACTCTCGTCCTAACACTCTCCTGTCCTGCCTGACTCTGGTCCCAAGCATCTCTCTCCTACATTGCCTGAGCGTCGTCAAAAGCCTCTCTCTCCTGTCATGCCTGATTCTCTCGTCAAGCCTCTCTCTCCTGTCCTGCTTGACTTTCGTCCAAAGCTTTTCTCTCCTCTCCTGCCTTACTCTAGTCCCAAGTCTCTCTCTCCTGTCCTGCCTGACTATCGTCCCAAGCCTCTCTGTCCTGTCCTGCCCGATTCTCGTTCCAATTCTCTTTTTCCTGTCCTGCCTGACTCTCGTCCCAAGCCTCTCTCTCCTACACTGCCTGAGCGTCGTCAAAAGCCTCTCTCTCCTGTCCTGCCTGATTTTCTCGTCAAACATCTCTCTCCTGTCCTGCTTGACTCTCGTCCCAAGTTTTTCTCTCCTGTCCTGCCTGACTCTAGTCCCAAGTCTCTCTCTCCGGTCATGCCTGACTCTCGTCCCAAGCCTCTCTTTCCTGTCCTGCCTGACTCTCGTCCCAAGCCTCTCTCTCCTGTCCTGCCTGACTCTCGTCCCAAGCCTCTCTTTCCTGTCCTGCCTGATATTCGTTCTAGGACTCTATCTTCTGTCTTGCCTGACTCTCGTCCTAACACTCTCCTGTCCTGCCTGACTCTCGTCCAAAGCGTCTCTCTCCTACACTGCCTGAGCGTCGTCAAAAGCCTATCTCTCCTGTCCTGCCTGAATCTCTCGTCAAGCCTCTCTCTCCTGTCCTGCTTGACACTCGTCCCAAGCTTTTCTCTCCTGTCCTGCCTGACTCTAGTCCCAAGTCTCTCTCTCCTGTCCTTCCTGACTATCGTCCCAAACCTCTCTCTCCTGTCCTGACTGACTCTCGTCCCAAGACTTTATCTCCTGTCCTGCCTGACTCTCGTCCGAAGCATCTATCTCCTCTCCCGTCTGACTCTCGTCCCAAGCCTTTCTCTCCTGTCCTGCCAGACTCCTGTCCCATGCTTCTCTCTCTTATCCTGCTTGACTCTCCTCCCAAGCCTCTTTCTCCTACATGCCTGACTCTCGTCCATAGCCCTTCTCTCCTGCCCTGCCTGACTCTCGTCCCAAGCATCTCTGTCCTGTCCTTACTGACTATCGTCCCAAGCCTCCCTCTCATGTCTTGCCTGACTCTCGTCCCAAGCCAATCTCTCCTGTACTGCCTCAATATTGTCGGAAGCCTCTCTCTCATACCCTGCATTATTCTAGTTCCAAGCCTCTCTTTTCTGTCCTGCCTTACTCTCGTCCCAAGCCCCTCTCTCCTACCCTGCCTGACTCTCGTCCCAAGCCTCTCTCCTGTCGAATTTGACTCTCGTCCCAAGACATTCTCTCCTCTCCTGCCTGACTCTCGTCCGAGTCCTATCTCTCCTGTCCTGCCTGAATATCGTCCCAAACCTGTCTCTCCTAATTGCCTGACTCTCGTTCCAAGCCCTTCTCTCCTACCCTTACTGACTCTCGTCGCAAGCCTCTCTCACCTGTCGTGCCTGAAGCTCGTCCCAAGCCTCTTTCTCCTACTTGCCTGACTCTCGTTCCAAGCCCTTATATCCGCCCCTGCCTGACTCTCGTCCCAAGACTCTCTCTCCTACCCTTCCTGACTTTCGTCTCAAGCCTCTCTCTCCTGTCGTGCCTGACTCTCTCCTCAAGCCTCTCTCTCCTATCCTGCCTGACTCTGGTCCGAAGTCTCTCTCTCCTCTACTGCCTGACTCTCGTCCTAAGCCTCTCTCTCCTGTCCTGACTGACTCTCACCTCAAGCATCTCTCTCCTATCATACCTGACTCTCGTACCAACCCTCTCTCTCCTGTCCTTCCTGATTCTCGTCCCAAGCCTCTTTCTCCTGTCCTGCCTGACTCTCTTCCCAAGCCTCTCTCTCCTGTTCTGGCTGACTCTCGTCCCAAAACTCTCTCCCTTGTCTTGCCTGACTGTCGTCCCAAGCCTCTCTCTCCTCTCCTGCCTGACTCTCGTCCTAAGCCTCTCTCTCCTGTCCTGAGTGACTCTCACCTCAAGCCTCTCTCTCCTATCATACCTGACTCTCGTACCAACCCTCTCTCTCCTGTCCTTCCTGATTCTCGTCCCAGGACTCTTTCTCTTGTCCTGCCTGACTCTCTTCCCAAGCCTCTCTCTCCTGTCCTGCATGAGTCTCGTCCCAAGCCTCTCTCTCTCCTGCCCAGCTTGACTCTCGTTCCAGGCCTCTCTTTCCTGTCCTGCCTGACTCTCGTCCCAAGCCTCTCTCTCCTGTCCTTCCTGACTCTCGTCCAGAGCCTCTCTCTTCTGCCCTCCCTGATTCTCATACCAAGCCTCTCTCTCCTACCCTGCCTGACGGTCATCGAAAGCCTCCCTCTCCCGTCTTGCATAACTCTCTAGTCAAGCCTCTCTCTCCTGCCCTGCCTGACTCTCGTCCCATGCCTCTCTCTCCTGTTCTGCCTGACTCTCCTCCCAAGACTCTCTCTCCTGTCCTGCCTTACTCTCGTCCCAAGCCTCTCTCTCCTGTCCTGCCTGACTCTCGTCCCAAGTCTCTCTCTCCTGTAATGCCTGACTATCGTCCCAAGCCTCTCTCTCCTGTCGTGCCAGACTCTCGTCCCAAGCCTCTCTCTCCTGTCCAGTCTGACTCTCATCCCAAGCCCCTCTCTCCTCTCCTGCCTGACTGTCGTTCCAAGCCTCTCTCTCCTGTCCTGGCCGACTCACCTCAAGCCTCTCTCTCTTCTCATGCCTGACTCTCGTACCAAACTTCTATATCCTGTCCTTCCTGACTCTCGTCCCAGGCCTCTCTCTCCTGTCCTGCATAACTAACGTCCCAAGACTCTCCCTCCTGTCCTGCCTGACTCACGTGAAAAACCCCTCTCTCCTACCCTGATTTATTCTCGTACTAAGCTTCTCTCTCCTGCCCTGCCTGATTCTCATCCCAACTCCCTCTCTCCTACCCTGCTTGACTCTCGTCTGAAGCCTCTCTCATGTCGAGCTTGACTCTCGCTCCAAGCCTTTCTCTCCGGTCCTGCCTGACTCTAGTCCCAAGCCTCTCTTTCCTGTCCTGCCTGACTCTCGTCCCAAGACTCTCTCTCCTGTCCTGCCTGACTCTCGTCCCAAGCCTCTCTTTCCTGTCCTGCCTGACATTCGTTCTAGGAATCTATCTTCTGTCCTGTCTGACTCTCGTCCTAACACTCTCCTGTCCTGCCTGACTCTCGTCCCAAGTCTCTCTTTCCTGTCCTGCCTGACATTCGTTCTAGGACTCTATCTTCTGTCCTGCCTGACTCTCGTCCTAACTCTCTCCTGTCCTGCCTGACTCTCGTCCCAAGCATCTCTCTCCTACACTGCCTGAGCGTCGTCAAAAGCCTCTCTCTCCTGTCCTGCCTGATTCTCTCGTCAAGCCTCTCTCTCCTGTCCTGCTTGACTTTCGTCCAAAGCTTTTCTCTCCTGTCCTGCCTTACTCTAGTCCCAAGTCTCTCTCTCCTGTCCTGCCTGACTATCGTCCCAAGCCTCTATGTCCTGTCCTGCCTAACTATCGTTCCAATTCTCTCTCTCCTGTCCTGCCTGACTCTCGTTCCAAGCCTCTCTCTCCTACACTGCCTGAGCGTCGTCAAAAGCCTCTCTCTACTGTCTTACCTGATTCTCTCGTCAAGCATCTCTCTCCTGTCCTGCCTGACTCTCGTCCGAAGTCTCTCTCTCCTCTCCTACCTGACTCTTGTCCCAAGCCTCTTTCTCTTGTCTTGACTGACTCTCACCTCAAGCCTCTCTTTCCTCTCATCCCTGACTCTCGTACCAACCCTCTCTCTCCTGTCCTTCCTGACTCTCGTCCTAGGCCTCTTTCTCCTGCCATTCATAACTCTCGTGCCAAGTCTCCATCTCTTTTCTTACCTGACTCTCTTCCGAAGCCTCTCTCTCCTGTCCTGGCTGACTCTCGTCCCAAGCCTCTCTCCCCTGTCTTGCCTGACTGTCGTCCCAAGCCTCTTTCTCCTGTCTTGCTTGACTCTCGTCCCAAACCTCCCTCTCTTGTCCTGGCTGACTCTCGTCCCAAGCCTCTCTCTCCTGTCCTGCATGACTCTCGTCCCAAACCTATCTCTCTCCTGTCCTGCTTGACTCTCGTCCCAGGCCTCTCTTTCCTGTCCTGCCTGACTCTTGTCCCAAGCCTCTCTCTCCTGTCCTTCCTGACAATCGTCCCAAGCCTTTAAATTCTGCCCTCCCTAAGTCTCGTCCTAAGCCTCTCTCTCCTACCCTGCCTGACTGTCGTCGAAAGCCTCCCTCTCCTGTCCTGCCTAACTCTAGTCAAACCTCTCTCTCCTGTCCTTCCTGACTCTCGTCCCAAGCCTCTCTCTCCTGTCCTGCCTGACTCTCGTCCCAAGCCTCTCTCTCTCCTGTCCTGCTTGACTCTCGTCCCACGCCTCTCTTTCCTGTCCTGCCTGACTCTCGTCCCAAGCTTTTCTCCCCTGTCCTGCCTGACTCTAGTCATGAGCCTCTCTCTCCTGCCCTTCCTGACTCTCGTCCCAAACCTCCCTCTCTTGTCCTGGCTGACTCTCGTCCCCACCCTCTTTCTCCTGTCCTGCCTGACTCTTGTCCAAAGCCTCTCTCTCCTGTCTCGCCTGACTCTAGTCCCAAACCTCCCTCTCTTCTCCTTGCTGACTCTCGTCCCAAGCCTCTCTCTCCTGTCCTGCATGACTCTCGTCCCAAGCCTTTCTCTCTCCTGTCCTGCTTAATTCTCGTTCCAGGCCTCTTTTTCCTGTCCTGCCTGACTCACGTCAAAAACCCCTCTCTCCTACCCTGCATGATTATCTTACCAAGCTTCTCTCTCCTGTCCTGCCTGATACTCATCGCAACTCCCTCTCTCCTACACTGCTTAACTCTCGTCCGAAGCCTCTCTCAAGTCGAGGCTGACTCTCGCTCCAAGCCTCTCTCTTCGGTTCTTCCTGACTCTCGTCCCAAGCCTCTATCTCCTGTCCTGCCTGACTCTCTTCCCAAGCCTCTCTTTCCTGTCCTGCCTGGCATTCGTTCCAGGACTCTATCTCCTGTCCTGCCTGACTCTCGTCCTAACACTCTCTCTCCGTTCTTGCCTGATTCTCGTCCTAATCCTGTCTCTCCTACACCATCTGACCTTCGTCAAAAGCCTCTCTCTCCTGTCCTGCCTGACTCTCTCGTTAAGCCTCTCTCTCTTGTCCTGCTTGACTCTCGTCCCAAGCTTTTCTGCCCTATCTGCCTAACTCTAGTCCCAAGTCTCTCTCTCCTGTCCTGCCTGACTATCGTCCCAAGCCTCTCTCACCTGTCCTGCCTAACTCTCGTCCCAAGCTTTTCTCACGTATATTGCCTGACACTAGTCCCAATCCTCTTTCTCCTACCCTGCCTGACTCTCATTTCATGCCTCTCTCTCATGTCGTGCCTGACTCTCTCCTCAAGCCTCTCTCTCCTATCCTGCCTGATTCTCGTCCGAAGTCTCTCTCTCCTCTCCTGCCTGACTCTCGTGCCAAGCCTCTCTCTCTTGTCCTGACTGACTCTCACCTCAAGCCTCTCTCTCCTCTCATACCTGTCTCTCGTACCAACCCTCTCTCTCCTGTCCTTCCTGACTCTCGTCCCAGGCCTCTTTCTCCTGTCCTGCATAACTCTCGTCCTAAGCCTCTCTCTCCTTTCCTACCTGACTCTCTTCCCAAGACTCTCTCTCCTGTCCTGGCTGACTCTCATCCCAAACCTCTCTCTCCTGTCTTGCCTGACTGTCGTCACAAGCCTCTCTCTCCTATCTTGCTTGACTCTCGTCCCAAACCTCCCTCTCTTGTCCTGCTGACTCTCGTCCCAAGCCTCTCTCTCCTGTCCTGCTTGACTCTCGTCCC
This sequence comes from Panulirus ornatus, assembly GCF_036320965.1. NCBI lineage: Eukaryota > Metazoa > Arthropoda > Malacostraca > Decapoda > Palinuridae > Panulirus > Panulirus ornatus. The sequence continues at coordinate 258,398 of NW_027264901.1, forward strand.
AAGCCTCTCTCTCTCTCCTGTCCTGCTTGACTCTCGTCCCAGGCCTCTCTTTCCTGTCCTGCCTGACTCTCGTCCGAAGCCTCTCTCTCCTGTCCTTCCTGACACTCGTCCCAAGCCTCTATCTTCTGCCCTACCTGAGTCTCGTCCCAAGTCTCTCTCTCCTACCCTGCCTGACTGTCGTCGAAAGCCTCCCTCTCCAGTCCTACCTAACTCTCTAGTCAAGCCTCTCTCTCCTGTCCTGCCTGACTCTCGTCCCAAGCCTCTCTCTCCCGTCCTGCTTGACTCTCGTCCGATGCGTCTCTCTCCTATTCTGCCTGATTCTCCTCCCAAGCATCTCTCTCCTGTCCTGCCTGACCCTCGTCCCAAGTCAATCTCTACTGTCCAGCCTAACTATCGTCCCAAGCCTCTCTCTCCTGTCGTGCCAGACTCTCGTCTCAAGCCTCTCTCTCCTGTCCTGACTGACTCACCTCAAGCCTCTCTCTCCTCTCATGCCTGACTCTCATTTTTATTTTTTTTTATTATACTTTGTCGCTGTCTCCCGCGTTTGCGAGGTAGCGCAAGGAAACAGACGAAAGAAATGGCCCAACCCCCCCCCCCTATACACATGTATATACATACGTCCACACACGCAAATATACATACCTACACAGCTTTCCATGGTTTACCCCAGACGCTTCACATGCCTTGATTCAATCCACTGACAGCACGTCAACCCCGGTATACCACATCGCTCCAATTCACTCTATTCCTTGCCCTCCTTTCACCCTCCTGCATGTTCAGGCCCCGATCACACAAAATCTTTTTCACTCCATCTTTCCACCTCCAATTTGGTCTCCCTCTTCTCCTCGTTCCCTCCACCTCCGACACATATATCCTCTTGGTCAATCTTTCCTCACTCATTCTCTCCATGTGCCCAAACCACTTCAAAACACCCTCTTCTGCTCTCTCAACCACGCTCTTTTTATTTCCACACATCTCTCTTACCCTTACGTTACTCACTCGATCAAACCACCTCACACCACACATTGTCCTCAAACATCTCATTTCCAGCACATCCATCCTCCTGCGCACAACTCTATCCATAGCCCACGCCTCGCAACCATACAACATTGTTGGAACCACTATTCCTTCAAACATACCCATTTTTGCTTTCCGAGATAATGTTCTCGACTTCCACACATTCTTCAAGGCCCCCAGAATTTTCGCCCCCTCCCCCACCCTATGATCCACTTCCGCTTCCATGGTTCCATCCGCTGCCAGATCCACTCCAAGATATCTAAAACACTTCACTTCCTCCAGTTTTACTCCATTCAAACTCACCTCCCAATTGACTTGACCCTCAACCCTACTGTACCTAATAACCTTGCTCTTATTCACATTTACTCTTAACTTTCTTCTTCCACACACTTTACCAAACTCAGTCACCAGCTTCTGCAGTTTCTCACATGAATCAGCCACCAGCGCTGTATCATCAGCGAACAACAACTGACTCACTTCCCAAGCTCTCTCCTCCCCAACAGACTTAATACTTGCCCCTCTTTCCAAAACTCTTGCATTTACCTCCCTAACAACCCCATCCATAAACAAATTAAACAACCATGGAGACATCACACACCCCTGCCGCAAACCTACATTCACTGAGAACCAATCACTTTCCTCTCTTCCTACACGTACACATGCCTTACATCCTCGATAAAAACTTTTCACTGCTTCTAACAACTTTCCTCCCACACCATATATTCTTAATACCTTCCACAGAGCATCTCTATCAACTCTATCATATGCCTTCTCCAGATCCATAAATGCTACATACAAATCCATTTGCTTTTCTAAGTATTTCTCACATACATTCTTCAAAGCAAACACCTGATCCACACATCCTCTACCACTTCTGAAACCACACTGCTCTTCCCCAATCTGATGCTCTGTACATGCCTTCACCCTCTCAATCAATACCCTCCCATATAATTTACCAGGAATACTCAAACTTATACCTCTGTAATTTGAGCACTCACTCTTATCCCCTTTGCCTTTGTACAATGGCACTATGCACGCATTCCGCCAATCCTCAGGCACCTCACCATGAGTCATACATACATTAAATAACCTTACCAACCAGTCAACAATACAGTCACCCCTTTTTTAATAAATTCCACTGCAATACCATCCAAACCTGCTGCCTTGCCGGCTTTCATCTTCCGCAAAGCTTTCACTACCTCTTCTCTGTTTACCAAATCATTTTCCCTAACCCTCTCACTTTGCACACCACCTCGACCAAAACACCCTATATCTGCCACTCTATCATCAAACACATTCAACAAACCTTCAAAATACTCACTCCATCTCCTTCTCACATCACCACTACTTGTTATCACCTCCCCATTTGCGCCCTTCACTGAAGTTCCCATTTGCTCCCTTGTCTTACGCACTTTATTTACCTCCTTCCAGAACATCTTTTTATTCTCCCTAAAATTTAATGATACTCTCTCACCCCAACTCTCATTTGCCCTTTTTTCACCTCTTGCACCTTTCTCTTGACCTCCTGTCTCTTTCTTTTATACATCTCCCTCTCAATTGCATTTTTCCCTGCAAAAATCGTCCAAATGCCTCTCTCTTCTCTTTCACTAATAATCTTACTTCTTCATTCCACCACTCACTACCCTTTCTAATCAACCCACCTCCCACTCTTCTCATGCCACAAGCATCTTTTGCGCAATCCATCACTGATTCCCTAAATACATCCCATTCCTCCCCCACTCCCCTTACTTCCATTGTTCTCACCTTTTTCCATTCTGTACTCAGTCTCTCCTGGTACTTCCTCACACAGGTCTCCCTCCCAAGCTCACTTACTCTCACCACCCTCTTCACCCCAACATTCACTCTTCTTTTCTGAAAACCCATACAAATCTTCACCTTAGCCTCCACAAGATAATGATCAGACATCCCTCCAGTTGCACCTCTCAGCACATTAACATCCAAAAGTCTCTTTCGCACGCCTGTCAATTAACACGTAATCCAATAACGCTCTCTGGCCATCTCTCCTACTTACATAAGTATACTTATGTATATCTCGCTTTTTAAACCAGGTATTCCCAATCATCAGTCCTTTTTCAGCACATAAATCTACAAGCTCTTCACCATTTCCATTTACAACACTGAACACCCCATGTATACCAATTATTCCCTCAACTGCCACATTACTCACCTTTGCATTCAAATCACCCATCACTATAACCCGGTCTCGTGCATCAAAACCACTAACACACTCATTCAGCTGCTCCCAAAACACTTGCCTCTCATGATCTTTCTTCTCATGCCCGGGTGCATATGCACCAATAATCACCCACCTCTCTCCATCAACTTTCAGTTTTACCCATATTAATCGAGAATTTACTTTCTTACATTCTATCACATACTCCCACAACTCCTGTTTCAGGAGTATTGCTACTCCTTCCCTTGCTCTTGTCCTCTCACTAACCCCTGACTTTACTCCCCAGACATTCCCAAACCACTCTTCCCCTTTACCCTTGAGCTTCGTTTCACTCAGAGCCAAAACATCCAGGTTCCTTTCCTCAAACATACTACCTATCTCTCCTTTTTTCACATCTTGGTTACATCCACACACATTTAGGCACCCCACTCTGAGCCTTCGAGGAGGATGAGCACTCCCCGCGTGACTCCTTCTTCTGTTTCCCATTTTAGAAAGTTAATACAAGGAGGGGAGGATTTCTGGCCCCCCGCTCCCGTCCCCTCTACTCGCTTTCTACGACACGCGAGGAATACGTGGGAAGTATTCTTTCACCCCTATCCCCAGGGATAATATACATATATATATACATATACACATACACACACATACACATACATACGCACATATACACACACACACACACACACACATACATATATATACATATGAAAAATGTAAGAAACAATTTAGAAAACTGAAACTTCTAGCTTGAAATGAATGAAAAAATGAATGTCACATAATGGTTCAACCTCTGGCTATGGAAAAAGGAAATGTATAATTTATTTACACAAACGTCAATAGCAGTTCTCATCAATTTAACCACTGTATCAATAAGCTTCAATGTCTAAGCTACATTTTTCACCAATTTCACTATTTTCTTGTCAAAACACCATGTATGAAAACTATCACTCCAGTAACACAACTATAAACATTTACTTCCCCTTTAAAAAAAGTTCTGGGGAAGTCTGTCTCGATACACTGCGGGAAACTCTACCACCTGGCGAGGTTTGTGTTGCAATGGTTCCCGATTTACAAACGTAGTAGCATCACTGGTGGGCCAAGGTAGTTCCGTTTGCGAAGAGGCGCTCAAAGCTGATCTGTCCGTGGTTGTTCTGTTTGAAAGTATTGAAGACGTAGTGAGCGTACTGGGTGGCATCTCCCTGAGGAAAGAACTTATGAACATTGTTCTTCATTTCAGTTGGTGTTGTGATCCGGGCAGCCATGGGGTCAGCAGACACCACACTCCATGTTCTCCTGCTTCTCCTACTTCATCCCGTCAGCTGGAAGGAGGATGGGGTCACCTCGCTCTTGGCTTCTCATACTTCAAGATGATGTTATCAAGCTTCACGCCCTCATTCAGTGGGAAGTCTTCTCTGAGCAGATGGCTTCCATTTCCCAGGTATCTTCTTTCATGCCCGACAGGTGAAAAGGAAACGTGATTCGCCTCACATAAGATCTGGAAGTAGACACAGCAGCAAATGGAACCATGGAAACTGAAGTGAGCCTGGTATGCCTGACTCTCATACCAACCCTATATCTCCTGTCCTGCCTGACTCTCATTCCAGGCGTCTTTCTCCTGTCCTGCATAACTCTCGTCCCAAACCTCTCATTCCTGTCCAGCCTGACTCTCGTCCGAAGACTCTGCCTCCTGTCCTGCCTGACTCACGTCCGAAGCCACTCTCTCCTTCTCTGCATGATTCTCGTACGAAAGCCTCTCTCTCCTGTCTTGCCTGACTCTCATCCCACCTCCCTCTCTCCTACCCTGCTTGACTCTCGTCCGAAGCCTCTCTCATGTCGAGACTGACTTTCGTCCAAGCCTCTCTCTCCTGTCCTGCCTGACTCTTGTCCGAAGCCTCTCTCTCCTGTCCTGCCTGACTCTTTCCAAGCCTCTCTCTCCGGTCCTGCCTGACTCTCGTCCCAAGCCTCTCTCTCCTGTCCTGCCTGATTCTTGTTCCAAGCCTCTCTTTCCTGTCCAGCCTGACACTCGTTCCAGGACTCTATCTCCTGTCTGGAAGACTCTCGTCCTAACACTCTCTCTCCTGTCCTGCCTGACTCTCGTCCCAAGCTTCTCTCTCCTACACTGCCTGACCGTCGTCCCAAGCCTCTCTCTCCTGTCCTGCCTGACTCAGTCGTCAAGCCTCTCTCTCCTGTCCTGCTTGACTCTCGTCCCAAGCTTTTTACCCCTGTCCTGCCTGACTCTAGTCCCAAGCCTCTCTCTCCTGTCCTGCCTGACTCTCATCCCATGCCTCTCTCTTCTGTCTTGCCTAACTCTCGTCCCATGCCTCTCTCTCCTGTCCTTCCTGACTCTCGTCCAAAGCCTCTCTATCATGTCCTGCCTGATTGTCGTCCCAAGCCTATCTCTCTTCTGCTTGACTCACGTCCCAGCCCCCTCTCTCCTACCAAGCCTGACTCTCGTCCCAAGCTCTCTTTCAAGGCCTCTCTGACTCTCATCCCATGAATCTCTCTCCTGTCATTCCTGACTCTCGTCCCAAGCTTCTCTCTCCTGTCCTGCCTGACTCTCCTCCCAAGCCTCTCTCTCCTGTCCTGCCTGACTCTCGTCCCAAGCCTCTCCCTCTCCTGTCCTTCCTGACTCCCGTCCAAAGCTTCTCTCTCTTGTCCTTCTTGACTCTCCTCCCAAGCCTCTTTCTCCTACTTGCCTGACTCTCGTCCATAGCCCTTCTCTCCTACCCTGCCTGACTCTCGTCCCAAGCCTCTCACTCCTGTCCTGCCTGACTCTCGTCCATAGCCCTTCTCTCCTACCCTGCCTGACTCTCGTCCCAAGCCTCTCTCTCCAGTCGAGCCTGACTCTCGTCCCAAGCTTCACTCTCCTGTCCTGCCTGACTCTCGCCCTAAGCGTATTTCTAAAAATGCCTGACTCTCGTCCCAAGCCCTTCTCTCCTACTCTGCCTGACACTCGACCCAAGGCTCTCTCTCCTGTCCTGTATGACTCTCGTCCCAAGCCTCTCTCTCCTCTCCTGCCTCATTCTCGTCCCAGTCCTCTCTCTCCTGTCCTGACTGACTCTCGTCCGAAGCCTCTTTCTCCGAATTGCCTGACTCTCGTTCCAAGCCCTTCTCTCCTACCCTCCTGACTCTCGTCCCAAGCTTCTTTCTCCTGCCCTGCCTGACTGTCGTCCTAAGCCTTTCTCTCCTGTCCTGCCTGACACTCGTCCCAAGCGTCTATCTCCTCTCTTGCCTAACTCTTGCCCCAAGTCTCTCTCTCCGGTCCTTCCTGACTCTCGTCCCAAGCCTTTCTCTCCTGTACTTACTGACTCTCGTCCCAAGCCTATTTATCCTGTCCTGCGTGACTGTCATCCCAAGCCTCTCTCTCCTGTCCTGCCTGACTCTCATCCCAAATTTCTCTCTCCTCTCTTGCCTGATTCATGTCCCAAGCCTCTCTCTCCTTTCGTGCCTGACTCTCTCCTCAAGCCTCTCTCTCCTATCCTGCCTGACTCTCGTGCCAAGTCTCTCTCTCCTGTCCTACCTGATTATCGTCCCAAGCCTTTCTCTCCTGTCCTGCCTGACTCTTATCCCAAGCTTCTCTCTCCTGTCCAGACTGACTCTCGTCTCAAGCTTTTCTCTCCTATCTTGCCTGACACTAGTCCTAGGCCTCTATATCCTGTCCTGCCTGAGCCTCGTCCGAAGCCTCTCTCTCGTGTCCTGCCTGACTCTCGTCCCAAACCTCCCTCTCCTGTTCTGCCTGACTCTCCTCCCAAGCCTCTCTCTCTTGTCCTGCCTGACTGTCGTCCAAAGCCTCTTACTCCTGTCTAGCCTGACTCTCGTCCCAAACCTCCCTCTCTTGTCCTGGCTGGCTCTCGTCCCCAGCATCTCTCTGCTGTCTTGGCTGACTCTCGTCCCAAGCCTCTCTCCACTGTCCTGACTGACTGTCTTCCCAAGCCTCTCTCTCCTGTCCTGCCTGACTCTCGTCCCAAGCTTCTTTCTCCTACTTACCTGACTCTCGTCACAAGCCCTTCTCTACATCCCTGCCTGACTCTCGTCCCAAGCCTCTTTCTCCTACCATGCCTGACTCTCGTCTCACACCTTTCTCTCCTGTCGTGCCTGACTCTCTCCTCAAGCCTCTCTCTCCTATCCTGCCTGACTCTCGTCCGATGTCTCTCTCTCCTCTCCTGCCTGACTCTCATTTCAAGCCTATCTCTCCTGTCCTGACTGACTCTCACCTCAAGCCTCTCTCTCCTCTCATACCTGACTCTCGTACCAACCCTCTCGCTCCTGTCCTGCCTGACTCTCGTCCCAGGCCTCTTTCTCCTGTCCTGCATAACTCTCGTCCCAAGCCTCTCCCTCTTTTCCTGCATGACTCTCTTCCCAAGCCTCTCTTTCCTGTCCTGGCTGACTCTCGTCGCAAGCCTCTCTCTCCTGTCTTGCCTGACTATCGTCCCAAGCCTCTCTCTCCTGTCTTGCCTGACTCTCGTCCCAAACCTCCCTCTCGTGTCCTAGCTGACTCTCGTCCCAAGCCTCTCTCTCCTGTCCTGCCTGACTCTCGTCCAAGCTTCTCTCTCTCTCCTATCCTGCTTGACTCTCGTCCCAAGCCTTTCTTTCCTGTCCTGCCTGACTCTCGTCCTAACCCTGTCTCTCCTGTCCTGCCTGACTATCGTCCCAAGCCTCTCTCTCCTGTCCTGCCTGACTCTCGTCCAAAGCTTCTTTCTCCCGTCCTGGCTGACTCTCGTCCCAAGTTTTTCTCTCCTATCTTGCCTGACACTAGTCCCAGGCCTCTATCTCCTTTCCCGCCTGACTCTCGGCCCAAGCCTCTCTCTCTCCTGTTCTGCCTGACTATCGTCCCATTCTTCTCTCTCCTGTTCTGCCTGACTCTCCTCCCAAGCCTCTGTCTCTTGACCTGCCTGACAGGCGTTTCAAGCTTCTCACTCCTGTCTTGCCTGACTCTTGTCCCATACCTCCCTCTCTTGTCCTGGCTAGCTCTCATCCCCAGCCTCTCTCTCCTGTCCTGCCTGACTCTCGTCCCAAGCCTCTCTCTCCAGTCGAGCCTGACTCTCGTCCCAAGCTTCACTCTCCTGTCCCGCCTGACTCTCGCCCCAAGCTTCTTTCTCCTACATGCCTGACTCTCGTCCCAAGGCCTTCTCTCTTACTCTGCCTGACACTCGACCCAAGGCTCTCTCTCCTGTCCTGTATGACTCTCGTCCCAAGCCTCTCTCTCCTCTCCTGCCTCATTCTCGTCCCAGTCCTCTCTCTCCTGTCCTGACTGACTCTCGTCCGAAGCCTCTTTCTCCGAATTGCCTGACTCTCGTTCCAAGTCCTCTCCTACCCTTCCCGACTCTCGTCCCAAGCTTCTCTCTCCTGCCCTGCCTGACTGTCGTCCTAAGCATTTCTCTCCTGTCTGCCTGACATTCGTCCAAAGCTTCTATCTCCTCTCTTGCCTGACTCTTGTCCCAAGTCTCTCTCCCCGGTCCTTCCTGACTCTCGTCCCAAGCCTTTCTCTCCTGTCCTTACTGACTCTCGTCCCAAGCCTATTATCCTGTCCTGCGTGACTGTCATCCCAAGCCTCTCTCTCCTGTCCTGCCTGACTCTCATCCCAAATTTCTCTCTCCTCTCCTGCCTGATTCATGTCCCAAGCCTCTCTCTCCTTTCGTGCCTGACTCTCTCCTCAAGCCTCTCTCTCCTATCCTGCCTGACTCTCGTGCCAAGTCTCTCTCTCCTGTCCTACCTGACTATCGTCCAAAGCCTTTCTCTCCTTTCCTGCCTGATTCTTGTCGCAAGCCTCTCTGTCCTGTCCTGACTGACTCTCGTCCCAAGCTTTTCTCTCCTATCTTGCCTGACACTAGTCCTAGGACTCTATATCCTGTCCTGCCTGACTCTCGTCCGAAGCCTTTCTCTCGTGTCCTGCCTGACTCTCGTCCCAAACCTCCCTCTCTTGTCCTGGTTGACTCTCGTCCCAAGCCTCTCTCTCCTGTCCTGCCTGACTCTCGTCCCAAGCCTCTCTCTCTCTCTCCTGTCCTGCTTGACTCTCGTCCCAAGCCTTTCTTTCCTGTCCTACCTGTCTCTCGTCCCAAGCCTCTCTCTCCTGTCCTTCCTGATTATCGTCCAAGCCTCTCTCTTCTGCCCTCCCTGAGTCTCGTCCCAAGCCTCTCTCTCCTACCCTGCCCGACTGTCGTCGAAAGCCTCCCTCTCCTGTCCTGCCTAACTCTCTAGTCAAGCCTCTCTCTCCTTTCCTGCCTGACTCTCGTACCAAGTCTGTCTCTCCTGTCCTGCCTGATTATCGTCCCATGCCTCTCTCTTCTGTTCTGCCTGACTCTCCTCCCAAGCCTCTCTCTCTTGCCCTGCCTGACTCTCGTCCCAAGCCTCTCTCTCCTGTCCTGCCTGACTCTCGTCCCAAGCATCTATCTCCTCTCTTGCCTGACTCTCGTCCCAAGTCTCTCTCTCCTGTCCTGTCTGACTCTCGTCCCAAGTCTTGCTCTCCTGTTCTGCCTGACTCCTATCCCAAGTTTTTCTCTCTTGTCCTCCTTCACTCTCGTCCCAAGCCTCTATATCCTACTAGACTGACTCTCGTCCATAGCCCTTCTCTCCTATCCTGCCTGACTCTCGTCCCAAGACTCTCTCTCCTGTCCTGCATGACTCTCGTCCCAAGGGTCTCTCCCCTGTCCTGTCTGACTCTCATCCCAGTCCTCTCTATCCTGTCCTGACTGACTCTGGTCCCAAGCCTGTCTCTCCTAATTGCCTGACTCTCATTCCAAGCCCCTCTCTCCGACCCTTCGTGACTCTCGTCCCAAGCCTCTCTCTCCTGTCCTGCATGACTGTCATCCGAAGCCTCTCTCTCCTGTCCTGCCTGACTCTCGTCCCAAGCATCTATCTTCTCTCTTGCCTGACTCTCGTCCCGAGTCTCTCTCTCCGGTTGTGCCTGACTCTCGTCTGATGCCTTTCTCCTTTCGAGCCTGACTCTCGTCCCAAGCCTCTCTCTCCTGGCATGTCCAAAGACTCTGTCTCCTCTACTGCCTGTCTCTGGTCCCAAACCTCTCTCTCTGGTCCTCCCTAACTCTCGTCCCAAGCCTCTCTCTCCTGTCCTGCATGACTCTCGTTCCAAGCCTCTCTTTCCTGTCGTGCCTGACACTTGTTCCAGGACTCTATCTCCACTCCTGCCTGACTCTCGTCCTAACCCTGTCTCTCCTGTCCTGCCTGACTATCGTCCCAAGCCTCTCTCTCCTGTACTGCCTGACTCTCGTCCAAAGCTTCTTTCTCCCATCCTGGCCGACTCTCGTCCCAGGTTTTTCTCTCCTATCTTCCCTGACACTAGTCCCAGGCCTCTATCTCCTTTCCCGCCTGACTCTCGTCCCAAGCCTCTCTCTCTCCTGTTCTGCCTGACTCTCGTCCCATTCCTCTCTCTCCTGTTCTGCCTGACTCTCCTCCCAAGCCTCTGTCTCTTGACCTGCCTGACAGGCGTCCCAATCTTCTCACTCCTGTCTTGCCTGACTCTCGTCCCATACCTCCCTCTCTTGTCCTGGCTGAATCTCATCCCCAGCCTCTCTCTCCTGTCCTGCCTGACTCTCGTCCCAAGCCTCTCTCTCCAGTCGAGCCTGACTCTCGTCCCAAGCTTCACTCTCCTGTCCTGCCTGACTCTCGCCCCAAGCTTCTTTCTCCTACATGCCTGACTCTCGTCCCAAGGCCTTCTCTCTTACTCTGCCTGACACTCGACCCAAGGCTCTCTCTCCTGTCCTGTATGACTCTCGTCCCAAGCCTCTCTCTCCTCTCCTGCCTCATTCTCGTCCCAGTCCTCTCTCTCCTGTCCTGACTGACTCTCGTCCGAAGCCTCTTTCTCCGAATTGCCCGAATCTCGTTCCAAGCCCTTCTCTCCTACCCTTCCCGATTCTCGTCCCAAGCTTCTCTCTCCTGGCCTGCCTGACTGTCGTCCTAAGCATTTCTCTCCTGTCCTGCCTGACACTCGTCCCAAGCTTCTATCTCCTCTCTTGCCTGACTCTTGTCCCAAGTCTCTCTCTCCGGTCCTTCCTGACTCTCGTCCCAAGCCTTTCTCTCCTCTCCTTACTGACTCTCGTCCCAAGCCTATTTATCCTGTCCTGCGTGACTGTCATCCCAAGCCTCTCTCTCCTGTCCTGCCTGACTCTCATCCCAAATTTCGCTCTCCTCTCTTGCCTGATTCATGTCCCAAGCCTCTCTCTCCTTTCGTGCCTGACTCTCTCCTCAAGCATCTCTCTCCTATCCTGCCTGACTCTCGTCCCAAGTCTCTCTCTCCTGTCCTACCTGACTATCGTCCCAAGCCTTTCTCTCCTTTCCTGCCTGACTCTTGTCGCAAGCCTCTCTCTCCTGTACTGAGTGACTCTCGTCCCAAGCTTTTCTCTCCTATCTTGCCTGACACTAGTCCTAGGACTCTATATCCTGTCCTGCCTGACTCTCGTCCGAAACATCTCTCTCGTGTCCTGCCTGACTCTCGTCCCAAACTTCTCTCTCCTGTTCTGCCTGACTCTCCTCCCAAACCTCTCTCTCTTGTCCTGCCTGACTGTCGTCCAAAGCCTCTTACTCCTGTCTAGCCTGACTCTCGTCCCAAACCTCCCTCTCTTGTCCTGGCAGACTCTCGTCCCCAGCATCTCTCTGCTGTCTTGGCTGACTCTCGTCCAAAGCCTCTCTCCACTGTCCTGCCTGACTGTCGTCCCAAGGCTCTCTCTCCTGTCCTGCCTGACTCTCGTCCCAAGCTTCTTTCTCCTACTTGTCTGACTCTCGCCACAATCCCTTCTCTACACCCCTGCCTGACTCTCGTCTCAAGCCTCTTTTTCCTACCATGCCTGACTCTCGTCTCACACCTTTCTCTCCTGTCGTGCCTGACTCTCTCATCAAGCCTCTCTCTCCTATCCTGCCTGACTCTCGTCCGAAGTCTCTCTCTCCTCTCCTGCCTGACTCTCGTTCCAAGCCTATCTCTCCTGTCCTGACTGACTCTCACCTCAAGCCTCTCTCTCCTCTCATACCTGACTCTCGTACAAACCCTCTCTCTCCTGTCCTGCCCGACTCTCGTCCTAGGCCTCTCTCTCCTGTCCTGCATAACTCTCGTCCCAAGCCTCTCCCTCTTTTCCTGCCTGACTCTCGTCCCAAACCTCCCTCTCTTGTCCTGGCTGACTCTCGTCCCCAGCATCTCTCTGCTGTCTTGGCTGACTCTCGTCCAAAGCCTCTCTCCACTGTCCTGCCTGACTGTCGTCCCAAGCCTCTCTCTCCTGTCTTGCCTGACTCTCTTCCCAAGTCTCTCTCTCTCTCCTGTCCTGCTTGACTCTCGTCCCAAGCCTTTCTTTCCTGTCCTGCCTGGCTCTCGTCCAAAGCCTCTCTCCCCTGTTCTTCCTAATTTTCGTCCCAAGCCTCTCTCTTCTGCCCTACCTGAGTCTCGTCCCAAGCCTCTCTCTCCTACCCTGCCTGACTGTTTTCGAAAGCCTGTCTCTCCTGTCCTGCCTAACTCTCTAATCAAGCCACTCTCTCCTGTCCTGTCTGACTCTAGTAACAAGTCTGTCTATCCTCTCCTGCCTGATTATCATCCCATGCCTCTCTCTCCTGTTCTGCATGACTCTCTTCCCAAGCCTCTCTCTTGCCCTGCCTGACTATCGTCCCAAGCCTCTCTCTCCTGTCGTGCCAGACTCTCGTCTCAGGCCTCTCTCTCCTGTCCAGTCTGACTCTCGTCCCAGGCCCCTCTCTCCTCTCCTGCCTGACTGTCGTCCCAAGCCTCTCTCTCCTGTCCTGACTGACTCACCTCAAGACTCCTCTCATGCCTGACTCTCGTACCAACCCTCTATCTACTGTCCTTCCTTCCGTCCCAGGACTCCTTCTCCTGTCCTTCATAACTCTCGTCCCAAGCTTCTCTCTCTCTTGTCAGCCTGACTCTCGTCCCAAGACTCTCCCTCCTGTCCTGTCTGACTCACGTCAAAAAACCCTGTGTCCTACACTGCATGATTCTCGTACCAAGCCTCTCTCTCCTGTCCTGCCTGACTCTCATCCTAACTCCCTCTCTCCTACCCTGCTTGACTCTCGTCCGAAGCCTCTCTCATGTCGAACCTGACTCTCGTCCAAAGCCTCTCTCTCCGGTCCTGCCTGACTCTCGTAACAAGCCTCTCTCTCCTGTTCTGCCTGATTCTCGTCCCAAGCCTCTCTTTCCTGTCCTGCCTGACATTCGTTCCAGGACTCTATCTCCTGTCCTGCCTGACTCTCGCCCTAACACTCTATCTCCTGTACTGCCTGACTCTCCTCCCAAGCCTCTCTCTCCTGGCCTGCCTGACATACGTCCCAAGACTCTCTCTCTTGTCCTGCCTGACTCTTGTCCGAAACCTCTATCTCCTTTCCCGTCTGCCTCTCGTCCCAAGCTTCCCTCTCCTGTCCTGCCTGACTCCTGTCCCAAGCTTCTCTCTCTTGTCCTTCTTGACTCTCCTCCCAAGCCTCTTTCTCCTACTTGCCTGACTCTCGTCCATAGGCCTTCTCTCCTACCCTACCTGACTCTCGTCCCAAGCCTCTCTCTCCTATCCTGCTTGACTCTCGTACCAAGCCTCACTCTCCTGTCCTGCCTGACTCTCGCCCCAAGCCAATCTCTCCTGTACTGCCTGAATATTTTCGGAAGCATCTCTCTCCTACCTTGCATGATTCTCGTTCCAAGCCTCTCTTTCTGCCGTGCCTTACTCTCGTCCCAAGCCCCTCTCTACAACCATGCCTGACTCTCTTCCCAAGCCTCTCTCCTGTCGACCTTGACTCTCGTCCCAAGCCATTCTCTCCTCTTCTGCCTGACTCTCGCCCCAGTCCTATCTCTCTTGTCCTGCCTGACTATCGTTCCAAGCCTGTCTCTCCTAATTGCCTGACTCTCGTTCCAAGCCCTTCTCTCCTACCCTCTCTGACTCTCGTCCCAAGACTCTCCCTCCTGTCCTGCCCGACTGTCGTCCGAAGCCTCTCTCTCCTGTCCTGCCTTACTCTCGTCCCAAGCGTCTATCTCCTCTCTTGCCTGACTCTCGTCCCAAGTCTCTCTCTCCGGTCCTGCCCGACTCTCGTCCCAAGCCTCTTTCTAATGTCCTCCCTGACTCTGGTCCCAAGCCTATTTCTCCTGTCCTGCCTGACTGTCATCCCAAGCCTCTCTATCCTGTCCTGCCTGATTCATGTTCCAAACCTGTGGCTCCTCTCCTGCCTGACTCACGTCCCAAGCCTCTCTCTCCTGCCGTGCCTGACCCTCTCCTCGAGCCTCTCTCTCCTATCCTGCCTGACTTTCGTCCCAAGTCTATCTCTCCTGTCCTGCTTGACTGTCATCCCAAGCCTCTCTCTCCTGTCCTGCCTGACTCTCGTCCTAACTCCCTCTCTCCTACCCTGCCTGACTCTCGTTCTAAGCCTCTCTCCTGTCCAGCCTGACTCTCGTCACAAGCCTCTCTCTCCTGTCCTGCATGATTCTTGTCCCAAGCGTCTCTCTCCTGTCCTGCATGACTCTCCTCCCAAACCTCTCTCTACGGTCCTGCCTGACTCTCGTCCCAAGCCTCTCTCTCCTATCCAGCCTGACTCTCGTCCCAAGCCTCTCTTTCCTGTCCTGCCTGACACTCGTCCGATGACTCTATCTCCTCTCCTGCCTGACTCTAGTCCTAATCCTCTCTCTTCTGTCCTGCCTGACTCTCGTCCAAAGCATCTCACTCCTACCCTGCCTGACCGTCGTCCCAAGCCTCTCTCTCATTTCCTGGCTGACTCTCTCGTCAAGCCTCTCTTTGATGTCCTGCCTGACTCTCGTCCCAAGCTTTTCTCCCCTGTCCTGCCTGACTCTAGTCCCAAGCCTCTCTCTCCTGTCCAGCCTGACTCACGTCTCATGCTTCTCTCTTCAGTCCTGCCTGACTCTCGTCCCAAGCCTCTCTCTCCTGTACTACCTGACTCTCGTCCTAAGACTCTCCCATCTGTCCTGCCTGACTGTCGTCCCAAGCCTTTCTCTCTTGTCCTGCTTGACTCTTGTCCCAAGCCCATCTCTCCTACCCAGCCTGACTCTAGTCCAAAGCTTTCTTTCCAGTGATGCCTGACTCTCGTCCCATGACTCTCTCTCCTGTCATGCCTGACTTTCGTCCCAAGCTTCTCTCTCCTGTTCTGCCTGACTCTAGTCCCAGTCCTCTCTCTCCTGTCCTGCATGACTCTCGTTCCAAGCCTCTCTCTCCTGTCCTGACTGACTCTCGTCCAAAGCCTCTCTCTCCTGTAATGCCTGACCCTCGTCCCCAGCCTCTCTCTCCTGTCCTGCCTGACTCTCGTCCCAAGCCTCTCTCTCCTGTCCTGACTGACTCTCGATCCCAAGCCTCACTCTCCTATCCTGATTGACACTGTCCCAAGCCTCTCTCTCCTCTCCTGCCTGACTCTCGTCCCATGCTTCTCTCTCCTGTCCTGCCTGACTCTCCTCCCAAGCCTCTCTCTCGTGTCCTGCCTGACTCTAGTCCCAAGTCTCTCCCGCGTGTCCTGTCTGACTCTCGACCCAAGCCTCTCTCTCCTGTCCTGCCTGACTCCTGTCCCAACCTTTTCTCTCTTGTCCTGCTTGACTCTTGTCCCAAGCCTCTATCTCCTACTAGACTGACTCTCGTCCATAGCCCTTCTCTCCTACCCAGCCTGACTCTCGTCCCAAGACTCTCTCTCTGGTCCTGAATGACTCTCGTACCAAGAATCTCTCTCCTGTCATGCATGACTCTCGTTCCAAGCCTCTCTTTCCTGTCCTGCCTGACACTCGTTCCAGGACTCTATCTCCTCTCCTGCCTAACTCTCGTCCTAATCCTCTCTCTCCTGTCCTGCCTGACACTCGTTCCAAGCCTGTTTCTCCCGTCCTACCTGACTCTCGTCCCAAACCTCTCTCTCCTATCCTGCCTGACTCTCGTCCCAAGAATCTCTCTCCTGTCCTGCATGACTATCGTTCAGAGCATCTCTTTCCTGTCCTGCCTGACACTCGTTCCAGGACTCTATCTCCTCTCCTGCCTAACTCTCCTCCTAACCCTCTCTCTCCTGTCCTACCTGACTCTCGTCCCAAGCTCCTCTCTCCTATCCTGGCTGACTCTCGTCCCAAGCTTTTCTCTCCTATCTTGCCTGACACTAGTCCCAGGCCTCTATCTCCTGTCCTGCCTGACTCGTCCCAAGCCTCTCTCTCCTATTCTGCCTGACTCTAGTCACATGCCTCTCTGTCTTGTTCTGCCTGACTCACTTCCCAAGCCTCTGTCTCTTGACCTGCCTGACTGTCGTCCCAAGCCTCTCACTGATGTCTTGCATGACTCTCGTCCCACACCTCCATCTCTTGTCCTGGTTAACTCTCGTCCCCAGCCTGTCTCTCCTGTCCTGCCTGACTCTCGTCCCAAGCCTCTCTCTCCTGTCGAGCCTGACTCTCATCCCAAGCCTCTCTCTCTCCTGTCCTGCATGACTCTTGTCCCAAGTCTCTCTGTCCTGTCCTGCCTGACACTCGTCCCAAACCTCTCTCTCTGTTCCTGCCTGACTCTCGTCCCAAGCCTCTCTCTCATATCCAGCCTGACTCTCGTCCCAAGCCTCGATTTCCTGTCCTGCCTGACACTCGTCCCATGACTCTATCTCCTGTCCTGCCTGACTCTCGTCCTAACCCTCTCTCTCCTGTCCTGCCTGACTCTCGTCCCAAGCATCTCTCTCCTACCCTGCCTGACAGTCGTCCCAAGCCTCTATCTCCTGTCCTGGCTCATTCTCTCGTCAAGCCTCTCTGTGATATCCTGCCTGACTCTAGTCCCAAGCTTTTCTCACCTGTCCTGCCTGACTCTAGTCCAAAGCCTCTCTCTCCTGTCCTGCCTGACTCTCGTCCCATGCCTCTCTCTTCTGTCCTGCCTGACTCTCGTCCCATTTCTCTCTCTCCTGTACTGCCTGACTCTCGTCCCAAGCCTCTCTCTCCTGTCGTGCCTGACTCTCTCATCAAGCCTCTCTCTCCTATCCTGCCTGACTCTCGTCCTAAGTCTCTCTCTCTTGTCCTGCTTGACTGTCATACCAAGCCTCTCTCTCTTGTCCTCCTTGATTCTCGTCCTAACTCCCTCTCTCCAACCCTGCCTGACTCTCGTCCCAAGCCTCTCTCCAGTCGAGCCTGACGCTCGTCCCAAGCCTGTGTCTCCTGTCCTGCATGACTCTCATTCCAAGCCTGTCTCTCCTAATTGCCTGACTCTCATTCGAAGCCCCTCTCTCCGACCCTTCGTGACGCTCGTCCCAAGCCTCATTCTCCTGTCCTGCATGACTGTCATCCGAAGCCTCTCTCTCCTGTTCTGCCTGACTCTTGTCTCAAGCATCTATCTTCTCTCTTGCCTGACTCTCGTCCCAAGTCTCTTTCTCCGGTCCAGCCTGACTCTCGTCGGAAGCCTCTCTCTCCTCTACTGCCTGTCTCTGGTCCCAAACCTCTCTCTCTGGTCCTCCCTGACTCTTGTCCCAAGCCTCTCTCTCCTGTCCCGCATGACTCTCGTTCCAAGCCTCTCTTTCCTGTCGTGCCTGACACTCGTTCCAGGACCCTATCTCCACTCCTGCCTGACTCTCGTCCTAACCCTCTCTCTCCTGTCCCGCCTGACTATCGTCCCAAGCCTCTCTCTCCTGTCCTGCCTGACTCTCGTCCCAAGCTTTTCTCGCCTATTTTGCCTGACACTAGTCCCAGGCCTCTATCTCCTTCCTGCCTGACTCTCGTCCCAATCCTCTCTCTACTGTTCTGACTGACTCTCGTCCCATTCCTCTCTCTCTTGTTCGGCCTGACTCTCCTCCCAAGCCACTGTCTCTTGACCTGCCTGACTGGCGTCGCAAGCTTCTCACTCCTGTCTTGCCTGACTCTCGTCCCACACCTCCCTCTCTTGTCCTGGCTGACTCTCGTCCCAAGCCTCTCTCTCCTGTCCTGCCTGACTCTCGTCCCATGACTCTATCTCCTGTCCTGCCTTACTCTCGTCCTAACCCTCTCTCTCGTCCCAAGACTCTTTCTCCTACATGCCAGACTCTCGTCCCAAGCCCTTCTCTCCTACTCTACCTGAAACTCGACGCAAGGCTCTCTCTCCTGCCCTGTATGACTCTCGTCCTAAGCCTCTCTCTCCTCTCCTGCCTCATTCTCGTCCCAGTCCTCTCTCTCCTGTCCTGATTAACTCTCGTCCGAAGCGTCTTTCTCCTAATTGCCTGATCCTCGTTCCAAGCCCTTCTCTCCTACACTTCCCGGCTCTCGTCCCAAGCTTCTCTCTCCTGCACTGCCTGACTGTCGTCCTAAGCATTTCTTTCCTGTCCTGCCTGACATTCGTCCCAAGCGTCTATCTCCTCTCTTGCCTGACTCTTGTCCCAAGTCTCTATCTCCGGTCCTTTCTGACTCTCGTCCCAAGCCTCTCCCTCCTGTCCTTACTGACTCTCGTCTAAAGCCTATTTCTCCTGTCCTGCGTGACTGTCATCCCAAGCCTCTCTCTCCCGTCCTGCCTGACTCTCATCCCAAAGTTCTCTCTCCTCTCCTGCCTGATTCATGCCCCAAGCTTCTCTCTCCTTTCGTGCCTGACTCTCTCCTCAAGCCTCTCTCTCCTATCCTGCCTGACTCTCGTCCCAAGCCTTTCTCTTCTGTCCTGCCTGACTCTTGTCCCAAGCATCTCTCCACTGTCCTGCCTGACTGTAGTCCCAAGCCTCTCTCTCCTGTCCTGCCTGACTCTCGTCCCAAGCTTCTTTCTCCTACTTGCCTGACTCTCGTCATAAGCCCTTCTCTCCACCCCTGCCTGACTCTTGTCCCAAGCCTCTTTCTTCTACCATGACTGACTCTCGTCATAAGCCCTTCTCTCCACCCCTGCCTGACTCTTGTCCCAAGCCTCTTTCTTCTACCATGACTGACTCTCTCATCAAGCCTCTCTCTCCTATCCTGCCTGGCTCTCGTTCGAAGTCTCTCTCTCCTCTCTTGCCTGACTCTCGTTCCAAGCATATCTCGTTCCAAGCCTATCTTTCTCTCTTATCTTGCCTGACACTAGTCCTGGGCCTCTATATCCTGTCCTGCCTGACTCTCGTCTGAAGCCTCTCTCTCGTGTCATGCATGACTCTCGTCCCAAACCTCCCTCTCCTGTTCTGCCTGACTCTCCTCCCAAGCCTCTCTCTCTTGTCCTGCCTAACTGTCGTACAAACCCTCTTACTCCTGCCTAGCCTGAATCTCGTCCCAAACCTCCCACTCTTGTCCTGGCTGACTCTCGTCCCCAGCATCTCTCTGCTGTCTTGGCTTACTCTCGTCCCAAGCCTCTCTCCACTGTCCTGCCTGACTGTAGCCCCAAGCCTCTCTCTCCTGTCCTGCCTGACTCTCGTCCCAAGCTTCTTTCTCCTACTTGCCTGACTCTCGTCATAAGCCCTTCTCTCCACCCCTGCCTGACTCTTGTCCCAAGCCTCTTTCTTCTACCATGCCTGACTCTCGTCTCACACCTTTCTCTCCTGTCGTGCCTGACTCTCTCCTCAAGCCTCTCTCTCCTATCCTGCCTGACTCTTGTTCGAAGTCTCTCTCTCCTCTCCTGCCTGACTCTCGTTCCAAGCATATCTCTCCTGTCCTGACTGACTCTCACCTCAAGTCTCTCTCTCCTCTAATACCTGATTCTCGTACCAACCATCTCTCTCCTGTCCTGCCTGACTCTCGTCAGAGGCCTCTTTTTCCTGTCCTGTATAACTCTCGTCCCAAGCCTCTCCCTCTTTTCCTGGCTGACTCTCTTCCCAAGCCTCTCTTTCCTGTCCTGGCTGACTCTCGTCCAAGGGTCTCTCTCCTGTCTTGCCTGACTATCGTCCCAAGCCTCTCTCTCCTGTCTTGCATGACTATCGTCCCAAACCTCCCTCTCTTGTCCTGGCTGACTCTCGTCCCAAGCCTCTCTCTCCTGTCCTGCATGACTCTCGTCCCAAGCCTCTCTCTCTCTCCTGTCCTGCCTGACTCTCGTCCCAAGCCTTTCTTTCCTGTCCTGCCTGGCTCTCGTCCCAAGCCTCTATCTCCTGTCCTTCCTGATTCTCGTCCCAAGCTTCTCTCTTCTGCCCTCCCTGAATCTCGTCCCAAGCCTCTCTCTCCTACCCTGCCTGACTGTCGTCGAAAGCCTCCCTCTGCTGTCCTGCCTAACTCTCTAGTCAAGCCTCTCTCTCCTACCCTGCATGATTCTCGTACCAAGCCTCTCTCTCCTGTCCTGCCTGACTCTCATCCCAACTCCGTCTCTCCTACCCTGCTTGACTCTCGTCCGAAGCCTCTCTCATGTCAAGCCTGACTCTCGTCCCACACCTCCCTCTCTTGTCCTGGCTGAGTCTCGTCCCCAGCCTCTCTCTCCTGTCCTGCCTGATTCTCGTCCCAAGAATCTCTTTCCTGTCCTGCATGACACTCGTTCCAGGACTCTATCTCTTGTCCTGCCTGACTCTCATCCTAACACTTTATCTCCTGTACTGCCTGACTCTCGTCCCAGGCCTCTCTCTCCTACACTGCCTGACCGTCGTTAAAAGCCTCTCTCTCCTGTCCTGCCTGACTCTCTCGTCAAGCCTCTTTCTCCTGTCCTGCTTGACTCTCGTCCCAAGCAATTCTTCTCTGTCCTGTCTGACTTTAGTCCCAAGCCTCTCTCCCCTTTCCTGCCTGACTCTTGACCCATGCCTCTATCTTCTGTCCTGCCTAACTCTCGGCACATGCCTCTCTCTCCTGTCCTGCCTGACTCTCGTCCAAAGCCTCTCTATCATGTCCTGACTGACTGTCGTACCAAGACTATCTCTCTTGTCCTGCTTGACTCTCGTTCCAACCCCCTCTCTTCTACCAAGCCTGACTCTCGTCCCAAGCTCTCTTTCAAGGACTGCCTGACTCTGGTCCCAAGAATCTCTTTCCTGTCATTCCTGACTCTCGTCCCAAGCATCTCTCTCTTGTCCTGCCTGACTCTCTTCCCAAGCCTCTCTCTCCTGTCCTGACTGACTCTCGTCACAAGACTCTCTCTCTTGTCCTGCGTGACTCTCGTCCGAAGCCTCTATCTCCTTTCCCGTCTGACTCTCGTACCAAGCTTCTCTCTCCTGTCCTGCCTGACTCCTGTCCCAAGCTTCTCTCTCTTGTCCTTCTTGACTTTCCTCCCAAGCCTCCTTCTCCTACTTGCCTGACTCTCGTCCATAGCCCTTCTCTCCTTCCCTACCTGACTCTCGTTTCAAGCCTCTCTCTCCTGTCCTACTTGACTCTCGTCCCAATCCACACTCTCCTGTCCTACCTGACTCTCGTCCCAGGCCAATCTCTCCTGTACTGCCTGAATATTGTCGGAAGCCCCTCTCTCCTACCTTGCATGATTCTCGTTCCAAGCCTCTCTGTTCTCTCTTGCCTTACTCTCGTCCCAAGCCCCTCTCTACAACCATGCCTGACTCTCGTCCCAAGCCTCTCTCCTGTCGACCTTGACTCTTGTCCCAAGCCATTCTCTCCCCTCCTGCCTGACTCTCGTCCCAGTCCTATGTCTCGTGTCCTGACTGACTCTCGTCCCAAGCCTGTCTCTCCTAATTGCCTGACTCTCGTTCCAAGCCCTTCTCTCCTACCCTTTCTGACTCTCCTCCCAAGACTCTGTCTCCTGTCCTGCCTGAATGTCGTCCGAAGCCTCTCTCTTCTGTCCTGCCTGACTCTCGTCCCAAGCGTCTATCTCCTCTCTTGCCTGACTCTCGTCCCATGTCTCTCTCTCCGGTCCTGCCTGACTCTCGTCCCAAGCCTCTTTCTCCTGTCCTCGATGATTCTCGTCCCAAGCCTATTTCTCCTGTCATGCCTGACTGTCATCCCAAGCCTCTCTATCCTGTCCTGCCTCATTCATGTTCCAAACCTGTGTTTCCTCTCCTGACTGACTTCGTCCCAAGCCTCTCTCTCCTGCCGTGCCTAACTCTCTCCTCAAGCCTCTCTCTCCAATCCTGCCTGACTTTGGTCCCAAGTCTCTCTCTCCTGTCCTGCTTGAATGTCATCCTAAGCCTCTCTCTCCTGTCCTGCCTGACTCTCGTCCTAACTCCCTCTCTCCTAACCTGCCTGACTCTCGTCCCAAGCCTCTCTCCTGTCGAGCCTTACTCTCCTCACAATCCTCTCTCTGATGTCCTGCATGACTCTTGTCCCAAGCCTCTCTCTCCTGTCCTGCCTGACTCTCGTCCCAAACCTCTCTCTACAGTCCTGCATGACTCTCGTCCCAAGCCTCTCTCTGCTATCCAGCCTGACTCTCGTCCCAAGCCTCTCTTTCCTGTCCTGCCTGACACTCGTCCCATGACTCTATATCCTGTCCTGACTGACTCTCGTCCTAATCCTCTCTCTTCTGTCCTGCCTGACTCTCGTCCAAAGCTTCTCTCTCTTACCCTGCCTGACCGTTGTCCCAAGCCTCTCTCTCCTGTCCTGGCTGACCCTCAGGTCAAGACTCTCTCTGATGTCTTGCCTGACTCTCGTCCCAGGCTTTTCTCCCCTGTCCTGCCTGACTCTAGTCCCAAGCCTCTCTCTCCTGTCCAGCCTGACTCTCGTCTCATGCTTCTCTCTTCT
The DNA here is from genome assembly GCF_036320965.1 of Panulirus ornatus. NCBI lineage: Eukaryota > Metazoa > Arthropoda > Malacostraca > Decapoda > Palinuridae > Panulirus > Panulirus ornatus. The sequence continues at coordinate 281,059 of NW_027264901.1, forward strand.
GTCCTGCCTGACTCTCGTCCCAAGCCTCTCTCCTGTCGAGCCTGACGCTCGTCACAAGCCTCTCTCCTGTCCTGCATGACTCTTGTCCCAAGCCTCTCTCTCCTGTCCTGCCTGACTCTCGTCCCAAACCTCTCTCTCCGGTCCTGCCTGACTCTCGTCCCAAGACTCTCTCTCCTATCCAGCCTGACTCTCGTCCCAAGCCTCTCTTTCCTGTCCTGCCTGACCCTCGTCCCATGACTCTATCTCCTGTCCTGCCTGACTCTCGTCCTAAACCTCTCTCTCCTGTCCTGCCTGACTCTCGTCCCAAGCTTCTCTCTCTTACCCTGCCTGACCGTTGTCCCAAGCCTCTCTCTCCTGTCATGGCTGACCCTCTCGTCAAGCCTCTCTTTGATGCCCTGCCTGACTCTCGTCACAAGCTTTTCTCCCCTGTCCTGCCTGACTCTAGTCGCAAGCCTCTGTCTCCTGTCCTGCCTGACTCTCGTCCCAAGCCTTTCTCTTTTGTCCTGCTCGACTCTCGTCCCAAGCCCCTCTCTCCTACCCAGCCTGACTCTCGTCAAAAGGTCTCTTTCCGGGGCTGTCTGACTCTCGTCCCATGACTCTCTTTCCTGTCATATCTGACTTTCGTCCCAAGCTTCTCTACCCTGTCCTGCCTGACTCTAATCCCAGTCCTCTTTCTCCTGTCCTGCTTGACTCTCGTTCCAATACTCTTTCTCCTGTTCTGACTGTCTCTCGTCCAAAGCCTCTCTCTCCTGTAATGCCTGACCCTCGTCCACAGCCTCTCTCTCCTGTCCTGGCTGACTCTCCTCCCAAACATCTCTCTCCAGCCCTGCCTGACTCTCGTCCCAAGACTCTCTCTCTTGTCCTGCCTGACTCTCGTCCGAAGCCACTATCTCCTCTCCCGTGTGACTCTCGTCCCAAGCTTCTCTCTCCTGTCCTGCCTGACTCCTGTCCCAAGCTTCTGTCTCTTGTCCCTCTTGACTCTCCTCCGGGGCCTCTTTCTCCTACTTACCTGACTCTCGTCCATAGCCCTTCGCTCCTACCCTGCCTGACTCTCTTCCTAAGCCTCTCTCTCCTGTCCTGCCTAACTCTCGTTCCAAGCCTCCCTCTCCTGTCCTGCCTGACTCTCGTCCCAAGCCAATCTCTCCTGTACTGCCTGAATTTTGTCGTAAGCCCCTCTCTCCTACCCTGCATGATTCTCGTTCCAAGCCTCTCTGTTCTGTCCTTCCTTACTCTCGTCCCAAGCACATATCTCCTACAATGCCTGACTCTCGTCCTAAGCCTCTCTCCTGTCGACCTTGACTCTCGTCCCAAGCCATTCTCTCCTCTCCTGCCTGACTCACGTCCCAGTCCTATCTCTCCTGTCCTGACTGACTCTCGCCCCAAGTCTATCTCTCCTAATTGCCTGACTCTCGTTCCAAGCCCTTCTCTCCCACCCTTTCTGACTCTCTCTCTCCTTTCTCTTCTGACTTTCTCTCTCCTGTCCTGCCTGACTGTGGTCCGAAGCCTCTCTCTCCTGTCCTGCCTGACTCCAGTCCCAAGCGTCTCTCTCCTCTCTTGCCTGACTCTCGTCACAAGTATCCCTCTCCGGTGCTGCCTGATTCTCGTCCCGAGCCTCTTTCTCCTGTCCTCCCTGACTCTCGAACCAAGCCTATTTCTCTTGTCCTTCCTGACTGTCATCCCAAGCCTCTCTATCCTGTCCTGCCTGATTCTTGTTCCACACCAGTGGCTCCTCTCCTGCCTGACTCTCATCCCAAGCCTATCTCTCCTGCCGTGCCTGACTCTCTCCTCAAGCCTCTCTCTCCTATCCTGCCTGACTCTCGTCCCAAGTCTCTTTCTCCTGTCCTGATTGACTGTCATCCCAAGCCTCCCTATCCTGTCCTGCCTAACTCTCGTCCTAACTCCCTCTCTCCTACCCTGCCTGACTCTCGTCCCAAGTCTCTCTCCTGTCGAGCCTGACTCTCGTCCGAAGCCTCTCTCTCCTGTCCTGCATGACCCTTGTCCCAAGCCTCTCTCTCCTGTCCTGCCTGACTCTCGTCCCAAACATCTCTCTACGGTCCTGCCTGACTCTCTTCCTAAGACTCTCTCTCCTATCCAGCCTGACTCTCGTCCAAAGCATCTCTCTCCTACCCTTCCTGACCGTCGTCCCAAGCCTCTCTCTCCTGTCCTGGCTGACTCTCTCGTCAAGCTTCTCTCTGATGTCCTGCCTGACTCTTGTCCCAAGCCTCTCTCTCCTGTCCAGCCTGACTCTCGTCCCATGCCTCTCTCTTCTGTCATGCCTTACTCTCGTCCCAAGCCTCTCTCTCCTGTACTGCCTGACTCTAGTCCAAAGACTCTCCTTCCTGTCCTGCTTGACTGTCGTCCCAAGCCTTTCTCTCTTGTCCTACTTGACTCTCGTCCCAAGCCCCTTTCTCCTACCCAGCCTGATTCTCGCCCCAAGCTCTCTTTCCAGGGCTGAATGACTCTCGCCCCATGACTCTCTCTCCTGTCATGCCTGACTTTCGACCCATGCTTCTCTCTCCTGTTCTGCCTGACTCTAGTCCCAGTACTCTCTCTCCTGTCCTGCATGACTCTCGTTCCAAGCCTCTCTCTCCTGTCATGACTGACTCTCGTCCAAAGCCTCTCTCTCCTGTAATGCCTGACCCTCGTCCCCAGCTTCTCTTTTCTGTCCTGCCTGACTCACGTCCCAAGCCTCTCTCTCCTGTCCTGACTGACTCTCGATCCCAAGCCTCACTCTCCTATCCTGATTGACACTGTCCCAAGCCTCTCCCTCCTCTCCTGCCTGACTCTCATTCCATGCTTCTCTCTCCTGTCCTGCCTGACTCTCCTCCAAGCCTCTCTCTCTTGTCCTGCCTGACTCTCGTCCCAGGCCTCTCTCTCGTGTCCTGCCTGACTCTCGTTCCAAGTCTCTCTCTCCTGTCCTGTCTCACTCTCGTCCCAAGCCTCTCTCTCCTGTCCTGCGTGACTCCTGTCCCAAGCTTTTCTCTCTTATCCTCCTTGACTCTCGTCCCAAGCCTCTATATCCTACTAGACTAAGTCCCGTCAATAGCCCTTTTCTCCTACAGTGCCTGACTCTCGTCCCAAGACTCTCTCTCCTGTCCTGCCTGACTCTCGTCCCAAGGGTCTCTCTCCTCTCCTGCCTGACTCTCTTCCCAGTCCTCTCTATCCTGTCCTGACTGACTCTCGTCCCATGCCTGTCTCTCCTAATTGCCTGACACTCATTTCAAGCCCCTCTATCCGACCCTTCGTGACTCTCGTCCCAAGCCCCTCACTCATGTCCTGCATGACTGTCATCCGAAGCCTCTCTCTCCTGTCCTGCCTGACTCTCGTCCCAAGCAGCTATCTCCTCTCTTAACTGACTCTCGTCCCAAGTCTCTCTCTCCAGTCCTGTATGACTCTCGTCCCAAGCCTCTTTCTCCTGTCCTGCCTGACTCGTGTCCAAAGCTTTTCTCTCTTGTCCTTCTTGACTCTCGTCCCAGGCCTCTATCTTCTACTAAAATGACTCTCGTCAATAGCCCTTCTCTCCTACTCTGCCTGACTCTCGTCCCAAGACTCTCTCCTGTCCTGCCTGACTCTCGTCCAAAGGGTCTCTCTCCTCTCCTGCCTGACTCTCGTCCCAGTCCTCTTTATCCTGTCCTGACTGACTCTCGTCCCAAGCCTGTCTCTCCTAATTGCGTGACTCTCATTCGAAGCCACTCTCTCCGACACTTCGTGACTCTTGTCCCAAGCCTCTCTCTCCTGTCCTGCATGACTGTCATCCGAAGCCTCTCTCTCCTGTCCTGCCTGACTCTCGTCCCAAGTATCTAACTCCTCTCTTGCCTGACTCTCGTCCCAAGTCTCTCTCTCCGGTCCTGCCTCACTCTCGTCCGAAGCATCTCTCCTGTCGAGCCTGACTCTCGTCCCAAGCCTCTCTCTCCTGTCATGCCTGACTCTTGTCCAATGCCTCTATCTCCTCTACTGCCTGGCTCTCGTCCCAGACCTCTGTCTCTGGTCCTGCCTGACTCTCGTCCCAAGCCTCTCTCTCCTGTCCTGCATGAATCTCGTTCCAAGCCTCTCTTTCCTGTCCTGCCTGACACTCGTTCCAGGACTCTATCTCCACTCCTGCCTGACCT